>NW_012133858.1:4304032-4315610 GCF_000956105.1 Propithecus coquereli
TTGCTCTTGCTCAGGCTGGTCTCGAACTCCTGACCTTGAGCGATCCACCCGCCTCGGCCTCCCAGAGTGCTAGGATTACAGGTGTGAGCCACCGCGCCTGGCCCTGTTTTCTTTTTTTCTTCTTATTCTTCTTTTTTGCAATTCACCAGTTACTGTAAGTTGGAAAATGATGAGACCAGCTGCTGCAGAAGTGCAGTTGGACAGGGCCCCAGAGATGTTCTGCAGCAGTAGTCCTCAAGCCTGAGCTGCAGCAGGACTGCCCAGAGGACATGCCGAAACACGGGTTGCTGGGCCCTAGCCCCGGAGTTTCTGATTCTGTGGTCTGGAGCGAGGCTTGAGAATCTGCATTTCTAACAAGTTCCCAAGTGATGCTGATGCTGCTGGTGCAAGGACCGCACTGGGAGAACGAATGTTCTAGAAAACCCCTCATCTTTATATATGAGGAAACTGAGGCAATGGGGCTATAATGGTAGAGCCAGGCACTAACAGCCCCTCTCCCTGGAACAGGAGACAGTACGCCAGCCAGCTCTAGCATGAAACCCCAACGTGGAGATGAGGCAGACAGGAGAGGGAAAATCCCATACCCTGTTAAAATCAAGCCCCCTCTGTATCCTACATGTGCTAAGTCGGGACCTACAGAACACCGCCCACCTGGATCCCACTGGAGGGTCCAGATGGGAAACTGAGCAGGAAGTGATTGGTCCCAAAGTTGGACAGGCAGACAGTGGCAGGAGGAAGAGAGGGAGCAAACAGACTACGGAAAGCAATTAACCCAGAGCTGAGAATCAAGCAACACTGGGGAGCCTCCCGCCAGCCCTGGGGGGCAGAGATTAACAAACCTCTCTAGGACTTGGCAGTTTGGGAGCAGCCCTGCTGCTTCCAGCTGTGACCTGACCCCACATCTGTTATCTCCCGAAGGCCTTGGGGTGGGACTTGGAAAGCTCTGCTGGGAGAATGGCCAGAAAACCAATTAATCTCGCCTCAGCTGGGCTCCCATGGCCACTGCGTGAGGCTACCACGCCTCTACCAGCCTCCGTCCTCCTCAGACTGGGAGTTCCTCAAAGCCAAGACAGCGTCACCTAGCGCCGGGTGGATAAGCACTTGGTAAAGCTGGATAAAGCCATGAACAGAGGAATGAATGCAGCCCTCCTGCTCCCAAGGAAGTGGGCCCTGCCGTCAGCACGCATCAAGAGAAATCCCACCTGCATGAGCTTCCAGCCTGGCCCTCCCGGTTGGGGATGGCAGCAGGGCTCCTGTTACTAACCGGCACAGTATGGGCAGGAGTCCCACTTCTCCAAAATGCCCTCTCCATATCGCTCTCCCTGCTCCACTAGAGGAAAACAATCTGTTGGCATCTGACCAGCGCATGTTTTGAGAGTGTCAACACCCCTACTCTGGGGGGACTGGGCTTGGAATAACTTACCCTTTGCAAAATGCCTCTTGCCCACTCCACTGCCCCTCAGTCCCATCCAGTTTCAGAAGGGAGGCTCAGACCCTCTCCCCACCGGCCCCATTTCCCAGCAGCCAGGCAGAGGCTGTCAGTGGCCTGGGGAGTGCAGTGAGCTGGGGTCTGCTGCCTGATGTTGCCCAAGCTTGGGCCGTAGGGAGAAAGGTCCCATGTGCAGAGCGGCACCGTGGCTGCAGAGGTAGTGTCCTGGCTTTGAACCTGCCCCTTGTAGCTGACCCTGGATTGGCCCACCAGGATCCCAGGAGGGCTTCCTGGTTCCGTGCCTGGTCTCATGGACACATACTGTGCCGTCTGTGGAAGCACACAGGGGACTCTGGGCTCCGAAGGACCTATGTCCCTGTTTCACTCTGGGTGAGTCTCATGTCAGCCCTAGAAGTTACACAGATCAGAACAGAATAGACACCGAGTAGGTGGGACCCTGCTCTGTCCTGGGGCCCTGAGACTGCAAACCTCAGAGCATTGCCACTCTAGAGGTTGGAAAGCTGCAAATCGCAGAGCTGTTTATTTCCCCAAAGCTGCCCATCTGGAGAGATTTGTCTCCCCTACTCTAATGCCCATTGAGCTTTCCTGAGAAAACCTTGAGGGAGTAAAGGCTGGAAAAGGAGGAGAAGGCCAAAGGCTGCTAAATAGTTGCTGGGGAAAACAGGTTCTGTGTAGTTAGGCAGAGACCAGGCAGACTCAGGCCCTAAACACAATATGCTGTGGCTTCTCTGGGGTAACTGCAGATCCCAGGCAGCACTGTCCCGCCACCTCCCTGTCCCTGCTCTTTAGATGCTGTTTGTTCAGGGATTGTAAACTTACCCACCAGAATCAAGCATCATTAGAAGATAAAATCTGCTGCAAATGGATCACATGAGGCATTTCAAAGCCCGCAGGCTGATCAGGAGATGATTTGCTGGTTTGTGGCACCTGGAGCACCTCTTCGCTCAGTTCCACCAACCAGAATTTGGCTGTAATTTCTCTGCAACTTGGGGTTCCCCGTAAGTCCCTCCTCTGTGCTCAGGGCGGGTGGGGAGCCTGCCTTCCAGCCCGGAAGACAAGTTTCAGCAGCGTGGATGGGAGGCATGGAGAAAAGGGTGACAGCTTTCTCCCACACAGAAAGCCTACACAAGAAGGCGGAAGGGCACTCCTGAGAGATCTTCTCTACCTGCCCCCCGCAACTCACTGTCAGATAAAAAAGTACCCAAGGGCTTCACAACGTATGTACGTGTGTGCCACACACACTCGCCGTGCTGCCTGTGCTCACGACATCATCAGTTCTGGAACGTCTCCCTCATGGAGCCTCCTGAACTGATGCAGAGCAGGACTCCAGGACCCCACAGGGACTCTGATGAGCAAGAAACTCAAGAGGCTCTTCTCTTCTTGTTCTTCCTCAGAAGTATTTTGCCTTCAGGATGAGACTTAATCAAGGCACAGGGCCATCTCAGTTGGTTTATTTCTCTAAAATAAACCTGCTGCAGCTCATGTTGGTGCCTAACATGATGTCTGTCTCACTCAGCAAGCTCCCCAAGGCAGGGCTCACCTCCACATCATTCATACCGTACAGGAGCCAGAAAGCTGCAGGCAAGTACATATGCACATATATGCACACGCGTGCACATGCTCGCACATGCTCTGGATGCTAAACCCATCCTGGCCTTGATGCCACTTTTGGCTTTTGGGTGGGTGTCAGGAGGGAATGTGGTGCCCTGCAGTGGATTTTCCTTCCCAGACTGCACAACGCACAGATGGAGGAACCAAACCAGCATCTAAGCCTCACCACCACATTTCCACTGGGAAGGTCTGGAGGTTGGTTGGAGACCGGGCAGGACTAGAAATGATTCTCCAGCCTAGATTGGGTGAGAATATGAGCAAGATCACACAAGCCCAGAGCCCACGTGTTTGCACTCCCAGGCCAGAGATGGTCACACTTCACTTGGCCATGCTGAGACCAGTCCCGTGAGGCCAAACGCCACCTCAGGGCCCAAGGAGAGATGGTAGCGGCAGCGGCAGGGTTAATGAGAACCAGCAGTTCTCACCTAGGAGTGATTTTTCCCTGAGGGGACATTTGGTAAGGCATTTTTGGCTGTCACAAATAAAGGTGCTACTGGCATCTAGTAGGTGGAGACCAGGGATGCTGCCAAACATCCTACCAGGCACAGGACAGTTCCCCAGCACCAGGAATTAGCCAGCCCAACTTGCTAATAGTGCCACTATTGAGAAGCCCTGCCCTGAACACTGCTGCACCCCCGGAGCCATAATTACTGAGTTGTACAAAGAGAAATTGCAAATGAATCAGAATCACCGTCCTTCAGCCCTGCCTTAGATTTCAGACAGGTCCCAAAGGATTGGGATATATTGGGGTGGGGTGGGGTGCAGCACAGAGCTGTCCCACACACAGTCTTCTGGAAAGTTGGAGGTGTTCTCAGTGGGATCTCAGAGATTATCTTGTCCAAACATACTCATTGTATGAAACTTATAGAGCTATAAGCAAAGAGTGCACCATCACGAGAGAGAGAAAACATGCTGATCACAAGCACATTTGGAAAGCCAGAAACATGGGCATCCCTGTGAAGTCAAAAAAGATAGTCGAGGGTGCACATAGGAGTACAGGAAGCGTGACTTCACACAGCATGCACCCGTCTCATAGACCTCCTTATTCCCAGAGGCAGCCCAAGCTGAAAACATAACCATAACCACCAAAGACAAGGGTTTAGATGGGTAGGCAGGGGTCAGCGCTGTAATAGAGGGTCCCTAGGTCCCAAGGGCTGCGGCTTCCCAGCTTCACCATGTCTCATTTCGTGCACATTTGAGGTGGGGATCTACCACTGTTTGCAAAACTGGTGTTCCAATGCCCTTTCCCGGCAGTGCTGGTAGCAGCCGGACTCTCAGACGCCCAACAAACAGGTCAGCGTGTCTAAGGAAGCAAGCAGAAGGATCACAGAGCCGAGGGCTCCAGGGTGGTGATGTCAGGGTAGAAGGTGATAGCCCCATGGCCCGAGAAAGGACAGGGCAAATCTCACTCTGCATTCCCAGCCTTTCAATAGCAGAGGTTTGGCAGCAAGAGTGTACCTCGGCCCCAAAGCCTGGAGCACCTGGGAGTGATGGGCATTTCGGGGCCACCATCCCTCCACATGCTCTTAGGCACATCTCTACCCAACCAGGAGAGGGAAGCAGTGAAAGAAGCTTCTCTTTCTTCTGTTTACTCCTGAGAAAAACACCTGCAGCCCCAGTTCCCTAGTAGGGCCTCACCCTTGCACCCATGTCAGCCCTGCTCGCTGATCTCCCACCCCATCCAGCCGGCATAGGTGAGGCAAACAAATGTCTAGCCTCCGAAAATAAAGCTGTGGAGCTGATCCACTGTGACTCACTTGGACACAGCCAGCAAACGCGGAAAGGGACATCTGTCCAAGTACTCACCACTAGCAGCTCAGCCGCCGTGCAGTGAAATCAGACGGCAGGCGGGAGAAGCAGTGCTGAGGACGCCAGCACCATCGGCCCAGCTGTCTGCCGCAGGGCTCTCCCCGCCTAACCCCCAGCGTCAGAACTCAGGACCCCAGCCCAAGCCTGGGAGCAGACCCCGGGCCACAGACATGCCAGCTCCCAGATCCCTGAAAGGGGCTCGGGGCTTCCTCGGGCCGATGAGGGGCCAGGGCTTGAGTCCCCACTAGTGATTCTCCGTCCAGGGAGCCAAGACTGCCGCTGCTGCTCTCAGAGAGAATACATTTCCCAGAAAGGCAACCCAGGCCACTGCACCCAGGTGAGGTCAGCAAGAAAACCTCTCTGTCCTGCCAGGCAGCTCCAGGCAGCTTGGCCTGGCCACAGGGAAAGCCGGACACCATGTAGCAGCCCTCCCAGAACAGATCGGCTCCGACTGTCCCTCGCTCTGCGAGCCTCACTCCCCGCGCCAGACAAAAGCACTGGAAACAGCTCCCAGCCCATCTGTGACACACCAATCACCGGCGGAGCCCCGGCCGCCCCACCGAGGGCTCACTTCCTCTCCCAAGTTTCCTCAAAGGCACCTGAGGGTGGTTTAGGGTGATTTATCCTCATGGAGTGGACTGTTCATCCCAGGAACACTCCAGCTTTGGCTGCACCAGAGGGCAGTGGTGTAATGTCCTGGCTTAGAGAGAGAGAGAGACAGAGAGAGAGATTGTGTCTATGTGTGTGTGTGTGTGTTTGTGTGTGTGTGTGAGAGAGAGAGAGAGGGAGAGGGAGAGAAAGAGAGAGAGAGAGAGAGAGAGAGAGGGAGAGAGAGAGGGGGAGGGAGAGGGAGAGTGTGTGTGTGAGAGAGAGAGAGGGAGTGTGAGAAGCAGTGTGTGCATCTTCCCAGGGTGTCTATCTGTCCCTCTTTGATTCCCACCAGATCCCTCTCTCCCCCTGCATTCCGAGACGGGCGATGGGTGGTGAGAGACTCACAGATTCCAGAACAGGCAGGGGACACTGTCCCTCCCTCCCCACCCGCTTGCCACCCGCCCTAGGAGGGTGATAATGCCACCCTCCCGCTCCTGCCTCCTCCACAGCTGCTGCTGTCAGCAGTCGCTCCCCCTGCCGAACACTCTCAGGGAACAACTTTGGAAGAGGAAGCATTTCACAAAAGAGAAAGAGTCCTCGGCACAGTCCCTCCTTTTTCCAGCCCAGGTCCCTCCCTGTTCCTGTTTTGGTCATCCTCTCTCCCCCACCCTGTCCCCATGCCCACCCTCCATCTCGGAGCCATCCCAGCCTTCCTGCGGGCCTGGGCTGGGAGGCAGCCAGCAGCCGGCTCCAGGGGGCCACATGCTTCCTCCACCTTCTCTCCCTGTGCTGCCCACCGAGACGCACCACAGACAGGCACGAGCTGTAAGGCCAGGTTATCCGCACGATTCATCCTGATAGAAAACAGGACCAGGGAGTGGTGGTGACGAGGGGAGCATTTTCCACGACCTCTTGTCTCTCCCTCTTCTGAAGATTAAACACCTCGGGTCTGAACATCTCTCTGTTGCATATCTTGTCTACCACAGGGAAGACCAGGACTCCATCTGTGGCTTTAACATTTTCCTCCCTCTTTGCAAATGACTGTGGCTTGTTCTTAACAAGTGCAAAAACGATCAGTCACTCCTGGCCTGTGAAACCAGCAGGGTCCCTGCCTCTCTTTCCTACATTTCCCTGCCATGCTCAGTTTGTGCTGATGGACCTGCAGGGAGAAAGGGGAAGAAGGTAACCAGAGTGAGGGAGGGAGCTGGTATTGGGACGGGTGCTTAGGAGACAGATCACCAGGTGGTGCCACCCAGGCCTAAGGGTCATCAGCTTGGCCATGCGAGGGGATGCCCGGGCAGTTCAGAGCTGTGGGTGACTGCTTGGGCTCAGGGGTGAGGCAGACCCAGGACTACACACTTATCAACTGTGTGACCTTGAGCAAGTTGTTAAATCTCTGAGATTTGGCTTCCCTGTAGGAAAATGGTTATATTAATATCTACTTCACAGGATTGTTGTGAAGGTCAAATGGGATGAAATAGGTAAGGCCCTCAGGAGATGCTGGAGCCCTCATTGCTTCTTCCCTGGAATCCCAAGAGACTGATATGGTCGTTCCAGCAATGGGAAGGAGGCCTCCATGTGAGCTGCGTAAAGAAGGGCCCAGCTCTGAGAGCTATCAGGGGTGTTTAGGAAGAGCAAAGCCAGGGCTGTAAATCCAGGGAGGAGAGGCAGAGGGGTGACACGTTGGGAAAGCGAGTCCAGCCAAGGAGGCAGAACATAACACAGGGCAAGCCAGCCTGGGGCCAGGACGCCCTGGCAAGGGCTATGGGAGTCATGAGAGGAGTAGGGTGTAGAGTGTTGGGGGGTAGAGAAAGCCCCTCACCCCAGAGAAATGGTGATCTGGGATTTTATGGAACAGAATCTAGGGACCCTGGCAGAAGGCAGCTGGATCAGCACCAACAATCAGAAGCCAAAATGGACGAACCGAGGCCTAAATAGAACAGGACCAAGTTTCTCCAGAGACGAAAAGGGAAGAAAACATACGGCCTGCAAGCCACCAGAAAATCCTCAATAACCACCAACCACCCTTGGGATGACAGGGTGACCACAACCCAAGCATCTGGGCCTGAGGACAGGCCCCAGGCAGAAGAGGCTCTGATCATGGGTGGACCACAGGGGTCTCGCTTCACACCTGAAATGGGCTTGCCTGGGCCACATGTGGTTCACGTCAGGAACCCCCTCCCATGGAGGTACGGCTCAGAGGGCATAGCATCC
Organism: Propithecus coquereli; assembly: GCF_000956105.1. Taxonomy (NCBI): domain Eukaryota; kingdom Metazoa; phylum Chordata; class Mammalia; order Primates; family Indriidae; genus Propithecus; species Propithecus coquereli. The sequence goes on from NW_012133858.1 coordinate 4,311,708, forward strand.
AAGCTGGAGAGACGGGCCTGGGGTAGACAAGGGGAGTTGACTATGAATGCTCAGGCCAGCACCTTGACAGAGGCAGCCCAGTATCAGGGGAGGTCATGGCTGGGAAGCCAGGAGGCTTGGGTTCTAGTCCCCATTCTACCAACAACTGGCTGGGCTGTTGGCATTCTCTGGCCCTCTGCATCTTCTTCTTTGAAATGAGACCAGATTTGTGGTCTTCAAACATTTTTTCTGCCGCAGAACCAATTCTTCAAGTGAAATCTCACCTAGAACATCTATATCTAGATCAGACAGAAGCAGAGCTACATTGATTGGCGGGGGGTGGGACCCTGGATGCTTAGTGTCCCTCAGCAGCTCTCAAGGTAGCTTGGAAGCAGAGCTCCTCAGAACACAGCCCGAAACTACAGTATTAGCTGTCTGGAGGGCTTTTCACCTCGCTGACTCCAAGGCTTTTTAACCCCAGCGAAAGTTAAGTAGACACCAGCTTGAATGGGCCCCAGCTGGAGGGCCCGGCCCGAGAGGGTCCCCCCTGCACACACACACTCAGAGCACCTACTGGGGCTGCAGGTCCCGCAGCAGAGGCTGCTGAAGGTGGGAGCTGGCCTCGGCCGCTACAGATGACAGAAGGGAGGCCAGCCGGGCCCTGAGCTCCAGGGTGACAAATGTACTACACGGCAAGGCCAGATGGACACCCCTGCCTTTGGCACAGCGGCTCCTCCAGGAAACACTGGACTCCTTTTCATACCCGGGATGGTCGCAGGCTCCCTCTCTCCCAGCTCAGCCAAATCATAAATCTCGCCTGCCAGGGGAGCTGGCGGCCCTGACCCGGCCCCGTGCTTCCCGCCTTGGCCTCGCCTCGTGCCAAGATGGAGATCCCGGCACGAGCAGCAGGAGGAGGGACGTGGAGCTGGGCCCATGTGGCCCGAGAGCCCCGTCTTGGTTTGGGGCTTTCCAGAATGTTCTTCACCCAAATTTTTCTCTTTGCCTTTCTCGTCTGTCCTTCCTCCTGACTGGGACCCTGCCAAGGGCTTTTGCTGGGCCCCCTTCACGCCAGCCTCCTCAGGGCTTAAGTCTGAAACTGGGAAGTTCTGTGAGACCTTGAAGCTCAAGACCACCCTGGCCCTGCCCTGGGCCTCCGGGAAGGAGGCTGGAGTAGCAGCCCGGCCCCAGCCCCTCAGGAGTGTTCTTGCCCAGGCAGGTCCCTCAGCTGGAGGTGCAGACAGGACCACCAGGCACAGAGAGCCCCAGAGGGGTGCAAACGGCCTTGCCCAGGGAGGCTTTCTGTCTTCCACCCAAAGGGTCCATCTTTGGGTTATTTGTTCCTAACTCCCACCCACTGCCCTGTGTCTACATCCCAGGAGAAGATCTCCCCTGCTGCCCGTCCCCACCTTCCTTACTTCCTTTCTTGCCTCTTTCTTTTGAATTCAACACATCACTTTGTGTGGCACTTTATGGTTTGTAAACGGCTCATTTCCCCTTCATGACAATGAGGTGGGTATTATCACTCCATTTTTCAGGTGGTCTGACTGGCCCAAGGTCACAGACTTGTTGGCGGCAGTGTGGAAACTCAACCACCTGCGCCCCATGGGCTTCCCACTTTGTCATGGCTTTCTCCTCCTCCCCTCTTTTCAGCTTCCCTCAGTTTTTCTCTCCTCTTCTCTAGCTCCACCCTCTTCTCCCCTTTCTCTCTAGCATCTCCTCTCAATCCTTCCTCTGCCCCCCTAAAAGGTCTCCCCCAGACCCACCTGAGGTCAGAGCTGGTGGGGACCTCAGGCTCATCTAACCCCATCCCCTGGTTTACAGGTGAGGTCACTGGGGTCACATTACCTGGCTGGTCCCCCAGGTCTCTCCCCCAGCTCCATGGGTGGCTGTGGGAGGCCAAGAGGGGCAATGGATTTCTTAAGCCATCCTGATTTTATTACTTGAAGCATTTCTAGGGCAGGACCCAGACAAATGCTCGCTCCCTCCCTCCCTGCCTCTGCAGCAAAGACGCCGCATCTCTGCATAATGCTCGTGCCCTGTTTCGCTTAGAAAGGAAAGGTCAAGGTCTGTGTCTCTGCAGGCTAGAGTCTTTGAGAAGGTCATCAGCTCCCGGCCTCTACCTCCAGGACAGGAGACCCTGCCCCTGCCCCTCGCCATGCCAGCTGGGTCTCCCTCCTCTTTGGGTCTTTTTGCCTCCCTGGCACAGAGACCTCCAGCCTCTATGGGCCACCCTGTCTCTTCCTCACGGCCCCGCTTTGGGGAATTCCCAGCTTGATGTAACCTCAGGCAGCGAACATTGTCTGATGACTGCCACGCTGAGCTTGGTGATGTACCCAGCTGGGTCAGCTCTCGGCAGAAGGCCACGTCCTGTCAAGCAGACTCCAAGAAGCCTCACAGGAGCCTTCTTTCCACAGACGGGCACCCCCCACCCATCCTCCAACCTGATCTTTCCTACTCCCAGGCCCGTCCCACAAAGCCAAGGCCCAGGGTGGCTTTGCAAACCCTCTGGGAGTGCTCTGCAAACCCTCTGGGAGTGCTCTGCACAGTGAGGCCACTTCACCTCGGGGTCAGCCACTCAGGGCAGCCAGCAGAGGTGGCCTGCCAGACTGCAGGAGCTAGCCGGGCGCAGCAGGACACGGGCTTTGGAACCAAGAAGCCTAGCTGAGTCCTGATCTGTCACTTATTAGCTCCTTGACCTTGGGCCAGGCACTGCTCTGAGCCTCCACTTCTCATCTGCTAAATGGGGAAGATGAAAGTTCCAGGTGTGTCTATTTCACCAGGTGTAAGAGTATTAGACAAGGTGATGCAGGTGAACATGTTCTGGAAATGGATGGAAGGCTGGGTTATTACTCTCCAGGTCTGCAGAGCTGCCAGCACTCTACTCCATCCACACGGCTCGCAGCCTACCCTGCTAGTACGCTCTTTCTGTTGTAGGACGGTCTGCTGCCCAGCTTGCTCTGGTGTGTGACCGTGTTCCTGATGCCTGGCCTCCTTCAGTCCCGAGGTGGGAGCCTGTGGCCCCTCGCTTCCTCCTCCCAGTGGCTCCACTCGGGAAAACACACTCCCGGTCTCATCTGCTCAACTCATTACAAGAAGTGGAGAGATTTACTTCTGAGACCTTCATTATCACTTAATTGTGTTCCCACTAAACTCTCATTAATTAGCCATTCTAAAGCTGTCAGCACAATTAAATAGACTCATTGACTTACAGACTTTTAGAGTTGGAAGAGAACTTCAGTAAGTCCAAGCCCCTCATGTTAGAAATGGGGAAAGTGAGGCTGAGAGAGGGCAGGTGACTTGACCAAGGTCACACAGCAGCCAGTGACAGAGTTGGGCTAGAGACCCAAGCCATCGAGTGCCAGCCCAGAGGCCCTCCCACTGTACCACTCTCCTAAAGGAAAGCAAGGCAACCCCTCACCTCCTGTCATCTGTCATTTCCCAAAGGAGCGAGTTAGACTGAGACATGACCCCAGCTGGAAGATAATATAAACGTGGAATTTTACGTAGATTTTTAAAAATCCACTAAGTATAATGACATATGTACCTGAGGTGGACGGTGATCAGCTGTAACAAGCTATGAGCCTCATACCTTTTGGGGTGACGGGGGCAGCGAGGACCCTGCCCTGCTCCTCCCCGGGGTGAGCGGCCATAAGGCAGGAACACTGGGGCTGGAGCCTGGCTCTGCGAAGGCCACAGCACCAGGCTCAGTGCACATTCTTGGCCCCACCTGGACACCCTGAAGCAGAATCTCTAGAGCAGGGCCCAAGAATCTGCATTTTGAGTACCACAGGCAGAAAACAACAAACACGCACAACAGCTATGGGACAGAGAGGAAAAGAGCACAGCGGAAGTAGAATTCTAATAAAGGGAACAGAGGAGCAGCCCTGCCGAGGGATCTAATGGGCCACGCACAGGAGGGAGGAG
>NW_012133858.1:4316165-4316579 GCF_000956105.1 Propithecus coquereli
GATGGTCGCAGGCTCCCTCTCTCCCAGCTCAGCCAAATCATAAATCTCGCCTGCCAGGGGAGCTGGCGGCCCTGACCCGGCCCCGTGCTTCCCGCTTTGGCCTCGCCTCATGCCAAGATGGAGATCCCGGCACGAGCAGCAGGAGGAGGGACGTGGAGCTGGGCCCATGTGGCCCGAGAGCCCCGTCTTGGTGTGGGGCTTTCCAGAATGTTCTTCACCCAAATTTTTCTCTTTGCCTTTCTAGTCTGTCCTTCCTCCTGACTGGGACCCTGACAAGGGCTTTTGCTGGGCCCCCTTCACGCCGGCCTCCTCAGGGCTCAAGTCTGAAACTGGGAAGTTCTGTGAGACCTTGAAGCTCAAGACCACCCTGGCCCTGCCCTGGGCCTCCGGGAAGGAGGCTGGAGTAGCAGCCCG
>NW_012133858.1:4316629-4317301 GCF_000956105.1 Propithecus coquereli
GAGGAAAAGAGCACAGCGGAAGTAGAATTCTAATAAAGGGAACAGAGGAGCAGCCCTGCCGAGGGATCTAATGGGCCACGCACAGGAGGGAGGAGCTGGCCTGAAAACAGGGACAAGGAGAGCAGGTACCCGCATGCAGCGCAGGTGCCAACCCTGGGCCAAGGTTCTCAGTCATGGTGGCCATGGGCCCAGCTGTTCATGAGGCAAGTATCTGCGGGACAGCAGTTTCAACTGAGGCCAAAGGGGTAGCCCTGGAGGCCCAGGCAGGAAGGGACTGTGCAAGGCATCACAACAACAGGGGACACTTTTACAGCACTTAGCATGCACCAGGCACTGTCCCCAGCACTTTACTGTCCAACCCTGTCTAAACTGTGTGAGGTGGGGGCACGCATCACCCCAAGGTACAGGTGAGGAGACAGGCTAGGAAGGGGGCCAACGGGTGTCAGAGCAGAACTCAAACCTGCCCTGACTCCACCGCACTGCCTCTGTACATCAAAGCCTGTCGTTCAGCCTGGGGCGCGCAGCGCTTCTCAACAGGGGAGCCAACCGCATGTTTTGAGGGATGCCCCTTCCCAGTGCTCTGTGCGGAATTAGCATCCCTGGCCACCAAATGACAATAGGGTTCCCCAGTACCTTGATACCAAACAGCCCCACACTTCCAGACACCTGTGT
>NW_012133858.1:4328536-4329275 GCF_000956105.1 Propithecus coquereli
GAGGAAAAGAGCACAGCGGAAGTAGAATTCTAATAAAGGGAACAGAGGAGCAGCCCTGCCGAGGGATCTAATGGGCCACGCACAGGAGGGAGGAGTTGGCCTGAGAACAGGGACAAGGAGAGCAGGTACCCGCATGCAGCGCAGGTGCCAACCCTGGGCCAAGGTTCTCAGTCATGGTAGCCATGGGCCCAGCTGTTCATGAGGCAAGTGTCTGCGGGACAGCAGTTTCAACCTGAGGCCAAAGGGGTAGCCCTGGACGCCCAGGCAGGAAGGGACTGTACAAGGCATCACAACAACAGGGAACACTTTTACAGCACTTAGCATGCACCAGGCACTGTCCCCAGCACTTTACGTGTCCAACCCTGTCTAAACTGTGTGAGGTGGGGGCACGCATCACCCCGAGGTACAGGTGAGGAGACAGGCTAGGAAGCTAAAGTCAGGGGGCCAACAGGTGTCAGAGCAGAACTCAAACCTGCCCTGACTCCACCGCACTGCCTCTGAAGATCAAAGCCTGTCGTTGTTCAGCCTGGGGCGTGCAGCGCTTCTCAACAGGGGACCCAACGGCATGTTTTGAGGGATGCCCCTTCCCAGTGCTCTGTGCGGAATTAGCATCCCTGGCCACCAAATGACAATAGGGTTCCCCGGTACCTTGATACCAAACAGCCCCACACTTCCAGACACCTGTGTATGTGGCGGTAGTGGGTCCAACCCAGGTGGAGAACCACCCAAGGTGGGAAAC
>NW_012133858.1:4329535-4338935 GCF_000956105.1 Propithecus coquereli
TGCCCTTGAATGACCTCAGCATCTCCACATCCTCTCACACAGTGGGTGGCAGGGGCTAGCCACAGCTCAGAATCTGTGGGCATGAGCCTTTCTGCAGGGGCCTGGAGAGCAGCAGGAGAATTGTGGAGGAAAAAAGGAACAAGTCCGAGAACCATAGACTTTGGAGGAGAAACTCGCCCTTCTCAGGCACCCCCCCCCATTTTTTTAAACCTTTGCTGGTGGCAGGAGAAAATTCACACAGAGCTGCAGCAGCCCCGCATGGGCAGGGAGAGTCCCCTTCCCCAGGAAGCCCTGCCTGCCATCATCCGATGTGCCATTAGGCAGTGGAGGAACCTTCCAACCTTTGCCCCTTTGTACTCAATACACCAGCCCACTTCTCTCCCCTTCAAAATGCCCTGAGACCAAAAATCCAGAATGTATGTGTAATGTGCTGAACAACCCATTCAGACAATGAGCCAAGTTCATACCCACTCAGGCCCTTAAAAGCCCAGGCCTGGCGGGGCCTGCATTCAGCCGCACAGTGAGGCACTTAGCGGCAGGAAGAGTGAGCACAGAATCCATACAGCAAAAATGAGGAGGCGATGACATTCCTCAGGTAGTTATTGGGTAGCAAAGTCCTTTGATAACTCTAAAATTCTACATGATAAGGTAAATGCTAGATGCTGTGCATCCTATAAAAGCAATGTAAAACATAATCCTTGCACTCCAGGAGACAGGATATACGTGCAATGCCATTTTCTAAACAATGTAAAATAAGTGTTCTCCACAATAATTTCTATAAACGTTTTGAAGTGAAGGAGAGATCAGCTCGATAACCAAGGTGCAAGAATTGGAATGGGCTGTGCATCTCAGCACGTTGAGAGGGACCCCGGTGAGGCACAGGGATGGAGAGATCCAAGTGCAGGAAAATGCACATTTGGGGCTCTCTCCTTGGGCAACGGAGAGAGCACGGGAAGAGGCAACTTGAGGGTATCATGCTTGGGGCCCTGTGCTGGGGTCAAGTGGACAGACATCATGAATGGGGGTGGGGTGCACAAGGAGAGCTCAATTTTAACTATTCAGTTAATCCAGCATGGTATATTCCAAAGCAGCCCTTGGCAATCTGGAGAGACACAGGAGAATGCACTCCCTCAGCAGCAGATCTCCTCAGTGTCCTGCTCCCAAATGCCTTTGTGTGGATAAGCATCGTGAGGACATGTCCTAAGTAAGAAACAACCAAGTTTCACAGTTCATTTTTAGCTGCAAAGCTTGTAAGAGCAGACAGACGGAGGCAAACTCCTGCATCTCTTCCATTGGCGAAAACAACCCAATTTGAAGAATAAGCACCAATTAGCTAAGTGAGAAGCTCAAGCTGTGCATCCTGAAGAGCTTTAACCTGATGGCAAACTGCAATTCTTTGGAGGGCGGCAATGGGAGGCAGAGGCAGCTCCCAGTCAGAGCAGCCTCCTGAAGACCTGACCTGCAGACCCTGATCATTGTAAGTTATTTATGTTGCTTAGCAAACATAAGCGCACTTGTTTAGGAGAAGTATTAAAAGAGGGGCTCCTTTTTGAGCACAGGGTTATTTATTCCAAGAGAAAGTGCTTTGGAGGCCATTTCAAAATTAAATTTGTTAAGAACTAGTTATAAATTAAACTTCATGTAAATCTAGGATTTACATGATCTTTGGTTTTCTTATCTGTAAAATGGGGATGACCCCGGCCGGCCCTACTTATTTCCTGAGATGAGGATGAAGTCGCACTTTGTAAGATGGAAAGCACTACATGAAAAGAAAAAGTACCAGCATTGACAGTTTGTGGTATATCTTTAACATCCCAGTAAACCTGTTAGGTAGAGAGCAGCAAGCACTTAAAATTGCCAGCAAGAAAGGGGAAAGCACAGTGCAGACAGATGCATGCAGACTTCTGAGTTCACGTGAATTTAATGGTTTTTTCAATGTCCAGTAAGCGAAAGGCATCATGAGAAGTACCAGGGATACAGAGGGGACTGAGGAACAGGCACTACCCACTTGGAAAATCACGTGAAGAAATAAGCCCCCTTCAAAATCAAAACATAAAACCAAACTTCTGAGAAACCAAACCAGAGTTACAAAGTGCACGTACTAAAGCCTTCTCCTAGAACCCACTTACCATTAGTTCGTGCATTTGATATTTACCCATTGAAATGCTTTTAGTTCTGAGTAACCAAAAACCCAGTTCAATTCAAAGGGGCTTAAACCAAAGAAAATATAATAATTCACACAGAGGAAGTTTGGAGGTTCAGAAAAATCATGGAGTTCAGATTCTTTCCACCTCTCCACTCTCTGCCCTCTCCAGGAGGCCTCTTCCCAAAGCAAGTTCTTGAAGTTATAATTCGGCTGCCAAGAACAATCGGGGTAGACTTCCTTGTTTACGTCTACCTGAAAAAATGACTTCCGGTGGCTCACTAAGCTAGAGAAGAAGAACTTTTCCAGAAATCAGTCAAAAACCTCTCTGCAAATCCCACTAGTCAGAAGTCATGGGTCCATTTATGGCCCAACCCCTGGTAAAGCAAAATATCGTAGGAACCCTTAAATCTGTCAGGTCCATCTCCTGGGGCTGAGGTCAGCCCCATATGTCACTGCTGCTACTCAGGGAGGGCGTGTGGAATGGACGATGGGAAGTTCACAGAAGGTGCCCTATCCAGTTATAAGAACTTTAGTTCTCCATTTTCCAAGCCCATATAATAAATGCAAATTAAAAGTGAAGACAAATTTGCTTTAGGCAGATACATTATGTCTAGCAAGAAGGGACATCAGTCAGCAAGAAGCGCAGCTGGAAAAACTAAAAAGCAGGCACAAAAACTCAAAACCTCAGGGGGCCATTTCATGTAAGAAAATTGTCCCATACACCCCACTGAATTATAGCCCAGTCTGTTAATTAAGGTTCCTAACATACCCTTGGGACATCAAGAAAAGGTTACATTTATGCTTGCCTTACTCTGTTTAAGAAGGCAGGGACGCATGTAGTACATTTTATAGAGAACCGCAAACGCAATGGCTAACAATTTTAAAGTACTGTTGCTTAAAGGGGAAAATCTAAAGCTAGTTAGAGAACTTTGAAATTTGGAATGACCCACCCCAGCTTCTCTGGAAAGCTGAGATTTAGTGCACAGACTGCAAATATAATACACCCAGGCAACAATATGTCACAGCTGGCCTTCCCCCGGGGCTCCTTCCTGCTGATGGAAATTGATTGCACCTATATCAGGACTGGGCTACTGATTATGATGTTGCTCTTTTAGAACATTCATATTCCCAGCCCCAACTAGACCTATTAAAACCTAATCTCACAGGTGGGACCTAGTACTCTGTCTTTTCTTAAAGTTCCCCTAGTAAATCTGATGATTTGCCAGACCAAATCTCAAGTTACCTCCCTGAAAATCCAGAATACTATGCAGGAAGACAGGCCTGCATAGGAGAGCCAGGGCCTCGTGAAACTTTAAGAGGTCATCTCTTTTGCACCCTCTCTTGCCTTCAGAAAGGCCACCATGAAATGTCAGAGAAATAGTGGGAGCTCTGGGCACTCATCTCTTCAGGAGACAGGCACAATGCTGCCCTCAACCTCTGCAGCAACAAGGAACAGGTCCCAAGAGTACTTGGCACATCCCATCCATCAAGTACCTCTCCTGCTTAAGAACCATAGCCAATCCAGCACCCAGACCTCATTGATCCCTCCCCAACGTTTTCCTGCCCACATAGCCTTCTCCCTGTCCCTACCCATGACAGCATCGGGTGCTAGGGAAGCTGGGGGGGAGGGGGGTGTGGCGCTGGCAATGATAGCTTGACAGACACGGTCCCTCTGTCACCTATTTTTTTGGGGGGGGGACAGGGTCTCGCTCTGTCACTGGGGCTAGAGTGCCATAGCATCACCATAGCTCACTGCAACCTCAAACTCCTGGGCTCAAGTGATCCTCCTGCCTCAGGCTCCCAAGTAGCTGGGATTACAGGTGTGTACCACTACACCTGGCTGATTTTTCTATTTTTTGTAGAGATGGGGTCTCACTATGTTGCCCAGGCTCATCTGGAACTCTTGGGCTCAAGCGATCCTCCCACCTTGGCCTCCGAAAGTGCTGGGATTATAGGCATGAGCCACTGCACCCGGCCTCAAGTTTCTTTTGTAATTGACTCCTCGCTCCATCCTGTCTTGCCCTTTGAAGAAATATTTTTCATTTTCTGTTTAGTCCCAATCTCTCTCATTGCTGAGGTTGAGTGTTGGAGGGTGGAAGAGAGAATGAAAAGGGCTCTTTGGACACCAGAATGTGACTTTCAGGGACACAACGGTGGTTGGCCTAAGGGGGGCCATTTGTACTCTTCACTTTTTTCCAAGCAAGGGAGAGAGCGATGCTGAGCCCTGAAACACGCCAGCTAGGGAGCCCTGGCAGCCAGAGCCCTGCCCATGCTGCAGGCTGTCCTGTCCTGCTGGCCAGCTCATAACTTCTTTGATGCTTTGCCTCTACCTCCCCAACTCCTGTAATCTTTGATTACCAGCCCCTGTGTGGCCAGAGATTATGGGATTGACCAATGCCCAGAAGGCTGTTCCAGTCTTGGCTCCACCAAGCACCAATTATGTGACCTTGGAGATGTCTGAGCCTCTGCTTCCTCTTCTAGGATGGATAATGCTTGTCTTGGCTTGCCGCCCCGGTTCTCATGAAGCTCAAAACATACAACAAATGTGATTGTGCTCCATCAACCAGAAAGCACTGTCCCCTCATGAAGCATCACTGTCCACTGGGCTCGGAGCATCTCCAGCTGGGAAAAGCGTCTCATTCATCTTTGTGTCTCCAGTGTTGGGTGTGAGTAAATGTCTCCTGAGGGGTGGCTGGTGGGAGGTGCATGAACCAAATGGAAAGAGGAGGGTGGAGGATGAGGGGATGGACTGACAGTCAGGAGGGTGAAAATGAAGAAAGTCAGGGAGAGAAGAAGAAATTCCTCCCATCACCCTCCAGTCTCCAAACAGTGGGCCCCCACCACGGATTAGGTCACTTAAAAGTCATCCTAGCTCCAAATAGAATAGGATGTTATTAAACCTTTTCCATACTAATTTAAATAAAATACTGAACACATTCAACCTTTAAACTGAATGGAAAATCCCTTTTTATTAACAGCCCGCTAAGGTGCTTGCTGGTGCCTCACTGAGTGCTGAGATTGGGAACTGGGAGATTTGGAAGCTTGGGCTGGGGCCCTGGAGGGCAGACCCTTCCCCTAACTCCAGGGCACTTTGGTTTCCTGGAGGAATAGGCACTCAGGAGGCTAAGAGAGCCAAGATGACAGTTGGGCCTTTTTAAGCAAAGGGAAGCCTTGGTCCTCGGTGCTGAGGGGCCTCCAGGCCTGGGCAGGCACAGGATAATCCTTACCCCATGTACGCTCCGTTCTGCTCCACACACACACCCTACACCCCCCCACCACCCCCGTGCCCAGAACAGAAACACAGCCTCTTAGATGAAAAGGGCAGCTGCTTTGCACGACAAACAAGCCCTCCCACTGCAAACCCAGCTGCATTTTCAGATATTCCCTCCTCTCTTTGCATCCCTGGGCCTAAACTGTAATGGAATAATTGGAATGAGATATAAAAGAAAACTTCCCACCCAGAAAAACATGAGGAAGGAGAGGGTGGTAATGTTTAGACATAAAAGAACACTCCCACAAGGCTACCCTTGCCCTCTGAGCATGGGACAAATTAGCAAGCCAGCATACCCTCTTGGATACATCACCCCGACCCCCCCGACACCTACACAAGCACCCAGGTCTTTCTGTTGCTCCCTCCCTTCCTCTCCACTGAATGTTAGGGCTGGAGCAGGGCCTTGCTCCCGTGAGGGTGGATGACGGCTCTCTGGACAGCCCCTGGGACAGCCTCTAACATCCACAGACCCTGACTCTCCCCTCGTTCTCTAGGGTAGCACACAGGGAGGCCAGAGCAAGGAGGACCTTCTTTGGCCACCGCCACCCTCACTCAAGAGCTAAGTGACATCTGCTAAGCACTTCTCAATTGAAACCTTGATTCTTCCCCTTATAGATACTGCTATGGTTTGAATGTCCCTCCAAAACTCATGTTGAAATTTAATACCCAATTGAGAGGTGGAGCCTTTAAGAGGTGATTGGACCATGAGGGCAGAGGGTTAACCCATTCATGAATTAATAATGAATTAATGGGTTGTCATGGGAGGGGAACTGGTGGCTTTATAAGAAGAGGAGGGGAGACCTGAGCAATCATGTATGCACATCCAGCCGCCTTGCCATGTGACACCCCTGTACCGCCTTGGGACTCTGCAGAGTCCCCACCAGCAAGAAGGCTCTCGCCAGATGTGGCCCTTGACCTGAGACTTCTCAGCCTCCATAACTGAAAGAAATAAATTCCTTTTATTTATACACTACCCAGTTTCAGGTATTCTAAGTAACAGAAAATGGCCTAAGACAGATACAAGTCAAGAATGAATCCAATTCCACAAACATCTAGTTTATGCCAGGCAGCAGGCTAGACAAAGGAAAGATACAGAAAATATATGAGCCACTGTCGAAATATAATTTTCAAAGTGCTCTCATGTAAGTATATTTATTTAACTCATTAATAAGGGATGGTAAAGCTGGTTCAAAAGAGAATTCGAAGAACAGGGGTCTGCGTCATCAGCAAAGGCACGCAGAAATAAGTTTGTTACGCAGAGACAAAACTGTCCTATGGGGCAATAAAACCACACTGGAGAGAAATCATTCACATCTCTACAGGGTAAAAATCATTTACAACTCATCAATGTATATATTAACATCTAGCTTCATAAGGTCTGGCTCCTAATCAATAACAAATTGAGTCATAAGTGCATTCCCCTTGCGAATTAAATATGCTTTGGCTGGACCTGTTAGGCTACAGTATGATGTTGCCAGGAGAGACAACCATTCTCTTGCCTTATTTCCAAGCTTTGGAACACTGTGCTCCTTGTCCTCAAGGGGCTTCCAATACCTGGTGAGGCGAGGTTGTCACACACAATAGAGTTAAACAATCCCAGAAGAATGACTGTCCATTTTGTTAGGTGTGACAGTGGCATGGTGTTTATGTGCAACATAAATAATCCTTATCGGTTGAGTGCACACTGAAGTACCTATAGATAAAATTTCATGATGCCTGGGATTTGTTTAAAAATATGCAAGGAAAAACAAAAGCTTGGGGGAGAACAGATGAAACAAGACAGGTACAATATCGATAACAGCTGAAGGGAAGTGAGGGGTACCTGGGAATTCACATATTGTTCTCTCTACTTTGGGGTATATTCAAATTGTTTTCATGCTAATAGTCAAAACGAGACAATATCCTATCACATGTTTATTAACTGCTCACACACATATGATTTACTGTGCTGTTTTTTTCTGTCCCCCTGCTTAGAAAATAAACTCCGTGGGGACAGGGTCAGTTCTTTCCCCTCCCAAGCACTAGGAGAATATCCAGCACCTGTAGGTGCATGGTAGGTATCTACCAAAGGGATATCTGAAAGCACTTCACAGCTCGGAGCCGGGAGAAGGGGCCCTGCATCGGGAGTGGCTGGAGATGCAGGGCTTGGCCTGGCCCTGAAGGGTGAGTGGGAGAAGAATGCAAGGGGAGGAGAGTGGAGGGAGAGGGCAGTGCGAAGACAAGGTGTGGAGGTGGGTCGGGAGGAAGCCAGGAAGGGACTGGTTTTGAGAAGGGTTTGTTAACAGTGTCAAATTTGGGGGATTACACAGATGCGGCAGGTAGAAACCACGCATTTCAAAACTGAGCAAATGAGAAAAGGCATAGACAATTCAGGAGAGTTGGGTGAAGATTTTTGCAGAAGGGTCAAATTGGGCCTGTTTGGGGACAAGGGGAGGTTTGGCAGTCCAAGCAGCAGGTAGGATGTAGACCAACAGAGGCAGGGGGCTCCCCTGGGCCCTGGGTTCAGGAGCTGGGGTGGGTGCAGAGGCCTCCAGCTGGAGTTGGGGGGCTGCAGCTGCCCAGGGCTGGGTGTCACCAAAGGACAGCCCGTGCACCAGTGCCCTGCCCCCACTGCAGGTGCGCCTTTGATGTGGCTCAGGCTTCTGGGCAGAGGAAACCCGAGCTTCCCAGCACAGCCGGCTCCTCAATGCCACCCAGTTTTCAACGAGGCTGCCTAAGACATGGACCCGGTGGACCCGTGGCAGGGCAATTGCTTTATGGACAGAGCGGCTGGCAGGAAATCAAGGCTCAGTGTTTCAGCCTGAGATGAAAGGGAGCTTTTACCCAGACTTCTTTCGAATGCACCCACACTCCATCCTCCAGTCTCTGGGGAGGGGTTCTGAGTGTGGGGAGGAAGGGTTAGAGACCTTCCTACTCTTCCATTTCCTCACTGTGGGGAGGAACACACGGCAGAGGGGTCTGCAGGAGAGAGGACTGTGGGGAAGGGAAGAGTCTGTATTATCTCTGCAGGTTTCATCTAAGCTCCCCCTGCAGGATATGTGTGTGTGTGTGTGTGGTGGTTGGAGGGGGGGCAGTCCTGTAAACACATCGGGGATAAATACAGGGAGTACAAAATGTGTTCCTTCAATCCTTGCACATCATAGCCCCATCCCTGTATTTGTTTATTTTTTCTTTTAGAGACAGGGCTCGCTCTGCTACCCAGACTGGAGGGCAGTGGCACGATCATAGCTCACTGTAACCTCAAACTGCTGGCCTCAGGTGATCCTCCTGCCTCAGACTCCCAAAGCACTGGGATTATAGGTGTGAGCCACTGTGCCCAGCTCCACCCCTGTATTTAAAGATTTACTCTCACCATTCACATTTATATCTGTGTGTGTGTGTGTGTGTGTGTGTGTGTGTGTGTGTGTGTGTGAGAGAGAGAGAGAGAGAGAGAGAATGCTCTTCCACGGCTGCTCCACAAAGGTAGTGTCCCCTGCTCTATTTCCAGCCACCAAGAGTCACCAGGTGACCTTGAAATCCCGCAGGGGTTCAGGACCTCTGTTCCTCATCCTACATTGGAAATATAAAACCAAGGCCCCCATTTTTTTTGAGAACATGCTCCATCCATACTTTGAAAGATAGAGGAGGGGGAAACTGGAATGTTTTATGGCTTTAGCTCTCTCTTTAACAATAACTCAACACACATTTACTGAGGCCTCAGTGCCTGGCATTGGGCTGGGCAAAGGGACACAAAGATAAACCCTGTTCTGTTCTTGCCCTGGGAGATGGGCTCATGGCAGGGAAACCACACAATGATGCAGTGAGGCAGCCCCAAGCGCTGAGGGTAAAGGCAGGAAGGGGTGCCTGATTCCCCTGTGCAACCCTAAAAATATACTGAAGCCCAGCCCCAGGGAGGTGTGGAACCCTGGGGCTCAGGGCCAGGGCCTGACACCCATCATCCTCCAGGATGCTCACACTGACAGCACAGGCCATGTGGTATGGGG
>NW_012133858.1:4339385-4385515 GCF_000956105.1 Propithecus coquereli
TAACAGTAAGAATTAAATGAGATAATGTACATAATGCATTAGAACAGTGTCTGGCATGGAGTTCAGTAAGGGGAAGTTGTGGTTGCTGAGAGAAGTAAATAAGGATGTGAATGTTCTTCAACAACAGTCAAGCACTCCATTAAAAAGTGGTTTCTGTCAATATCATCATCATCATTTAGCCCAGGGCAGGTGAAGGTGAATTACCTGGGACTATAATGAACAGGTGAGCAGCCCAGCCTTGCAGCCCAGGGGCCAGGGGAGTGGGCAAGGCCAGGAGCCTGGCAGCTGCAGTGGGGGGTACCCTACTTCTCGCCTCTCCCAGGACATGTCAGCTCCCAGAAGGCAAGAGCTATACTCATCCATACTCATCCCATCGCTCCGGCATCCAGCACAGTCCTGGTACGTGGCGGGTGCTCAAGTCAATATGTGTCAAAAAAAATGATAAACAGTGGATATTGGAAATTAGATCAGTCCGATGTGGATCTAGAGAAATGGGAGGGCAGCTCCAGGGGTCAAGTCTGTGAACAAGAAGGGCCATATGGGGCACTCGGCTGGCTGAGGGCTGTTAGAGCCCAGGGCTCCAAGCAGGTAACACCACAGGCTGGCCCTGGTCCTGGGTACCAACGCCAGCTGCCAGCCCTCTCTGTCCTGCTCTGGCTCTTCCCTGCTGAATGTGGACCCACACGGGGTGGAGGCAGGGGTGCTGGAGGCTGAAGGAATCCTCATACAGAAATGCTGCCATTTACTCACATGTCAACATCCCCACTCGATCGAGGCCAGGTAACCCTGGTTTCTCACCTATCACTTGAAATGTAAACCTTATCACCAGATAATGAGAACATTAGAAGCTCACAGGCTGTCTCTTCAAAACCCTGAGAATGGCAGTGACCTTGTCACACCAGGAGGTACCCATCTTCCATCCATGTCCATCGTCACTCAACAAGAAGGACCAGCTTGGCCATGAAGCCAAATTCACAGTCCCACCTGGCCCGAACTCCAGAGCCACTTAGCCTCCTCATCCCAGCACCTCTTCCTGTGCTAGATGTTACCGCAGGTGCTCCCAAGCCCTTTGAGTCTGCAGTTCACTGCAAGCTCAAGGTTAATGCCTGCATCGTGGAGGCTCAGAAAGGGTGTCCAGGACACAAGCTCCTGACAGAGGTACAGGCCTTGGTGTAGTCACTAGAGGGCTCAGGATGGCACTGAGAGAAGAGGGACAGCCTGGGAACCAGTACAGGGCTGGGAGGTAGGGGGTGGAAGCCACAGCTGTGCTGGCTGAGAAAGCACTTCCTACAGCAGAAGGATAGGGTGGCTTCCCATCACCTCTACAGGACATAAAATGACCCAGAGAAACCCTCTCTGGGGCCCCCAGCAACAGTGCTTCTGAGCAACATCCCTGCAGAAAAACACTGCATCCTGGAAATGCTTGAGCCCCGTGGTTTCCAACCTCCCATCACCACACACATTCCCTGGCACGCTGCTCTACAGGAGCCTGCAGCCAGGCTCCAGCCACCGGGAGAGGCCACTGTCAGTGGGAAGAGCACACTTTGGCATCACTGTGGCCTGGGTTCAAATCCTGCCTCTACCTCTACATAGTTGTGGGATGTTAGGCAAGTTTCTTAACCTCTCTGAGGTCTTTTCCTCATGGGTAAACTGGGGAATCATCTCTCCCTTGCAGGCCTTTCTGAGCATTTAAATGAGAGACCAGCCCAGTAGGTCCTCACACATGGCAGTTGTTACTATTCAAGAATACAAAGCAGATCCCACCAGAATTAATCCTTGGGGCTGGAGGCATTCGCCCAGGCTCCCATGCCTTCTCCCTAGAGCTGCCTATGCTCCCTCCCCGTGTGCTCCCCCACACCCCATTTTCCTCTAACAGAGCCCCTGGATGAGGCCACAGCACCCAGCTGCCAGCAGAGGGCTTCACTCCCAGTCAGGGAGGGCAGGGCGCCGCCTACCCCACCCAGGCCCCAGGTGTGCAGCCCTCCTCCCCGGTCCTGCCCTTTCAAGGTCAGGTGTTTCTGAAGTGGAAACCGCTGCAGACATTTAGCCCAGTGTGATAATCTCCGAACAACCCTCTCTCCCAGCAGGACATGTGAAGTGTAATTAAAACCATGAGTTAATTAGGTGAGGCAGCCATCTTGCCAAGAGGAGGGTCTCACCTCCTCTCATCTTACACAGAGGTCTGCAGCTGCGGGAGCCAAGAGGAGGAGCCCACGACCTTCCCCCCTCCTCTTCCTCCTGCACCCCTCCACCCCAATCCTAAGATCTCCAGAAATGCCATGTCTGAGCTGCCATCCATCAGCTGTCACCTCACTTACAGCCGTCCCTCTACAGATCCGGGGGGAAGTGGAGACCTGGAAGTGAGTCAGGGCTTCAGGGAAGGTGCCTTGAGAGGTGTCTTAGAGATGGGCAGAGCCTTGAGCCCCCACCCTGACCCAAGGAGATGGTGTGAGGACTGTTTCCAATGCAGGGTCCTGCAGGATGGAGCCAGGGATGGAGGCGACGTGATGAATGAAAGGAACAGGGGAATGAAAAGCCACAGCAGGCAGACAGAGGAGAGAGCTGGGAGGCAGCAGGCCACATGGCTTGGGAGCCTGGGATTACTGGTTATCTAATACTTCCTCATCTCAGTGTGTCTCACTCACCCCAGCTGTAAAATGGGGGCACTCTTAGGGCTTTCTCGACCTAAAATATATACAGCTTGCTAAATGGCCTGCTACGATGCGAGCTCTCATAACCCAGGAAACCTCCCCACACCCGCCCCCTCTGGGAACTGCCCAGAGCCCCGGACTGTTCCCTTCCCCATCTCTCTCAGACACTCCTCCACTCCAGTGGCCTCCATGGTCCTGGCCTTCACCCTCCTGCTGGGCCAGGTCCATGACGCCACCTCCTCCTCATCCTGCCACAGTCGGGCTCCAGCTCACTAGTGCACTCTGCGGAGGGACGGCTTCGTTTGGCACCTTGGGGTCCCAAGGCACTTTTCCAGGTGACCTGCTTTACAGAAAGGAACTCATTTCATTCAATTCCCACGACAACTCTCTGAGGTTGGTACTATGACCAGTTCATAGATGAGGAAACCAAGCCTCAGAGAAGAGAAATAATATGCACAAAGCCACCCAAACACTAAATGGCAGGGCAAGGGTTCAAACCCAGGTCTGTGTGGCTCCAGGCTTCTCCTGCCACCCAGGCTGCCTGCCAAGCCTGACTCCTCCAGGGAGCATCTGAGGCCTTCACGTCCAGCACCCTCCCTGTCCCAGTGCAGCCCCTTGAAGCACACACCTCACCTTCACTTAGGTGCTCACCCCACAGAGGCAGGAGCAAGAACAGAAAGGAGAGAAAGAAAGACTGCAGGGGAAAGAGAGGAGCTGGAGGGGTAAAGGATGCTGAAGGGGTGTGAAGGGGGTGTCCTCAGATGTGCCCTACAGCTGTCTCCTGCTTGTGGGATCCCACAGGAAGGAAAGAGGAGCAGAGCTTTGGGCCAAGCCGGAGGCTGGTGAGAGGCCTGCAAAAGAGGCTCCAGCTGCTCTGAATGAGTTCAAGCCACTTGGCCAGGACAGGCATCAGGAACAGGGAACATGCAAATAAGGCCCAGCACAGCTGTGGGGATCTCGAAGGAACCCTGACAAGATCCTGGCATGCACCAGGGGGGCTGGGAGGCCTCACTTCTAGAAAAAGGTCTGAGGTGGTTTTTGCAAACCACAGAGAGGTGAACTCGTGTCACCTGAGAAGATTCCTGCAGAGACTCTAAAGGAAGGGTGGGGTGCACTAGAGAAAAGCAGCCGGGGTCATGGGCAGATAGTTCGGGGACAAATCCTGCCAGGCAAAGCTCCTCTCCTCCACTGACAGGGTCACCATGGTGGTAGACAAGGGAAATGACGCTTGCCATGGAGCTGATCTTGAGTGAAACATCTGACAAGCTCTTCATGAAGTCGCTGTGTACAAGCTAGAGAGAGGAAACCAAAAAGCAGTAGAATTAGTGGGACACAGAGCAGGTTCAGTACTTAGCAGTGGATCACAGCCCCTTGCAGGGAAGCGTCCAAGGGTGTGCTGTAGAGCTCCAACCCATACCACCCCATTCGACCTCGGATCAATTCTTTGGATCGATATACAAGAAGCACTTGAAGCTGGGAGCAATAGCAGATATACTGGATGACAGAGACAGGATCCGAAATATCTTAATCAGCTGCAGAGATGGACTGAACTTAAGATAAAATAAATTAGGGAAAAATGTAATGTTCCAAACAGGAGACCAAAAGGCCATATAGCACTATTAGGGGATGACCTATGAACCCCCAAAACTCATATATTGAAGTTTTAACCCCCAATACCTCAAAATGTGACCTTATTTCGAAATGGGATTGTTGCAGATGTAATTAAATGGGGTCATTCTGGAGGAGGGTGGGCCCCAACCAATAGGACTGGTGTCTTTATAAAAGCGAAAATTTGGAGACAGAAATGTACACAGAGAGAACAGCATGCAAAGATGAAGGCAGAAATTATGTCGATGCTTCTGTAAACCAAGGGACACCACAGACTGCCGGCTACCCACCTCTGCTAGGGCAGGGCATGGAACAGATTCTCTCTCACAGCCCTCAGAAGGAACCAATCCTGCCAACATCTTGATCTCAGACTTCTCCAGGACTGCAAGACAATACGCATCTGTTGTTTAAGCCACCTAGTTTGTGGTCCTTTGTTATGGCAGCCCTAGTAAACTAATATAAGCACAAAGACAAAATTGGGAAGATGGGACTGAGTAATCGTTTATGTTAAAGAGACCTGGGGGTATTGGTTAGTTGTAGGCCCAGTAGAGATTAGCAGCACTGTGGCTGCTAAAAACAGCCAGTTCAGAGTCGAGGCTATGTTATTAGAAGGTGTGACACCTGCACCCATAGGGGTGTGCTGGTCAGGCCTCACCTGGAGGGCCGGATTTAGTCCTGGTGACATTGACTTGAGACAAGTAGGAAGATCTTCAGAGTCCGGTGCCAGAGATGAGAAACAAATCAGAGGACTAATGGAAATGGGGAGGAGGTGGGAGGCTGACTGGCTTCCAACGTCTGAAAAGCCGTGGCCCCGAACAGCCACAAGGAGAAGAGCTATAATAGAACCCGTAGGAAGAGAAATAGACTTCAGAGAAACACAGGAACTTTCTATGGGCAGTGTTGCCCAAAAAATCCAATGGGCCACCCTGTGGGGACATGAGCTCTCTGTCTCCGAGGAACTCAAGACTCCACCTGCTGACCACTCAGCAGGGACTTGTACAGGTCACTCAGGCGACCTGCACCTCCAAGAAGGGTCCACTCACATTCCTGCCTGGCTTGACACCAGCAACTCAGGCTTCCTACTACTGAAAGTTTGAGGCTACCATGAGATGCTTGGGCTCCAACACTTTCGACTGATGGCTTTAGCAGATTAAACTGCATGCTGAGGGCAGGAAGTCAAGACTCACAGGCCTCAGAAGATCAGGTTTGGCGAGACCCAGGTCCACTGGAGGGATGAAGCTCGTGCTCCCAGGAGGATGAGGGGTGGGAGGGACAGCTGCCCTGGCTCTCCATCGGGAGGCATGGAGCTGGCAGCCCAAGTGTTATCTGATCCCTAACTCCAGCGAGCCCCCACATTGCTGTGTGCTGTGAGGGGATCCAAGGAGCCTACACCCAGAACTCTCTTTGAAGGCTCAAGGAGAGCTCACGGGGAAGACAGAAAGCTGTAGGAGAGGCAACCGTGATGACAATAAGAAGACACAGTCATCCCTTCGTATCTGTGGGGGATTAATTCCAGGACCTCCTGCAGATACCAAAGTCCACGGATGCACAAGTACCTTACATAAAACGGTGTGGTATTTGCATATAACCTACACACATCCTCCTGCTTACTTTCAATCATCTCTAGATTACTTATAACATCTAACACAATGTAAATGTTATGTAAATAGTTGTTATATGGTATTGTTTAGGGAATAATGACAAGAGAAAAAAGTCTGTACTTGTTCGGTACAGACACATTTTTTCCCTGAACATGTTCAATCCATGGTTGGTTGAATCCATGGATGTGGAAGCCACAGATACCAAGAGCCAACTATACTTCCCAGGCTGACCTGATTCTAATAATGACCATCTACATGAGCTCATTTAATCCTCCTTTAATCTAGTCCTTCTCATCATCTTATGGTTAAAAAAAATAATAATAAAATAAATAAATAAAACACCAGAGAGGGAAAGGAACTTATACAAAACGCACAACCAAAAAACAGCAAGCTGGGTTTGAACCCAAGTCTATCTCATTCTCAAGCCCATGCTCATCCTCTCCACTGCTTCCCTAGTAAAGGGTTGTGGATTGAGTTTCAGATAAGCACCACAAGCATCCAGCAACAGAAGGAATGCCCTAGCGTGGTCCAAAGCAGTGTCTCAAACTACAGCATGCAACAAAATGACCTGCAGGGCTTTTTAAAGCACAGGTTGCTGGGCTCCACCCCAGGAGTTGCTGACTTAGTGGGTCTGGGGTACAGCCCAAGAATTGTTGCATTCCTGCCAAGCTCTGGGTGCTGCTGATGCTGCAAGTCAGGGACCTTGCTTTGAGAAGGTACCTTGCTTTGAGGGACCACTGCTCTGGAGAAATCAGGAAGGGAAGTGGGTGTTCCAGCCTCAGAGCCACATAGAGAGAAAGGTACACTGCTGGGTTGATCATCTGTCTCTGGGACAGGAGTCCCCTAAAAACTAGGCAGCAGGACTGCCAGCCAGTGATGCAACAGAAGTTTACTCCACTAGAACCCATCTGGTTGGGAAGATGCTCATTCTAGAAAATCAAGGTCCCTGTACTTTCCACTCTGGGCTCTTCTAGTTCTCCCAGGCTGCTGAGCTTAGTTCTCTTCTACAGGAAGTCCTGCTTCCTCTGTGGTTGATCACTGTGACCCTCAGTGTTTTCTCCCTTTCTAAACAGAGATCCTTTCACCAGACCATTTGTGGTTGGGTTTCCCAAACCCCTCTTGATGCTGGACCCCAACCACTGAGCACACTTGAGTTGGTCAGGGTCTCTCTAAAATCCGTGTTCAGAAATGAGCACAGAATGACTAGGGAGAATGCAATGTAGAACCTGTATTTCTCTTAGAGGCATTTAAGATGGTGTTGTTTTGAGCGACCCAATCACCTTGTTGGCTCTGATAAAGGCTGTGCACAATTAAACCCCTCAGATCTTTTTCTCGGGATCTCAGCCAAATCAGGTCTGCCCCCACCCCCAACCCTCTCATGAACTTGCGTAATTAATTTCTGCAATCTAAATGGGACTTTCCATCTGCCGCTGTTAAATTTCATCTTGTTAGTTTAAACTCAGCATTCCAGTTTGTTGAGATCATTTTTGAATCTTTATTCTGTCTTTTATAGGAGCTGCCTATCATGGCCTTGTCATCAACAAATTTGATTAAGCTCGCTGACTCCAGTTTCATCCAAGTTGTGAATAAAAATGTGAAGCTTCATCTTGCAGAATCTCACCTGCCACAAACCATCTTCCCTTTTGGAATCCCTAATCATACAATCATACTTCTCCAAATCAGACTTCCTACAGTCTAAGGCAGGTCTCTGGGCATGTCATTTCTTTCCTTGGCTATTATTAACACTAGCCTGATGTGGCCTCTTTCATCTGATCGTCTGTCACATCACCACCTAGTTCTTGGGCATGGTCAGAATCGAATCAGAAGGATAGTTTTGGTTCCAATTTCTTGACCTTCTCAGCAATGGCAACACTACAGAGGCAAGAATGCAAGAATAGATCTGATCATCCACTTTAAGGAATATTTGACTCCCAACGGAAGTCAGGCTACCTATCCCCCACCATTACTGTAGCATGCTTCTCTGACAGCCTTATAATCTATACTGGGAAAGTAGCATGGAAATTCTTCAGACTGGCTGGAGAAGCTGCAATAGGAATATGTCATAACTTGGACCTGTTCAGCTTGCAAGGTATGCTGGGATCTTGGCAGCTTGTCAATGAAGAGGCAAGAAATGTTTTCTAGCAGGAGTTACTTGTAGAAAGAGGCTGAGGACATAGCTTAGGAAATAAAAAAGAAAAAGGGGTGTAGATGAATAGCACCCCCTCTCTTGCCATGCATATTGAGAGGTACCCCTCTTCTGCTGGAGAAAGGCACAGCATATATCCATGGGATGTTGTTGGAACACTTTGAACAACTTGTTGACAACAAGCCAAGAGTTATCCCAAGAGGATGGAGAATAGCATATGCAGGAGTTAAGTGTGTAGGCTTTGGGTTTAAATCCCAGCTCTACTACTTATTAGCCGTGTGACCTTGGAGGTATTGTTTCATTTCTCAAGGTTTCAGTTTCCTTATGGGGAAAGTGGAGAGAAAAATAATATGTGTACATAAGGCACATGGGGATTAAAAGAGATAATGCATATGCAAAGTTTAGGAGACTGGTACGTAGTAACAGCTCAATAAATAACAGCTGTTAATAATATTATAGGACAATATCTTGAAGGCGCTGAGCTGTATTCACTGATAGTTCAGGGTTGGAGGTGTGAAAAGGAAAGGTCTGAGAAGGTGAAAGGAAAAACTGAGGATGCTAGAGGTCAAGGGCAGGAGAGACTCCAAGTTCATTTGAAGGAACGAGGCAGCATTGTGTGAAATTGACCTAGAGTTGGAGCCTAGGACCTAGGCTAGGTCAAGGGATTCTGATCTTAAGTCAGGTACCGCAAAGCAGTCAGTCTCAGAGGAGTTCAGTGGAAATAGTTTGGTATTTTAGCTTTGAATCCAAAAACCTTTTATTGCTATAAAAAGTCAGTCAAAAATGGTCTAAATAGTTCATGTTAGAAGGAAGCATAAGTATTCTACTTCTAGAAATCTGTTCTGAGGAAATAATCATCGATAGGCACCAAGATTTATGTTACAAGGATGTTCACTGCAGCATTATTTATACTAGCGAAAAATGCTTTACAATTTAAATGTCCAACCACCGGGGGTTCGTTAAATAAATTATGGCACATCCATATGATGGAATACCAGGCAGCCATTAAGAAGCCCATTTCAGAAGAACACTTAGGACATGGGGAAATTATCACAATATGTTGTTAAATGAAAATGCTGGTTACAAAACAGCACAGATAGTACAATCACAATTTTCTTACATACATATCTAGAAGGAAATATGCCAAAATGTTGAATGAACATGCATTACTTTTATAAATGCTTTTTAAGAAAAAATGACCAAAAAGAAGTAACCAGACAGGAGCTCCCACAATCAGCTTATAATAGAATGTCATTAAATTCAGAACACAGGAACACAAACAGTAGCTATGATCTGAATGCCAGGAGCTGTAGCTGGTACTGATTGGAAAGGACCTGGCTGTCTTAAAGGGCTGAGGGCTAAGAGGTTCTGCCTGCCATTGGCGTGAGGCCAGGCAGAGTCCAGGAAAGAAGATTTAGGTCAGTGGCTCTCAACCATGGCTGCCTATTAGAAGCTCAAAAAAAAAAAAGAAAAAAAGAAAAGAAGCTCATCAAACATAAGATTTTTATAGCAATTTGAAATATAGGATGGGGCTGTCATATAATTTTTTAAAGGCTCTGCAGGTGATTCTTATGGGAACCAGTGAATTAGGGGCTGAGCTGGACCAAGCCTCTTTTACCTGTATTACAGACGTACGCTTGAGGCTGCTCACCCTGTTTCATGGTTAGCCTTCTCTCTAGCCTGGGCCAAGTATGTGAAGAAAGACCCACTCTGGAAGCTAGAGAGATGTTGAAAGGGAGCAGGTGCCCCAAGGCACCTGGTCTATGCAGGAAAATTACTCTCAGCCTTGGGGGACATTAACAGAAGGGCTCCTTAAACTGCCTGTTTAGGAGCTTTTACCACACAGACACTGCTCTATACTTAGACTCTTGACCCAGAGTACCAGGTGACTCTATAAACTGAAAGTACGGGCTCTACAAAAAGGAGAAGGAAAGAAATCCAGCATCCTTGGAAATCTACAGGGACCTGACCCTGCATAAGCAGGAGCTAGTGGTATTTTCCTCTTTTGTCCTGCTTTTGGGCAGAAATACACACCGACCAACAGAGCAATGTGTAAACCTTAAAAGCAGCTGGCTTTGGGTGGATGAGGCCTCTCGGAGGGCTCCTAGTTTCCCCCAGGCGCCTTGAGGGAAGAGAAGCAGAGGGAACTGGCTGCTAGAAACAAAAGTTTGTATTAAATGATAAGATCTCCCTCAGCTTCTCACTACAGATATAGAGTTACTCAAGGCACCGAAGAAAGAAGGGAAAGAAGAAGCCTGAGTTGGGTGCTTCAAACACTGGATCCATCCATTCCTGAATAATTAAGAGCCAACTGCAGCTCTTTTGTACTTCTTGTGGGTGGGGCTCCTGGGGGGCCTCCAGGACAATGAGGAGGCAGTAGGGAGGGAGCTTCGACTCAGGTAGACCAGTGGGACTGGCAAGTGGAAATGGACCTAAATTGCTACCCTCCAAGCCATTTCCCTGCAGTTTCCTCTCTGGGCAGTCTGGAGAAGGAACAGAGTTGCAGGTAATCTGACGATCAGACTGAATAATGCACAGCGTTGCAACACAGTGTATCTATGTTTATACCTGGATATATATATCCACGTTTATACATGCACATATGCCTCAATATACAGCCCATTTACCTTCCAACTGATGTTTGGCTCAGGCTGAAAAGGTGAATGCACTCTCTGAAGATGCAGCAACTGGCAGGCAGATGGGTTACCAACAGGGGCCCTGGACGGCATCTGGAAACTAGCCTGAGACTAACATTCCCCACAAATAATCCACAAAAAACTGAATGAGCCACTCCTGGAAAATCAGGAAACATCTGCAATATCCCTTCCAAACCACTGAGGTGGTCTGAGGGCCAGAAAGGGCTTTAGGGTCCTTCTGAACACCTCACTTTTACAGCCAAGGAAACCAAGGATTTGGCAGAAGTGCTCAAGCAGGGATTCCTCTCTCATTTCTAACCCAGCCTCCTCCCTCAGAAACTTAAACCTGTCTCTTCTAATTTGACCCTCAGGGGACTGGCAGAACAGATGGTTACCAACCATCCTCCAAGTACCAACCTTTCCCGTCACAGATGATGCCAGCCAGAGACATTCCTGGTTCAAATGCAGAGATATTCTGATACTATCGACAAGGCTTCAGATTCAAACGAGTTCCATGTGCAAGTCTGATTAAGTCATCCTTGCTAAGCACAGATGGATGAGGGCAGTGTCATGGTGGGACTCAGCACATACAGCATTGCCTGTAAAGCTTTCATGTACTAGGGACAGCCCAGTGGAATCCTTGTCCTGTTTCAAATCCGACAGTAGAGGAAGATAAGTAGACCAACTGAGCACAAGGTCAAACTCCCCAGAGCCCTGTCCATCCCAGGGGTCCCTCCTGCTTTCTCTACTTTACCCAGCAGCAAATTGGACAGAAAACCGTCTTCCTTTTTTTTTTTTGTTCTACTCTGAAGCCACCAAGTCTAATAATTTCTCGATAGTGAGCCCCCACAAGTCAGGATTAAAGAATGTGTTCTGCAAGGTTTGGTTTTGCTCTTTCATGCCCATTAAAGCAAAACACTAAAACAGAAGGGAAGGGAAGTGACATGGCAGAGCCACAGAACATTCAGCACCCTCCCTTCCCTTTCCTTTCAGAACTCTGCTCCCAGTTGGAACTTCTCCCTGCCACTTTCTAACATTCAAGCTGGTCATAAGGGAAATTTCTTCAGAAGGAAAGTTTTGGAGGAGATCCATCTGAGATTGAGAATGGCACATACAAAAATCATTCCTTTCCAGATTACCCATTAGAGAATCATCTCCACAGCTAAGGCAGATGTCATCAAACCAAAAGTCACAGAGAGGGAGGTTTGCAAAAGTACAGCACTATGCCAGCGAAACTTCCAGGTGTTGCCCCTGCAAGCTATAAAAAAGAAGGGCTCAGTCCTATCAATGCAGTGAAACTCCATTAGTCAAGACACTTGATTTGGCCTCTTGCCATACATTTAAGACCGAGTTATTTAAGTGTTGTCATAAATTTAAGACCAACTTAGCGATGGCTAAACTCAAATGCAAAGATCAGAATGTAAAGAAAACTTATTCATCGGAAATAACCATTTCCAACACAGGCACGCACACACGCACACGCATGTCATCAAGGAATGAAGGCAGGCTAGTGATTGAGGTGACTAGATGAGGCAAAGGACAGTCCTCAGGACTCGCTGGGGTTCAGACCCCTAAGTATAAATAACACTCTCTCCCAAGAGCTGTCATCCCCAGATCTCCTGGTGCCTGGCTTTGCCTCTGTCTATACCACAAGTACAAGGCAGATGTTCAGCCCCACTTGAGAAGTGAGGAATCTGAGGCATGGAGAGGGACTTGGAACAGCTAAGGTGGTGGAATCCTAGCCCTCTCAGCCCTCCCCCTGGGCCCTGGACTCCAAGTCCTTTGCACAACTCCACATTAGCTGTCAGGTCATCCAGAAAAACCCACAGGGAAACACACACACATACACATAGAATAAATTCCATCATAGAAGTTGAAGCAACACTGATAATTGTGTTTGACTCATGCTGGTTCACCTCCATCGGGGGAGGTCAGAGACGTGTCTTGTTTGCTGTTGTATCCATAGCTCCTAGAACAGTGCCTGGCACATAGTAGGTGCTTTGGAAATAATGAAATTGTATGTTTATTGCCACTGTCGGTCTCATTTACCCTGAACCCAGGCAATAACAGAGGCAACGCTTGTTATGATAGTGGGGAACACTGGGCTACTGGCAGGGTCTGGGTGGTGGGGCACCAGAACTCAGCCCTGGGGCCTTTAAGGAAATATAACAAGGTCACATGCACTTCTCATCAGGGATCTTGTCCTTTTGCCCTCTGTGTCCATTTCTACCACTTCAGTCCTCAATGAAAGCAGTGAACTGGTTGCCATATTGGTAGTGATCCGAGTTGCCATCTTATTGACTTTCCCTGTGGGATATAGGAGAGTGACCATGACTAAGGACAGGGGTATCATGGTCAATGTTCAAAATAATTGTACCCAATAGCATCTTCTTCCCAAATACATATACTCTATCCAGTAACCGTGTCAGGCTAATCTTCATTAAATATCTGCCATTCCTTTACTTTTTGTGGAGTTCCCTTTCCTCTTTTTAGACCCACACTCGGGGCTCAGGGCTTTCTTTCCTTTTTTCTTTTTTTTTTTCTTATTTTGAGACAGAGTCTGTCTGTCACCCTGGCTAGAGTGCAGTGGTATGATCATAGCTCACTGCAACCTCAAACTCCTAGGCTCAAGCAATCCTCCTGGCTCAGCCTCCCAAACAGCTGGAACTACAGGTGTACGCCACCGTGCCCCACTAATTTTTTCTATTTTTAGTAGAGACGGGGTCTCTTGCACAGATTGGTCTCAAACTCCCAACCTCAAGCCATCCTCCCACCTCAGCCTTCCAGAGTGCTAGGATTATAGGCGTGAGCCACCGTGCCCAGCCAGGGCTTTCTTGATGTTCCTTGGGATCTGCGAACATCCAATGTGAGTGTCCTATCTTTTCTCATCCAATATCTTTGCTACATTACAGGAAACAAAAAGTCATGGCTGGACTTTTTCTTTTTTATTAAGAATAAAATTGGCCAGACGTGGTGGCACATGCCTGTAGTCCCAGCTACTCAGGAGGCTGAGCCAAGAGGATTGCTTGAGCCCAGTTCAAGGTTGCAGTGAGCTATGATGGTGCCACTGCACTTGAGCCTGGGTGACAGAGTAAGACCCTGTCTCAAAAAAAAAAAAAAAAGAATAAAATTGGTCCCACTGGATTTCTAGTGGGGAGAGGGACAGAAGACCTGAGATCCAGTCTTGGCTCTGTATTTGGAACCTTCTATTAATGGATGTGAAGTCCTCAGATTTTTATAATACAAGATGGCTCCCTGACCTTAAAGAACTTATCATCTCACAGAAAAATCTTGGGCCCAGAGGGTGAGGGCAAGCCAGGGGTCTGGCAGGTCAGAGGTAGGACCAGGCTGTGGGATATTCCAAGGGATCTCCAAGGCACAGAGAGACACAATAACTTTACATATAAAGTAGGTGAGATCACTTCTTAGAATCTTAACTTCTTAATCTATAGATAAAGAGGGTCAGATTACTTAAGGGCTAGAAATCGATTTTGTTTGGACCATTTCATTTGGTCAATTTAACTTTGAACACCCAATTGTCCACAGGCTGAGCCACTCTAATTATCTAATCAACACATTGTTATCTGCCTGCCCTCTGTAGGCATTTGAGTTTGTGATTCCCCTGACATGGACGATCTCTAAGGTCAGCTTTGGGCCTCAATAAGAAGTGACTAATGGGAGGGGCTTTCAAACAAGCCAAGAGGTTTGAGAGACAAGGTAGTTTCTGGGGCTCCTCCAATCCCAATAAGGAGACAGCAATCTACAAGAGGCTTCTCTTGTCTTCCTAGTCTAGCTCTGGGAAAAGCAGTAAGGGAGTCCCTTCTCTCCATCCCTTCTGCTGTCCCATCTTCCCTATACAGACAGCTGGTGAGGAAGGGGATGCTGGCTCCCCTCTCTCAAGGCAGAGTCAACAACCCAGGTCTCTGTCCCACCTGAGTCATCAGGCTTTCTTTAACCAGTCCTTATCTAAACCCTTGGTCATCATTTGGCAGTTCGTTGCCTTGTTCTGCCTGTGCATTTTCCTGTCCACGTTCTCCCTTCACAAACACATACACAAGTATCTTGGGATCAAACTGGCGAATTTAGCAACCTCTCTGAGCACGGGCTCCTCCCTGTACCTCTTTGTGTATCTACCAGCACTTAGTATGGTGAATTGCACACAGCAGGTGCTTAAACAGTGTTTGACGCCTACAATGGTGATAATGGTGGCTACTATCAGCTCTGGCATTGACTGGAATGAGAAAAGAGATGGAAGATCTGCCAGTCCTTGCCAAACTGGTGGTGGTAGCTGTTGATGTGCAGAAAGGAGCTGCCCCCCGCCACACACACACACTCACCTACACACTCACATACCCAAATCTTTCCCAAGCTGGAACAGCCAGAGAGAGGCAGCTCTCCCTTCTGAGTGGTCTGCCTGGCACCACTCCCAGGAAGGCCCAGAACAGTCTCACCATCCTATGAGTGACCCAGTGGCAACTTCTCCCTCCCTCTTTTTGATATTTCATTCCCCTTCCTCCATTGGAAATCTAGACTTGGGGCAGGGTACCCACGGTTTCTTTCCAAGACGCTTCTTAACTGTTGCCCTTTTCATTAGCTGAGGTCCAGTTCTAAGGCTCAAGTTCCTCTCTTACCCCTTCCTCAAGGTCATCTATCCCAGCTCAGAAACGGTGATGAGAGGCCACTTGGGAATGTCAAGATGAAAGGCGGGGTGGGAGTGAGGAGAAAGAATGAATAGGCTAAGAATAGGCTAAAAGGTGAGGAGGGGACGTGGGAGTGGGGAGCAGGGGGAGCAAGCAGGCAGGGAGGGCGCTGGAGACAGGCACCGAGGCCGAAGTCGGGCGGGCGGCGGGTGGGGGTGCCTGAGAAACGTGGAATGAGGTCGGATCCGCTAGGGGCTGTAGGAAAAAAGATGGGGGCTAGGACCAGAGAATGTAGGGTCACTGTGAGGTCTAGACACAGGCAAGCTTTCAACACCCCATCCCAATTCTATCGGCCGGCAAGGAGCACATCCTGGAGTGGGTCGCAGGGGTGGGGGTAGAGTCCAGCGGTCATCTCTCCCCATCCAAACTCGGGGCCCACTGCCGCCTGGCGCGTCAGGGCGGTCAGATTGACCGGAGGACTGGACACGGGGTTGGGGAGATGAGGAGGGGGCAAGAACGGCGCTGCAGGTGGTCCTCCTCCTGTTTAAAGTTTGCGATAGGCGAAGGAGTCGGTTCCGCGTGGCCGGGTCCGCTCGAGCCTCGCCTTCTTCCTCCGCCGGTCCTGCGAGCACTTGCTTCGGCCCCGCGCGGGTCCCGGATCCCCTCTCCTGTCTCCATCCCTCCCTGAGCCCGAGCGCCCCCCGCTCCCTCCCTCCGCGCTGGATCTCCCGTACGACGTGAGCGGAAAGTGAATGGGCGGCCCAGACCACAAAGACAAATTACCATGAGAAAAATAAATCGGGAAATCGCCGTTCGCGTCCCCGGTTCCCGCCGCCGCGGGAACCCCCCTCTCCACCGGCCGAGGCGGGAGCGCGGGGCTCCAGGCCTGGCGGGCAGAGTTTGGGCTCCGCGGGACCCTGTGAGGGCAAGGGTGTCCTGGAGAGGGGTCTGGGAAGAATCCGGGTGGGGGCCCCGCAGGCGGCGGCGGCGGAGCGGGGACGTACCCGAGCGGGAGATTTCACACTCCGGGCGGACCACGCGTTCCCACGCGCCTTGCCGCCCGCACTCTCCCTCCACCCCGTTTACTTGCCGGCTCTCTCGGAGCCTCCATGTCCGCACCAGTCTCGGCGCCTCTGCCCCGCTCTCTCCCAGGCTTTCAAAGGTCCGTCCCCCTCCTCCAGGACCAGGCCCCGGTCTCCATCCAGGCTGCAGCCCAGACGCGCCGACCGCAGCCCGGGGAGGGCCCAGTACAACCAGAACCCGGAGCTGGCGGGCGGAGGGAAGGCGGCAGCGCCGAGGGCGCCCAAGCGGAGGTAGCATCGGGCGGCGCGGAAGCCCGGGGACCCTCTGTGCTCCAGCCCGCAGCCTCCCCACCTGGCTCCAACTTGCCACCGCCCCGGGGCCTCTATCCCTCTACCCACCCAAGTTGCTGAAGTTTTCAACTTGCAGCCTCAGTCAGCGCGGGGGAAGCGCCCGGGGCTCCCGGGACTCACCTCCGGGCTGCGCAGGTGCCCAGTTCCCGGCTGCTCCCGGCGGCTCCCGGCTCCTGGCGGCGCGGAGCGGCGGGGGCGAACCAGAAGGGCTGATAGCCCGTCTGGGAACCGGGCGGCCGCGCAGGAACGGGCCCCAGCCCTCGGCTCAGCGCTCCCGTGCAGTATCCACCCGGGCCCGCGCCCGAAGCGCTCGGGCTCCCAGCAGCCGCTGGACGCGCGGCCGACTCGCCCGGCTCCGGGGAGCTGGGCTCTGGCACCAACCCCCGCGCTCCAACCAGCTCCCGACCCGGCGCGCTGGAGAGAGCAGGGAGGAGGGGACGGAGGGAGCAGGAGGAGGAGGGGAGAGGCGGTGGGGGAGGAGTTGGGAGCGAGGGGAGAGAAGGAGGGGAGCGGGAGGGAAAAAGAGGAGGGGGTTGGAGAGGACCTGCCGCGGCGGGCGCTTCACCCGCCAGCCCCGAGGCTCGCGGAAGAGCGCGAGGGGGCGCCCTGTTTCCCCACGTCCGCCCAGCCCGACTCCCGCCCCGGGCCTGCCAAGTGTATGTCGCCCGGAGGGTGGACCGAAGCCCCCTTCCCAGTCGGCATTCTAGCGGCGAGACTTCGGTCCCTGAGCGCTTGCCACCGTTTGCCACATCCCGCCTCACGGTCCTCGGTCTCCCCCATTTCGAATCTTACTTCTTCCAGGGGCATCAGCGTGGCCTGCCTACCCCAACCCTGGGGGCCTGAGGAAACACCCAACATCCCCACGGGCTCCCAAATTTCCCAACCCTATTAGCTGGGAACAATCTTCCTGCCTGTGGCTTTGAAGGGGAAGGGGACCGCTATCTGTTATAAACTGCAGTAGCAGGGAGCGAGGCTAGGTTGCTGGGCTGGACTGGAAAGCCAGAACTGGCCAGATTATGGTTCACCTTGCAAGCTGTACGACCTTGAGCCAGCCTCTCCAAGCCTCAGTTTCCTCAGCTGTAAACTGGGGTTGGTAATAACGCACCCTACAGAATTGTGCAGAACAAGTAGGGGATACAGTTAGTAAAATAACATAAGGAACATTGGGAGGGCGTCCAAGAGATGAGCGATCCAGGGAGGCGGTGGAGCTTTCTCGGCGGAGAGAAGGGTTAGCGCAATCACACCGAACGAGGTTGAATTGTTTACAACTTTAAGTGATCTAGTGTTTCTGATGGCCAGAAGGCGGGAGAGAAAGAAGTAGGGGGCAATCTTCAAATCCAAGCTGCCCGGGCTGCAAGAGGGATGGGAAGGGAGCCCTCTGCCGAACAAAAGAGGTATTTTAAAATAAAAAAGATGACCTAAGAGAAAATGAGAGTGAGAAAGACAAAGGATCTGAAAAATTAAAACCAGGGAAGTGTCATTCTGAGAGAAAACCAAAGAGAACTGTGAAATAAAAATAGATGAGTTGGAGGAAGGAAAACATTAAAAGACTTTCTAGAGTATGCCAGAAACTGGAGATTTAAAACAAAGTCCAAGTGAAGCATTTTACATAACAAAATTCTGAGTAAAGGAAACCCCAGATAAAGCAGAAGAATGGAGACAGTAAGAGCCCCAGAGAATCGTCCCCTTCCTGCCGCCCCCCCACTTCTGAACCAAGGGAGGAAAGCAGTTTGGCCAGGATGATGGCTCTGAATCCAAGAAGGGAGTTTATAAGATGCTGTAAAAAAGAGAAACAGTGGAAATCTCAGAGATGAAGACTTTCTAGGGCAACAGAAATGCTGCAACTCATAATGTGTAGAAAGGAGAGGAACTTGCAGAGGTAAAACATTCTGGACACAAAGAGATGCAGAGAAGAAGAAAATAGGAGGGAAACAGGCATGTCTGAGCATACCCGTGGTAGCCCATCTATTTAATATTGGGGTAGAAATCAAGTTGGAAGAGGCAATGCAGAGTATTGAGTCCAAATCTATCATTTTATAGACAAAGATAATGAGATCTGGAGAGGGGAAGCCATTCTCCCAGAGTCCCAGGCTGGGATGGGACAGGTAGGTCTCCAGAGCCCCACTCTGGAACCCTTCTGCCACTCTGCCCGTCCCCCCTCCACCACCACACACACATCCCCATTCCCACACATCCCACACATCCCCATTCCCTAAAGAACTGTGGGGAATGTTTTTGTCATCACAAAAATAGAAATACGTGCAATATAGAGACACCTTATAATTAAAACAAAAGCATGAAAGCGTGCCATATACTGCAGGGACAGGGAATGAGCAAGCAAGAGAGCTTCCCATTTGTCTGGTTGGGAGAATAGACAAAATGCCTTCTGAATGGCTCTGTCTGCCACGGCTCTCTCTTGAAAGGCAATCAAAATCTTCTCCATCCTTCATGCATTCTCTCACCCGCCCTCTCTTTTTCTACCATGTTTTGATCATTTTCTCTATCTTCTCTTCCCACCATCACTTCACGCCCCTTCCTGGCTCTCCCTCTCCACGTCGCAGATGAGTGTGAGGGGAGCCTGGCACAGGAAAAGAGAGGAGTCTCCCCAGCTCAGGGACACAGGGAAGGAAACCTTCCTTTTCAGGAGAAGCAGGAGCCAAAAAGAGGAGAAACCCAAAGAAACAAAGACCAAGGAACAGGGCAGCTTACGGCACTGGGCTAATTAATCCTAAGTGCACCCTAAAGTATTGTATTGATTAACAGTGATTACTCAAGAGCTCTCAATACAAGAGAGCTTCAGAAACCCAACCCTCAGGAAGGGACAG
Organism: Propithecus coquereli; assembly: GCF_000956105.1. Classification (NCBI taxonomy): domain Eukaryota; kingdom Metazoa; phylum Chordata; class Mammalia; order Primates; family Indriidae; genus Propithecus; species Propithecus coquereli. Next base: position 4,358,866 of record NW_012133858.1, read on the forward strand.
TTTCTTTACTAGCCTGGTTTACCACCTGCTGTTTGGCAAACCCAGTCTGGTTAGAATCTCTGATTCATTTACTTGGAACAAAACCTGGGGCATTGATCCCATTACCACAGTGTTACCACCAGCTTCTGTCACCTTCCCTAGACCCTTGCAATAACCTGTAAGATAATTACTTCTATTAAGAGCAATTCTCCTCCCCCTACCAAAACACTGTTAATTAAGCAGAATATAAATACAGTAATTAGTACAGAATTATCCCAAACAAACAACTTAACTATAGGGGGTGGGAAGGAGTTCTGAGAATTCACTCTTGACCTAGAAATTCCAAACTTATCCTGAATGAAGTTTACAAGGGGTTAAAAGGTAGGCTCAAATTCTCATGTTCAAGGCTAGCGAAGCTAAGAGCACTGTGCTGTCTCCTTCCTCTCACCTGAGGATGTTTTCTGGGAGATCAAGCTACGTCTGAAATAATGAGTACAACCTCTCCCAGGAGGCCATCTGTGAGTGTGTGTGTGTGTGTGTGTGTGTGTGTGTGTGTGTGTACACATGCCTATGCATAGCCCAGGCACAGGCACAAACCTTGCCTTCCAGCAAAAGACAAACAGCCAGTCATATGCTGGAGAGAGAGAATTGAAAATAAAAAGGCAGCACTTATAATATCCAAATAGTTTCCGGTCCCAGAATTGCCTGGTCATTGTGCCTGCAGATGGCAAAGAAAAAAGAAAATTCCCACCCTAGAAGTCATTGTCGATTTGTGAACCAAAAGCATACTCAGGTCAGAGGAACCAAAGTGTCACTGAATGACAGCTTTGCCATTGTCCTGAACTAATGTGAGAGAAGAGATCTTCCTTCCTTCCTTTCTTCCCAAACATTTAAGTGCCACTCATTATGCTAGGCAGAGAGGTCACAGGAAGAGCCTCACAGTCAGGCGGGAGAGGCAGACATAATCATAGCAAACGCAGGGACCACCACCGGCTGGGAGCTCTGCAGGCACATGGAGGGCCAGTGACCAGCTCTAGCGGGCAGGAGGTCTTCATTGGAAAGGGCCATTCTAGCCAGGAATGGAAGATGGGGCAGGAATTTGCCAGACAGAGAAGCGGGAGGAGGCAGAGTATTCCAGGCAGAGGAAATAGCACGTATAAAAGCACAAGGCGATATAATTAGATTTCTGTTTGAAGAATTACTTGGCCCCAGTTAACAGATTCAGAGAGAGCTGAAGCAGTAAATGTGAGCAGGTGCTCTGCGTGGCGGAAAGAACACCACACCAGAAGACAGGGCTTCTCAGTCCTAGGACGAGCCCAGCCGCTGAAGAGCTGAGTGTCCTTGGACAAGCCTCTTCGCCTCTGCGACCTCAGTTCCCCTCGGATAAAATGGAAGGGATCGATCCACTGGTTTGTAAGGTTGCCCTTGCGCGTGCGTTCTATGATTCTAACGCGAGCTGCAGATACTTCTTTAAATATTGCTCTGCAGTAGGCTCTTTACCATATTTATGCAGTTAGCCCTTTCCATGTGTGTAGCACTTTACAGTTTGCAGAAGTATTTTCCATACACTGTCTCCTTTGACCTTCACGGCCATGTGTAGGAGATAGTGACACTCAGCCCTAGATGATCTTGGCCAATCACTGGCCATAAACCTCTCTGTGCTGATGAAGCTCAAGTTTGTCCTGCAGCTCTGATCCCTCTCCCACATTCCAGATGCACGTCACCAACAGCCTGCTGCCCTCCTCCACGTGAGCATCTAATCAGCATCTCAAACCTAATAGGTCCGAAGCTTAACTTCTGATTTTCTTTCCCAAACCAGCTCCTCCTTCAGACTTCTCCATCCCGGTAAATAAAAACTCCATTCTTCCAATTCCTCAAGGTCAAAATCTTGAAGTCATTTCACACGCCACATCCAAACCGTCAATCAATCCTGTCATCTCGACCTGTGAAATATTTTCAAAATCTGTTTCTCACCACCTCCTCCACCAGCACCCCAATTCACACCCCTCTCTTCTCTCACCTGGGTGTTTGCTCTGCCTGCATCCACCTTTGTGTCTATAGTTCCATTCTCCACAGAGAAGTCCTCCTGAGTCAGATCCCATCACTCCTCTGCTCAAAAGCCCTCTATGGCTCCCCAGTTCTCTAGAGAAAAAGCTTCACCAGCCCGACATCATCTCCTAGCACTCTCCCCTCCCTCACTTCTCTTCAGCTACACCAGCCTCTCTGCTGTTTCTCGAACACTCAACCCTCTTGCCTCAAGGCCTTTGCACGTGATATTCTCTCTGCCTGGGAAGCTCTTCTGCCAAATGTCCACGTGGGTCATATCCTCACTTCCTTCAGTCCCTGCTCAAATATCAGTTCATCAGGGATACATTACCATCTTTTCAAAAATGATGAATACCTGTCATTATCACCACCTGACATTGTACATATTTATTACCCATCTCCTCTGACCAGAATGTAAATTCCATGAAAGCAGAGGTTTTGCCTATTTTGTTCATTGCTGTAGCCCCAGCCCATAGGATAGTGCTTGGTAAAAAGAACTGCACAATAATGCTTTGGTGAATTAATTAATATTGTTGTTATCTTCATTTTACCAATAGAAAAACTGAATCTCAGTGATGCAACTGGTAATTTTCAGAGCTGAGACTTGAACTCAGCTTTTTCCATATTAAACTGTTCTTTCTAATTGATTATTAGCTAATATTTACATAAGCATTTTAAAAACTCTTTCTTTTTTTTTTTTTGAGACAGGGTCTCACTCTGTTGCCCAGGCTAGAGTGCAGTGGTATTATCATAGCTCACAGCAACCTCAAACTCCTGGGCTCAAGTGATCCTCTTGCCTTAGCCTCTGGACTAGCTGGGACTACAGATGCGTGCCACCACACCTGGATAATTTTTCTATTTTTTGTAGAGATGGGGTCTCATTATGTTGCTCGGGCTGATCTTGAACTCCTGACCTCAAGCAATTCTCCTGCCTTGGTCTCCCAAAGTTCTGGGATTACAGGTGTGAGCCACCATGCTGGGCCTTTAAAAAACTTTTTAATAGAAAATGCATATGATTGTAAAACATATACTAATTGTTTTCCAACAGTTAACCACATGGGGCCATCCACCCACACAGCAGCATTCCAAGTCACAACATAACGAAAAGTTAGCTCTGAAAACCAGACCTCTAAAGTGGCCATCAATCCCACATGCACACATTCATCCTACAATCATTTCTTTGTTGTTGTTGTGTTATAGTTCTAGTTTTACTCTGCACACTGTTAAGTCGAGGGTGTGGTGAGAGAGAGGGAAGGCTGGCTTTGTAGCTTGCCCTTGGGCTGAAATCAGAGGTAATCGCATCTCTCTCCCCGGGCACTCATGGGTGCCCCTCCCCCTCCCTCTTTCCTGCTGACCGGGCAGAGATGGTCAGATCTGGGCTGAGGATAAGTCAGGAGGTGGAAGTGAGGTATGGGGGTGTGAAGATCAGAGGCATGGCTGGTTCAGGAATGACACCAGGCTTCCTGGCAGATGAGCAGGATAAAGGGTCAAGTCAAGTGCTCAGCTCCAGGCCAGGGGGTCACAGGCAGCTCTCAGGATGTTTAGACCCAAGGAAGAACACAAGGTGTGGTCACCCTTATTGAAGACATTTGAAAACAAGAGATCCATGTCTGTGATTATCTCCCAGGACCAGGGTAAAGCCACAGAGGTCCAGGGCAAGATCAGGACAGGATGGGCGTTAGCCAACGTCACCTAAAGCAGTGTCCCCAGAAGGGTGTCACATTAAGAAGAGGATCCCAAGTTGTAACCAAGGAGGGGTATGGGCATGGTGCTTAGAGGACCTGAGCAGGACCAGAACTCTGGACAGGAGATGAGGAGGAATCTGATGGAAAAACTCCTGCCTAAGTGGAATAGAAAACCACTGGAGTGGTTTAGAGGTCCAGAAAGGGTCCTTTGCCCCCACCAAAATATCTCTCCTCTGGTGTTCCGTGGCCTAAAATCCTCACAGTGGGGAAATAATAGATTGTCATAATGCGTTATCTAGACAAGGCAACCCATAAATGAATAGCACCTTTGCAGGGGTGAGGGATAAAAAGTCATTCTCTCTGAATGATCGAAGGAGCACACCCCTGAACCAGGACCATACAAAGCACCTAGAACCCTAGCCTCTGGAGAGGAAGCATTCGATACATTATAATAATAATTATTATTATTTTTCTAGTATTAGAGCCGGTTCCCCTCGGCCCCGGGAACAGAGAGGCAGAGTCACTGAGGCTGCAAATGGCAAAGGAGTTTATTGGCTAGCTTGAGCTAGGGTCCAAGTCCCAGAGCACCAACACAGTGGCCTCTTCTAAGGGCTAGGACTCCACCTTGGGGTAGAGGTTAAGCTTTTATACCTTTTTCTGTTTTACACACGACACACAGGTTTCACATGACACCCTGGGCACAGCTTCCCCCCTCTCCTCCTTAGTTCATTGGTTCCTTTAAAAGTGGCTGATCGTGTTGGCTCCTGATTGGTTCCTTTAAAAGTGGCCCCAAGCCTCGGGATTTTCGCGCCGGCGCCAATTGTGGTCAGCATCACTTCGGGGAAAGGGCAGCGTCGTTTCGGGAAAACCGAAACTTAGGCCTACTCCAGGAAGTTCAGCCTGTCATGGAGTCACTCCTGCTCTTTATTCTTATTATCTATATTTAACAAACGACTAATAGCAAGCACAGTCACAGAAGCAAATGGCATCAGTTAGAATCAGACAGAGCACATTTTTCTCTAATCTCAAACAATTTGTCTCACACAAAGCAAAGTACATTTTCCTACTATCAATTCCTGTTTTTCACTAGAAATAAGGCTGCCCAGGCTGGAGTGCAGTGGCACAATCATAGCTTACTGCGGCCTTGAACTCCTGGGCTCAAGCAATCCTATCCTCCCACCTCAGCCTCCTAAGTAGCTGGGACCACAGGCACGTGCCACCATGTCCAGCCTCAATACCTTGTTGATTGAACACATGGAGGGACACAGCAGGACATGATGCAGGACCATGGGAAGGCCAGATTGGAGAGGACTTGAATGCCATGGAAGGGGGCTGGATTTTTGCTGTAGTCCAGGCAAGGGGAATAGTCCAAGGTTTGGGGCAGGAGGCTGGCATGGTGAAGTGAGTAGCAGTGGGCAGCCTTGAGTGAGGGAGACCAGTTAAGAAGGAGACTGTTATGACAGTCCAAGTGCAACAGAGAAAATGGCCTGAAAAAGGGTAAAAATGTTTTCTGTCTCTTCAAAATCCCCTCACCCTTTTTGAGAACTAAAACCTACATCCCTGCCTCAGGCCAGTGGTTGGGTGGGGCAGGAGATTGTCTTTTGTTCTTTGTGCCACAGGAGATGGCTCAAGGGAATTGGGGGGCAGAGGTCATAGATTGTCTTAGCCAAAAATGGGATTATGGAATTAATCAGAACCTTTAAAAGCTCTGTACTTCTGCTCAGAGGCAGGACGTTGGTACTTTGAGATAGGAATCTGCCAACCTCCTCATTTGCTAGCAAATTAATAAACGCCTCTTCCCTTCTACTCAAATCACTTGTCAGCAGTCTTCTGATGCAGCCTTGGGGACAAGTACTGAACTTTCAATAACACAAACACCTGGCTAGGACCTTGATTAGGGCAGATATGACAAAAACAACAAAAACCTATTATCTGCCTTTGTTGTATGAGGTGAGACCCTAAGGGATTGGAACACAGAATAGGGAACTGAGATGGAGAAGAATAAAAAAGAATAAGAGAAAGAATGTGGGTGATCAGGAAAGGAAGAGGGAGTATGAGCCAAGTGAGTAGTTAATAAGGAGCAAGGCCTGCTGGAGAGAGCTTTGACCGCACCCTGTCAATCTGGCTGAGAGCTGGCTCCACCCCACATCTGGGGAAGGAAGGGGGATGGGATGTGCCCTTAACACATCCCCTTGATGCTGCAGGTAGCTTGGATCTCAGATGTTAGCCAAGAAGCTAACATTTGAGTGGGAGGCAGCAGGCTTCTTCATTTCAATTAAATACGAGTTTTCACACCCCTGTTATTTGCTCAGTTCTGTACTGAGGCTAGAGAGGACACACACAGAGGATAAGCAGTGCTTAAGGGATGATCATCTTATTGGGAACGTGAGGTGCATTTGAGAAGTAAATAGCAGGTAAATGCCAGATTGGCTGCTCCAGGCAATAAACACAAGACAAGTTCAGGGGCGAGGGAGCCACTGGGGCTTAGTGTCTAGCAAGGCTTCTTGAAGGAGGTGGGGATTGCCCTGGGCCACAAGGACAATGTAGGCGTGGGCAGGTGCAGGAGAGGGGAAGATACATTGAGTCTGTTCCTAGAGAAAGGAGAGGAGGAGTAGATATAAGGGGAAACACCTATAATCTACTTAGACTTTTAAAGAGCTTTTGACAAAGTTCTCTAAGAAAGGCTCTCTTGAAAGGTTAAGTCACCTCGAGGCTTGAGGCGGAGGAGGGAATGATGTGTCTTTTATCAAGATAAGGGAACGGCCTAGAGACAGAAAAAAAAGGTGGGAGCAAATTGAGGCTCTCTCCATGGTGCACAGTTAAAACTTTCTCCTCAAGAATCTATGCGATAAATGGATGAACAAAAGGTGGTCTAGACATGCAATGGAATCTTATTCAGCCTTACAAAGGAATGAAATTCTAACACATGCTACAATGAACTTTAAAGATGTTATGCTAAGTGAAAGAAGCCAGATACGAAAGGACAAGCACTGCGTGATGCCACTTGCGTGTTGTATTTAGAGTAGTCAACCCACAGAAACAGAAGGGAGGAAGGTGACTGCCAGTGGCTTGGGAAGGGGGGATAATGGGGGACTAAGGTTTTAACGGGTACAAAGGTTCAGTTTGGAATGACGGAAAGGTTGTGGAGATGGATGGTGGTGATGATGGCACAGCAACGTGAAGGTACTTATGCCCCCGGAGTGTGCACTAACAAGTCACTGAGATGGTAAATTTCATGCTAGTGTATTTCACCACAATTGAAAAAGCAAAAAAAAAATGTAGAATGGTCCAGTTTATATATTACAAAGTAAAAAATTTTTTTAAATGGCTAACACGGTAAATTTTATGTTATTTATATTGTACCACAGCAATAGCAAAAAAAAAAAAAAAAAAGAATCCATGCCAAGACTGGTCTGACTTACTCTTATAAATGTTCTGGAGGGGAAGTTCACAGGACAAACCTTCCCCTTGCAGATGACTCCAGATGGATTCTTCCAGTTACAGAGGAAATGAACTGACAGGCTTTGACAAAAGGAGGCACCACAGCATGGTCCTCAACCCCAGGTGGACATTACAATCTTCCGGGGGAGATTTTACAGATATCCCTGGATAGTCTGATTTAACTTCCCTGGGGTGGGGCCCAGGGAATTGGTGTTTTTCCAAAGCCTACACGTAACTAATCTACAGCCAGGGTTGACCTCCGAGAGGATCAAGGCTGAAAATCCCAGGCTCCCTGGGTTCGAATCTGGGCACTGCCATTTGCCAGCTGTGTGATGATCAAGTTACTGGATCTCTGCTTCCCAATAGTCCCGTCTGCAAAATTAGGTAATAGTAATCCACACCTCGTAGGGTTGCAGAGAGGATTAAAAGAGGTACTACAAGTTAGCACAGTGCCTGGGGCATTTTAAGAACTTACTAAATGTTAATTATTGTTGTTATCAACCGAGTTTGTAAAAATTGGCAGAAGAGCAGGAGATAAATTTAACATGGCATGTGCAAATATGCTGAAAAAGAAACAAACTCAAACTCTGTGACTAACATCTCTGTCAAAAGGCAGGAAAGGGCCCTTGGAAGCATTTTCCCTTCCAATGACGAGTTTGAAGTACTGCTTTGCTACAAAAGCCAGGAAAACACACCAGGCACCAGCAAGGGCAGAAGGTGGCTGAAAATAACCGAGCCCATGGCCTCCCACGTTTCTTTAAACCCGATACATCCGCCCCTCATTGATTTGTGGTGAGTTCTAGTCACTGAACCTCTGATGTTCTGACGCTGGAGAAGGAATGGAGAAAGAACAATTGAAGGATGCCCGGGGAAGACAGGTCATAAAAGGTGAGAACTCTCCAGGCTGGAAAAGGACAGGATAGAAATCAGTAAACTCATCAAAAACCGGGAGAAAGTGAACAAGGACTTATTCAACCCAAATACTCGCTGGAGGGGAAGATGAGCGAGGAACAGTTAGAACAAATAAAAGGAATGGCTAATAAACTCGTGGAACACATCATTCCAAGGTGTAGTGCATGAGGGAAATATAAATGAATCCACAAAGGGTCTGGACAAACTAATGTCAGAGATGTAAATGGCTGCCCAGGGAAGTCGACATATGCCCACCTTGAAGGTTGGCATGAGGGAAGGCAGTGGGCATGTCCCTTCCAACAATGGCGAGACCACCGTCTGACCAGGATGTACATTCTGATTTTCTTAGTGTTGCTAGAGAGGGGATTTGCCAAAGGGTCAGGAATGCATATGGGTGTGCTCCATTCAGGGACAGTGATTGGCTAGAGAGGAAGGGCCGTGTTAGGACACGACGGGAATTGTCTGGGTAAGTAGGACTGGATTAGATTGTCGACAGTACCCAGCACTGGTGGGGAGGGGCTGAATTAGTCCAAGAATCATAGAATATTATAGCTCCTCTAGTCCAAGCCCTTCCTTTAAAAGGTGAAAAAAATGGAGCTAAGGGGGATAAATTCACTTGTCCAAGGTCTTACAACGTGTTAACAGCAGAGTAGAGATGAGAATCTGGAAGCTTTTCCACTGCAATGGTAGATCGGGTCTGGGAAGGATTTTGGAGAAAGACCATTACTACTAAATCAGTGACCTTGAGAAACTGTCTTCTTTCCTCTGGGCTTGATGTAAAATAATTTTACCCTCCCCAGGCCATATTAGTCTGGGGGTAAAAGTAAAGATTTGGCAAAAGTCACAAAACTGTATTTCTTGGGATCTACCCTGTTAACTCCGTGAGAATCGCAGCTTTCCCCAAATTCCTTCTAGCAGGCCCCAGCGTATATCTCAACCAAGCCCTGGGCCCAAGCACAATCAGTTGCCCTTGTTTTGTCCCTCCTTTATCCTTTGGCAGTTTGAATTAATGTCCCCAGATTCTACTACTGTCTCCTTTGAGTGCCATGCTGGTGTCCAACAATATCTCCAACTCAAGTTTCCTAATGTTTGTGAAGAGGGCATTGTTTTGCAGGATGCAGAAACCACTGGCCTCGATTTTCCTTTTTTATTGTCTCTTGAAAATGGAACTGGGGGGCGGGGGGAAGAAAATGGAACTGAAGCAACTTTTGATGTTTCTTTGCTTTGTACCGCAGCTGTCGCGTCTCAGCGCTGTGGTCTGGGTTAGAGGACAAGCCGAGTGATACACTCACTCCCTGCTGCACTCAGAGTTCTTCCTCTCCTCCAGACCTGGCTCACTGTCCTTGAGTTTCTCATAATTGTATCCCTAGCACAGTGTTGGGTACATTGTAGATGCTCAATAAATACTTGCTGAATGAATTAGCAGATAAATTTCTCTCCTCCAGGTGGATTTTGTCTTCAAGCTTAGGAAATTAATTTTTTTCAGAGGAAGCTCAAACCAATCCCTGCGTTCTTGTCCACCCATCCGCCAGCAGCCTCCAGCTAGGCTTGTCTGAACCTTAGTGTAAATACGGCTTTGGCTCCAGCTAGGACCTTGTAAATTTGGGATGCATGTGATGAGATAATGTAGATAAACGTGTCCAGCATAAAGCCTGGGATATCATAGATAATTCAACACTGTTATTCCTTTTCTTTCTTTTGCCTAACTAGGATTACTGGCTCCAAAGGGGGAGAAAACATCAAAGGCTTCACACAAAGAAATCTATTTAAACTGAAAGCAATTTGGAGACAGGAAAATTACGGTGTTTCCACATCTGGCATAATATGGATAGTTCTAGTCATTGAACCTTAAAAGGGCTACAATAGTGTTATTTATTACAATTTTCCTTTAGACCTCATCTATTTTTAAAAAGGATTCAAGGCAAGTAAAAAAGTTAAAAAAAATAAAAAAACAAACACCTATGTAGAAGAAAAAAGGAAAAGAAAAACAAACGTATCAACCAGTTGGTTGGGTTCATGTGATTCAAGAGTGGAGAAAGTGAAAAGGGGAGCTGAGATTGTCCATGGGTACAGAGTGACAGGTCCCAAGTGCAGGGGACCTATGGCTGGGGAGGGCAGAGATGATTGGCAGTACATGGTCATGTCACAGGTTAGTGTGTTTGAAATGGAGACCAGAGGTGTACGTCTGTGGAAGTTCCTGTGTGGAGAGAAAGTTCCCGGTGTTCTTTGATCAATCTAAGAAGAAAATAGAAGCCTGGCTAAAAGGCAACAAAAGAGGCATGTTGTTAGGATTTGAACTTGGAAATGAAAACTAGCACTGCTTTGGAGAAGGCAATTTGCAATGATGCAACAGAATGATATTTAAGATGTTAACCACAGTTAACCACTATGTTCTTTTCTTCTCTTTTTCCTCTTCTCCATCTCATTCTGGCCTTAATGCAAGGGGAGAGAAAGCCCCCTGGGTTTTCTAGACCTTGGGATTGGCATGAGAAGGTACGTCTAGTTCTTATGAATGGGCAAGAAAGTTGAGAGAGAGAGAGAGCACGCGTACCAGAACCCTAGGAGGGTACCTCAGTCGGGATGAGGGCATCATGCATCAGAGGGATGCTGTCCCCACAGCGAATCTGATTGGGATGTGACTACAACTCAGGGATCCCCACCACCAGGACCGCGTGGGCTCCATTCAAGGAGGACAGTACACGCACACTTATACACATACCATCGAGGGTGAGATGCTGGTGTCTATGCCTCAACTCAAGCCTAGTGAAGGGGGATTCAACGGGACCACTCGGAAAACCAAATATGGGACCCCCGCATCTGGAGGAGGGGAGCCCAGGAGACTGGTGTCTGTCTTCCACCCCAGGAAACCTAGAAGGCAAGAGAGGTGTGCAGGTGGGCTACCTGGGAGACTGAGAGCAGGAGAATTGCAGTCAGAGAGACGCAGCAGGGGAGTCTCAAAAAAATCCATGAGGGTGCCCGTAAGAGAAAAAGTCAGCTTTAAAAAGCTGCTGTGCTGTGAGAGCACAAGGCCGTTTTATGCCAGCACCGGTTAGATAAACGCTTCCTTTTTCTCCTTCCCACTCCTGTGACCATGGAGGGATGAGGAGCAGCAGGCAGTGAGAGGCAGAGAAAAGCTGACCACTCTCATGGCCAAAGGCACACAGTTTGCCTGCAACTGACCCCGGGTGGGGAAATGGGGGAGCCGTCTTGTCTTGGAATGAAGATGAAAGTGCTAATAGAATTAATATTCTATTACTGAATTTAAGATTGTGTTTGTATCTTAAAGTGATCATAAGCTGTTTTATTAATTAGAAGTGAGTAGAGTTTATATTCAGGGAGAGAAGGCAGGTTTCCTCTACCAAATAGGTTTAAAGGGACATGGGAAGCTGAACAAAAGTTATTCTACTACATTCTGTGAGTCCTGTGTTGCTCAGTGTATTGGTTGTGTATTGTTTTCAGGCAGTGCTCAATGGAGGCTTGGTAGGCTGTATTTGCCTCTCAGCATCCAGCCCCCAAACTCTGATTTCCTTGTGGGGAATGACTCCTCCGCCCGTTTTGCAGTTTTGGTAGACGTGTTAATCGAGGTGCTGGCTAAGAGAGGGGTGTGTACCCAAGCTCAGCCAATTGGACTTTCTCTCAAGATTCTTGAATCTCAAGGGCAAGACTGGCATGCGGCAGTTAATGCATCCCAGCAACCAATCAGGATTAGTTCCTGTACCCAGATCCCTGGATCTTCTTTTGATTCTCCCATGTCCTTGAAATAAATTCCTTTTCCATATAAATTAGCCATGGCTGGTTGCTGCTACTTGCAATGGAAAGATCCTAAGTGTCAAACTGGAGGGAAAACATATGTGGCAGAACACAGCTGGCACTATGACAAGTGTCATCCTATGAGAGGCATTCCCAAGTTCCTCTAATGAAAATGTCACAGAGCACATCTCAGCTTTTGTGGAATGTGGGCAGTTATAAAAGGTGGCAGGTAGATAGATAAATGGATAGACGGATAGATAACCAGACATACAGGTATCTATGAATAATATTTTTATTTCAAATATCACATAGCCATCCTGTCTCTGGCCCAGTGCTAACTGAAAAAGAAAATCTATTTAAAGAAGCAAGTGTGGTCGATGGAGTCACGTATTTTCTAAAGGGCTGCTTTGGCTCTTCAAAATGAGACGCAGAATTAGAAGATTATACCTAGTAAAAAGCAATCACTTTGTCATGAAGCTGTAGACAAATTTTGAGGCTTTTTCTCTTTTCTGAATACTATCTCTCTTGAGCAGTTTTATAGTGCTTCTGAAACCAGTCTGTTACTATGTGAGGCTTAATGGTGTCTATCTCAGTAGGTGTCCGTGAATCAAATGTCCTGGGATTTAAACAGAATAAAATAGATTAGAATAAAGAGATGTGTATTAAGCCCCGTAGCAGACATTGTTGGTGCCCTATCCAATAGCTACCTTCTTACTAAGAGAATATGTGTACTGTACAGATATCAGGCAGTCACATATTTCAGGGATGGATTGCCCCAGCCCCAGTCCAACCAGCAATCTTAGTCATTCAAAATAATTCTATTTATGTTTCTGGTGATTGGCTTTGAATTCTGTCCAGAGATATTAGTAACCATTTTCTGGGTTGATTGTTCTAAGAGAGGTTTCTTAGTGTTAAATAAAGGCACAAGGAAAAAGTTGTCCCCTTTCTTCCTCTGGATGAGTGAAGGTGTGATGCCTGGAGATAGTGCAACCTTCTTGTGACCATGTGGAAAGCTAGCTAGTGTACTGAGGATGGCAGAAAGGAGAGATGGACAGAACTTGGGTCTTGGATGCTGTTGTTAAATCAATAAATTGACCAACCCTAAAACTGCCTTACCTTTCTCCTCCTTATAATATGAATTAATGACAAATTTCTTCATATTTTCAGCCATTTTGAGTTGTTTTCTGTTATTTAAAAGCCCTTTGCTCCAGGAGTTTATAATCTTTTTTAGAAATTTCACTGAATGGGTCTTTAAAATATATGACATCAGCTGCTCTCAGACAAAGATATTTTTCCTAAGTGGTGCTAACATCTTTTTGAACCTTTCATGAGTGATTATTTAAGAACAACAGAACTCCCCAGCTAAGCAAAGCTATCTTATTACTAGATAGTTATAAGATGCTCCACGGGGTTATGGACTGAAAATATTTTTGCTGTCTTCCTGCCCTCCCCCCAACTCCATGTTACTTCCCTGATCTGACCAGTGGATCAGGGGGATATCCAGGATATGAAGCGTTATTACAAAACAAATGTCATGAGTGAGCTGCTCTATTATGTAGACACTATAGAGGATTTTTCAGCCTTGTGACAATATTAAAGATATGGCTTTCATATTGCTTACGCCTGAGAGGTTGTTGAAAGTCAAACATTAAAAAGAACTTGAGGAAATTGTGACCAGTGGCATATCGGGAGAAAAGTGTCACCTGGCAATGAGAAAGATGAAAAGATGATGATGTCAAATGATGGAAGAAACTGGGATCAAAGTACCTCTGCACAACTTGTTGGCAGTGGCAAAAGCTAATATTCCTTCCCACCCAAACACAAACCTACTAAGCATGAAGGCGCCGTGGGTCCGAGTCTAGATCCTGGTGGTGGAGACGCGGATGTAACTGAGCTTCCATGGCTGCTGAAGAGCGAAAAGACACCAATGGCCACAGTGAAGAGGAAAAAGCTGTTCTGGAGGACCGAGCAATCACTGGGGGAAAGGCCGCTCTGACCTCTGACTTGCTAATTAATTTTGCAGGAAGGCAACCTGCAGTACCCTGCCCCCAACAGCAGACGGGACACAACCTTCACCTAGCTTTATGAGAGAGAAACTTATAGCCAAAAAGCAAGCTGACTTTGGGGCTTTTCCAAGAGAATAATTTGCAGGGCGTTTCCTGGGGTCAGTGATCACTCAGCCCTCTGGGCCATCCTGTCTGCTGCAGTTACCTGGGCACAAAGCAGTGGCCAGTGTTTGGGAGACTGCCCAGCACAGAGGGACACCCCAGACTTTGATGCTCCCTATCTCCTGCCACTCTTGCCTCCAGTCCCCACCTATCACTAGGGGTGTGACATTGGCCAAATTCCTTATCCTTTCTCCTGCCCGGGAGACTGCCCAGCACAGAGGGACACCCCAGACTTTGATGCTCCCTATCTCCTGCCACTCTTGCCTCCAGTCCCCACCTATCACTAGGGGTGTGACATTGGCCAAATTCCTTATCCTTTCTCCACCTTTGTTTTTTCCCTTGTAAAGCACAGATAACAGTCCCACCTGCCTTACAGGGTTATTGTAAAGATTAAAGGAGATAATGAGAATGTAGTGGGTGCCTATTGTTTTAAGGAGGACACACTGTGAAGTGGAGGCAGGGGCTAAAAGCCATATCCTTTTATCTGGGGCCCCCACCCCCACCCCACCCACAGGGTTTCCAGGGCAGTCATCCTGTTGGTACCAAAACTCCTCCCCGCTCCTTGGCAGCAGTTCGTCAGTTCGAAGATAAACACCAATCAAACCAGGCCAACTAGAGTCTGTCCAGTCCTGGGAAGGTTAGGAATTGAAACAATGAAGAAAGAAGGGCCAGTCTCACTCCTGAAACTGAGGACCAATGAAAGATGAGATAGTAGCTGTGTTCTGCCGTGCGGAGAAAGACGGTTTGCCATGAGAGAGAATCAGAAGTGGGAGCCCAAAGACAGGCAGAGGAGAGGGGACGAAGCTCTTCCCAGAGCTCCACAGGGCTCTAGCCTGGTCCCAGTTAATTCACAGTCTCACAACTCCATTACAGACTCCAGAAAGGCCCTGGTTACGTCCCCAGTTTTGCCTAGCTTAGCAACAGTCATTTTCTGATACTAACAATGAACAGAGTTTTTCATGATACAGCGCATTAGAGGTCAGGCGGTTCTCAGCCACTCATTCAACAAATATGTCTGTGCCAGGCACGTTCTAAGGGCTGGGACACACAGTTCCCACCCTCGGGAACTTACAGTCCAGTGGGAGATAGGCGCATTTCCCAAATAATCACCCGGATAAATATATGGTGGTATAACTCTGGGTCCTTTCCCTTGTGTTATTAGAAAAAGGCTAATGTCTTCTTATGTCTCATACAGACACTTAAGAAGACAGAGAAGTGTCTTAATGGGGTTGAAGGTCAAGTCCTGGCACTTCAACAGTTAAACTTTAGTCATGAGGAAAATGTACTAATCCCAGCATCTCTTTCCCTCCTGCCAGAGCAGTGAGGTGTCACTGCGAATCCACGGGTCTCCCGTTTCCCATCATCACCTTTATTGCTCTCTTTAAATCCTGGGGTTTCAATTTTCCGTGCCATCAGAATGATTCTGCTTTTAACAACTGCAGACCATTCTCCCTGTTATTCCCTAGCCCCCGGCGGGTACAGCCACACCATACAAGACGGGCATCTCTCCCAGGTGGAGGGTAGTGCAGACCCCAAGGAGCTGTGCTGTCACTGATTTATGGTGCCCTGTCTTCTGCCTTTTGAGGAAAATCACTTTATCAGAATAAAAAGTCAGGTGTGGGGGTGGAGCAGGTTTTCCTGGTTGGCTCCAAGCGCTCTCCTGCATATTTCAGAGGCACTTACACATCATCGGGACTGCGTGCCAGTGATGCGGAGAGAAACGACCAGATATTGAACAGAGGCGTGTGATTAGCCTTACATTTATTCAGGGATAAAGGGTGCGGCGTAGCAAGCCTGAGTGCAGAGGTAAGGAGCAGGAGCACCCTGCCTGCACACATTTTAGAGGAGATACTTCTCTGCCTCTTAGTCTCTCATTCAGGGGATCCGAATGCACTTGGGGTTCAATAGTACCATCTTCATCGTCATCAATATCACAATCCCCACATTTCTGAACTAGAAAGTTCTTCAGCAGCCTCTTAGTTGAATCCACTGCTTCCCAGATGAGGAAGCCGAGGTTCAGAAAGGAGGAATAACTTGTTCGAGGGCACGCGGAAGCCAGATCCTCTGACTTCCGACCCTTTATTACCAGGCCTTTTGTAGGCAGCCTGAGGGGCTAGGTGTTGTGCAGTGGCCTTAGGATTGTACGTAGGGGTCTCAATATTAGGGTGCCCCCAGCCACAGGCAGACATATGAAAAAATACACAAGGCAGACTTTTTTTTTTTTTTTTTTTTTTCTTTCTATCCAAGTGGCAATATAATCATATTATAAAAACTTGGAAAGTAGGAAAAAGAAAATATTAGTCTTGTTACCCTAACATAATCTATGTTAGCATTTTGTTCGTTTCCTTTCTAGTTATTTTCTTTACATTTAGTTTCCTCCACATGTGTTGTGATTACAGTATATCTGTATAATCTTGTGTCCTGTGTTTTCATATAACTTTATGGCACAAGCATTTTCCATTTTATTACTTTGTCTTCATAGCTATATTTTAATGACTAATTAATATTCTATTAAGAGGTGTACCACAGCTTACTTACCCATTCCTGTATCATTGGACATGTAGTTTTCTCCAGTTTTCCATTAAATAAATAATGCTGCAATGAACATCTTATGCATATAGCTGTTCCCCTATATTTATGTTATTTCTGCAGGATATCTTTCAAAAGTGGAATAACGAGGCCAATGATTCAGAACAGTTTTATGGCTCTTGATACATATTGCCAAATTGCCTGCTAAAAGCTTCTCACCAATTTACATAAACAATTTCGAATGAGTCAAAAGGGTAAGCAAATAAAAACTTAGCATGGGGCCGGGCGTAGTAGCTCATGCCTGTAATCCTAGCACTCTGGGAGGCCGAGGCAGGAGGATCATTTGAGCTCAGGAGTTCGAGACCAGCCTGAGCAAGAGCGAGACCCTGTTTCTACTAAAAATAGAAAGATATTAGCTGGACAACTGAAAATATGTAGAAAAAATTAGCCGGACATGGTGGTGTGTGCCTGTAGTCCCAGCTACCCAGGAGGCTGAGGCAGAAGGATCACTTGAGCCCAGGAGTTCAAGGTTGCTGTGAGCTAGGCTGACGCCATGACACTCTAGCCCAGGCAACAGAGTGAGACTCTGTCTCAAAAAAAAAAAAAAAAAATACTTAGCAGGAAATTAATAAGAACCACTCCATGTACACATCATGTATGCAGATGGTTAAATGCACTCTGACCCGTATGCTGTGGGATAATCATCTCTCTCTCACAGTTGGAGAGAGGAGGAAGGTAAAGGCCCTCAGGCTTGTCACGCCATTGTTATTTCCAGGCTTAGGTACTGTAGTTCTCATCGCTGCGCAATGGAATCAACTGAAATATTTATCAAACTGCTGATACCTGGGCTGGCCCCCAGAGGTTCTGGTTTAATTGGCCTGGGGTGTAATCTGGCTCTGAGACTGTAGAAGGTTCCCAGGTGATTCTGTTGGGATGCCGGATCAAGCCCCCCTGCTTGGGTTCAGAGACTGGCAGGAAGGCTGAGGAGGACATCAGAGACAAAGACCCTGAGTGATGTCCCTAGACCCAGTGTTTCCTTCTTTGTTTCCTCTGCCCTGGGGAGACCTCAACCCATGGGTGCCGACAAGTCTCTGCTCCTCCCATCCTGAGCCCGGAAATGCCTGCTACATCCAGCTTCCACAGGCCCTGATTTTGGAGGCCCAGGGATTCCTAAGAGGATGAAATGAGGAAAAGCACAATGTCAGGAGCAATTTTGGGCCTCCAAAATGCCAGCCTAAGGGGTCTTAAAAAGATGGGAATCCCACCTGTCCAACTTTAGGGGACTGGTAAACCCATCATAGTACATTCACATCCTGGAGTGTCATGCAGCCACTAATTTGTGCTAAAAGGAAAAGCTCTTCAAAATCCTAAATGATAAAAGCCAGGTGCAGAGGAAATATATAGGATGATCTGATTTGGGTAAAAAGACCCCATTACATACACATTCACTCACGTATACACAGAAGGTGTTGGGAAAGATACATAAGAAATGAATAGGAGTGATCTTAGAAGGGTGGGTTTGCAGGCATGAGGGTGGGAGAGGGAAGGGAGTTGAATTATTCCCCTTAGGCTCTTCTCCACTGCTTATATTGTGTGCCTCAAACATGTCTTACTTTTAAATTTTATTTTTAAAAGACCATTATAAAGTTTTCCAATAACAGGGGGCAGGAAAGAGAGACGATAGTAAGAATAATAATCTTGAACATTCCTCATAGCACATTACAGTTTTAAAAGCACTATCATTCTCTCTTTCGAGATGAGTTGGGACAGTATTATCCCTGTTTTATAGACAAACTGAAGCACCAAGAAGTAAAGAAATAGCAAAAGAGTCAGGACTGACAACAAGTAGAGTCCAAGGCTTCTGACTTCTAGCCCTCTGACATCCTTTTTACGATTCTAGACTTCAGAAATAAATCCCAGAGAAGCAGGATTCTGATGTCCCAAAAAACACTGCCAGAGCTTTTCCTGCCTTCACCCCCACACACTGGAGCTTGGGTAGGCATGGAATAGGGCCCCCACAGAGCCCACCGCAGAGCAGGGGAGGCAGAGCCCTTCAGAGCAAAGCAGAGAGAGACAGTAAATAGCTCAGACTCCATCGGAGCCCCATAAAGCACTACAATGGCTGAGGCTGACAGACTCTTTTAAAGGTCATTTGTGTACCTGGCTTCCATGCTGCATCCCTTTCCACCACTCTCCACTAAATCTTGAGTGTCTGTTGGGTGGGGGGAAGGTGCATCCTCCCTGTCTCTGTGTTCCCTGAGGCACCTTTCCTCCAGGTGGCACGGAAACTCCTCCATAAATGTATATCAAAGTAAACAGAAGACTGATGCAGTGGCTCGTACCTGTAATCCTAGCACTTTGGGAGGCCTAGGCTGGAGGACTGCTTGAGGCCAGGAGTTCAAGACCAGCCTGAGCAAGAGCAAGAGCAAGATCTTGTCTCTACAAAAAACAGAAAAATTATTCGCCATAGGCATGGTGGCATGTGCCTGTAGTCCCAGCTACTCAGGAGGCTGAGGCAGGAAGATTGTTTGAGTCCAGGAGTTTGAGGCTGCAGTGAGTTATGATGATGCTACTGCACTCTAGCCTGGGTGACAAAGCAAGACCCTGTCTCAAAACAAAACAAAACAAAACAAGACAACAAAAATGAATGAACACCATCAAACATGGTGATGGCCAATATTTATTAATGTTATCAATTTAATAAATTGTATAATATAAGCATAGTATACAATACATTATCACATCAATTCTATACATTTCTATAGATTATTAATTTATAATGCATTTATTTATAGCTAATTTTTTATTACATTTTTGAAGTAGAAATAACCCTTACTAACTGCATTTTATAGATGGAGACAGCCTTGCAGAAGTAAAGGAGCTTGCCCGAGGCCACACCACGAGTAAGGGGAAGCCAGGCCGGCACGACGGTGGAACTCAGCGTTAGTGCTGCCACCCGTGCCACTTTCCAAGGACAGTGTGTTTCTCAGGAGAAAGTGTTGAGCCATAATTAAGCAGTGGGAGATTTCCCAGAGAAGGATGGCACAGTCAGAGTGGTGGATTCAGAGGTAGGTTTGATAGGGAAGGATCTGGGGTTGTTATGTGAAGAATGAACCTGTGAGTTGTGTTCATCTGATGAAAAATCTATCAAGCCACACTTAGGATTTGCGTACTTTTTTATATGTAGGTTATGCTTCAGTAAAAATTAAATTAAGAAGAACTAGCTAACAAATGGTGCCTGAGGCTCCTGGTGCTGTCTTATAAAAGGATGACTGGCTAATGCTTCTGTTTCCCAGTGGGGTGGGAGAAGGCAGGTGTTCGCTCCCCTGGAATCTCTCTCTGCTCCATAGCATCCTCCACACTGGCACCAAGCTGTCATCCTGAAATAAAGGCCCAAATAAAGGTCCTCCTCTGCCTACAGTATCTCAGCGGCTTCTTGTTACCTACGGAATACATTCTAGACTCCTTGGCAAAGCCAGCCACGTTCTGTGCCTATCTAACTTTCCAACCTAATCTTTCACAGGAGAGGTGGCAGAAGTGGTGTTTGAGCCTGGAGACTGTGGGCTCCGCCATCTTTTGGCTGTGCCACCTTGGGCAAGTCCCTGCCCTTCGTCTGTGGAACAGGAGTGATGGCATTGTACCAGGTCAAGGTTGTGGTGAAGGGAGCAGAGATGATGCCGGTGGAACGTACGAAACGGTGTTTGGCACCCAGTTAGCACTCAGTGAACGTTTGCTGTCACTTCTCGTTTTTCATTTGACTAGCCTGGCACCTTAAATTATTTCATCATCATTCTCTGACCATAGGGTCCCATTTTTCCCCTCCCACCACTACATCTTCTTTACCCATCTAGATCCTCCTCTTCTCTGTAAGATTTACTCAACTGTCCCTCCTCCAGAAGGCTCTGTCAGGGGCCCCCACCTATGCAGACCTTCTCGACTCCCACGTGCTCCCGCAGTACTTGGTCTGTGCTTCAACTGGAGCCCTTATTGTGTGGCCCCTGCTCTGCGGTCAGTGTGTCCCCAGGGGACCTTCTCCCCTGAGGTATAAGCACCTTCTTGCTCACCTCCAGCAGCCAGCACTGTGCACACTGGAGTGGATGGTGCCTGAGGTGATTGTCCAGCCAGTGAGCTGACAGCCCCGCCCTTTCTCTGAGACATGCCCACTGTCCCCAGCAATTATTATGCACAGTGAGATTCTCTACCCACCTCTCCAAGCCACTGCTGATAGGATGAGGGATGAGCGACTGACCCAAGCTGGACGGATCAGGATATTGAGTCCTGGGAATTAGAAATGGAGGGAACATCTACCGCTGGTCTGGCCAGCACTGCCCATCCCCTCGGTTATGGGTTGAATTGTGCCCTTTCCCCCAAGAAAAACAATATTAAAGTCCCAAACCCTAGTACTTGTGAATGCAACCTTATTTGGGAATAGGGTCTTTGCAGATGAGCAAGTGAAGATGAGGTCACTGGGGCGGGCCCTAATCCAATATGACTGTGTCCTTATAAAAAGGGGAAATCTAGACACGGAGACAGACATGTGCAAAGGGAAGATGATGTGAAGACACAGGGGAAACACCATCTACAAGCCAAGGCATGCCTGAGCCCACCAGAAGCTAGGAGACAGGCAGGCAGGGAGCAGATGCTCCCTCATAGCCTTCAGGAGGAGCCAGCCCTGCTGAAACCTTGATTTCAGACTTCTGGAGACAACTGTGAGACAATACATTTCTGCTCTAAGCCACCTAGTTCGTTGTGCTTTGTTATGACAGTCCTAGGAAACTCATGTACTCTCCTTTTGGTGAACTTCTCCCGTCTCAGGCTTGTGGTTCAAAAAAGTTTACTCCTTCTTTCTCCTCCTCCTCCCTTGCCATCATCATCGTCACCATCATCACCATCGCTAACACTGACAGAGCCTTACTTTGTGCTAGGCACTACTCTGAGCACTCTAAAGTTAACCTTTATAACAATCTGTGAGATGGGTTCTATTATTATCCCTATGTCACAGACATAGAAACTGACATATAGAGAGGTTTAAGTGCCAAGAGTCACACAGCTAATAAGTAACAGGGCCAGGATTTAAACCCAGGCAGCCTGGCTCCAAAGCCTGTGTTCTGTCCTCTTCCCTTCTCTGGTACCTCTCCTACCTGGCCGTAGAGGTGGAGACATGTCCCTAGCTACATTAATTACAGTCTTCTCTAAGGATTTTTTAAAACTGGAATTTGGGGAAAAAGAGCCAACCTTCTTGGGTGGCAAGATTTATCAGGTGCCATCAATGGTCACGTATGTCCATTGATGTATGTATGTATGTATGAAGAACAGGTCCATATCAAAGAAAGGATGCTCACAGTCAGAGATGAGAAATGGGGAGGTAAATGATATCCAGTTCCTGTTACTCTCTGTCCAGGCAGCCTAGCCCCAGCCCTGCCCTTCCCAAAGCTTGTCTATAAGAGCACATAGATTATGCTTTTGCCCAAGCTAGTTAGGTTCCCATCATTTGCAAGCAGAAGATTCCTGACCAGCACACTTGCAAATTGGAAACTGGGACTGAAACATTCTATTCCTGTTTGGGGGTGGTCTCTTGAGTGGCAGAAATAAAAATAAACCCTGGCTCCTGTAAGACCCGGATCTCCTGCAAGAGGCTGGGTACCAGAGAGAGCTGAGCTCCACAGGGGGAGAGGGAGGAGCAGATGCTGAGAAAAGAAGAGAGGGGTTGGAGAGAAAGCCCACTGTGGAGTCCTGAGAGTTTTCCAGTTCCAAGGCTTGGCTGCATTCTCCCTGTATCCGTGTAATCCACTCCCCCTCTTCAGTTTAAAATGGCACTAGTTGGTTTCAGTAGGTTGCATGCAAAGAATCGTAAATAATACACACACAGTAGGAACTCAATAACTGTTGAACATAATGGAAGGTTTTTAAGCAAGACAGTAAATAGGGCAGAGAATGTTCCGTAGGAATGTTGCTCTGGAGGCTGTACGTGGGGGAGATGAATTGGGGGAGCACAGACCAGGGCAGGGGTAAGAGAGAGGCCGCCACAGAGGTCAGTAGGAGAGGTGGGACGGCCTGAGTGACAGGGAAGGAAAGTGGGGGCACCGAGGGAAGGACTCGGTGGGACTCTGCAGCTGAGGAGACGTGGGAGTAAAAGGAGAGAGGTGTCAAAGATGACTGGGAATTTGAGGCTGGTTTCCAGAAGGAGGGAAGGAGGAGAGAGAGGGAAGTGGGGAGAGAAGATGAGCAGGCTCTGGCTCCCATGTTCCGTCGACGACGACGACGTTGAGCTGAGGTACCAGTGACAGAGCTAATTAAAGTAACTGAACAGAAAGAAGTCGGGCCTGGCGTTCAGGAGAGGAGTCAGCTGCCAAAACAGAGACTGGGAGTCACCCTTCGCTGAGAGCTGGGGCTGGTAGAGACGCCACAGCAGCCCAGGGAGCACACTGGGGAAGAAAACGCAGGAGGTACATTATTTAGGAAGTGAGAATAAATAACCTGAAAAATCGAGGAAGAGCAGGCTGAGAGGTAGGGCAGGAAAGCCCCACGTGCGGTGTTGCGGAGGTCAAGGAAGGAGAGAATTTCCAGAAGGGGATCGTGGTGAATGCTGCTCAAAACTGCAGACAGGCCGAGAAAGGACAGTTCTCCAGGGGCTGAGAAAGTGATTTAACCCGCTGAGGAGGAGATCATGGGAGCTGCCAAGGGAGCAGCCAGTCGGTGATGAGGGGGGAAGACAGATGGTAAGGCCCTGGGGAGGGGCTGCGAGTAATTTAACGCCACAGCAGTCGGCAGCTGCTTTTGCCTTCTCCGGGAGTTCTGAGGAGGGTTTTACAACTAGGAAAATATCCAGAGAGTCTGTTTGATGGGAAAAGGTGAAGCCTCCAGAACTGAAGCTGGATATGCTGGTGAGATCATGAGAAACCTGAACTACTCTGCCCAGTAACGTGGCAGGGCTGAGAGGTTGGGGCTGTGGACTGCGAGGTAGAGGTTAGCAGCTGCCTTGCTAGTAGAGGGAGAAGATATAAAAAAGTCATGCCAGCTAGGGCTCTTAGTTGTAAACAACAGAAAGCAACCCTGACCCTGGCTAACTTAAGCAGAAAAGGAATTCACTGGGAGGCTCACAGAATCCAGAAGTATATTAGCTATATATGCTACATAAATTATTCTAAAACTTAGGGGCCAAAAACACATTTATTGTCTCATAGTTTCTGTGGGTCAAGGGTTAAGGAGCAACTTAGCTGGGTGGTTCTGGTTTGGGGTCTGTCTCAGATTACAGTCAAGTTGTCAGGTGGCGCTTCAGTCTTCTGAGGTGTGACTGGGGCTTTCGCGATGGTTCACTCACTTGAGTGTTGGCAGGAAGCCTCAGTACTTCGTTGGCTATTGGCAAGGGGCTTCATTCTCCCACATATGGGTCTCTCCATGATGCTGCCTGAGTATCCTTATGACGTGGCAGTGGGCTTGCCCCAGAGTGAGCAATCCGAGAGAGACGGAGAGAGAGAGAGAGAGAAGGAGGAGGACGCCTCTCATGACTTGGTCTCCCAAGTTACACATCAACACTTCTGCCACATTCTGTTCATGAGAAGTGAGTCACTAAGTCTAGCCTGTCCTCGGGGGAGGGGAGTTTAGTCCCAGCTCTTGAAGGGGGAGGAGTACCAAAGAATTTGTGCCCATATTTTAAAATTAAAACCATCACAGGAAAGTTGGAGAACTAGACTTGAAAAACAGGCAGAAGGCTGGACAGCCAGTGCCCCAGACAAGGCCACACCAAGGAACAGCCTGGTTAGGGATGGACACTGAATGCCCTGC
Organism: Propithecus coquereli; assembly: GCF_000956105.1. Classification (NCBI taxonomy): domain Eukaryota; kingdom Metazoa; phylum Chordata; class Mammalia; order Primates; family Indriidae; genus Propithecus; species Propithecus coquereli. Next base: position 4,383,161 of record NW_012133858.1, read on the forward strand.
TGTCCAGACCCGGGTGCCCCTCTTGTACATGTCCCCTGCGTTATTTGTAGCACTTGCTCCAAAGATAAAGTCGCTGGCCCAAGCAGTGGATTGGCTGGGTTTGGATCACGGGCCCACACCGTGGCTGCAGTGTGGAGCAGGATCCTGGCTCATACCAAGACCCCCATAGTCGCAAATCCCCCAAACACACATCCACACACACACACCATAAGAGCAGTCCCCATCACAGAAGGACTCCTGTTTGATTCTCTGACCCCAACTGGGTGTCCAACAATTCAATTCAATTCCAACACTGACTCCCAGAGTTAGTGTAGACCTCACACTTGAAGGGGCTGCATCGTGTTTGTGTCAGCATAGGATGGAGAGACACCAAAGTACCAGTGAGATTTATATGCTCCAGTGGAAACAAGACACTGGAGCTGGAGATGACAAGAGAAAATGTCCCATCCCTGAGAGCTCCTAGAATCCCATCCCTGAGAGTCCCAAGACTCTCCAAAGGTATCCGGTGGGGGAAGGTTTTGAGTTTCCCAGAATATATGGGATGAGGTGTTGAGTCATTTAAATGTAACTATTAACAGAAGGTGACCCCACCAGATAGGGGCTACGAAGATATCCTGGATTCTGACATTTGGCTTTAAATATAATCCTGCAGTCTTTAGTAATGTGAATGTTACTGTTAAGGAAGAAAATGGTGTCTTCTAAGGTCAGCCTGGATTTAGTTTTAGCAAGTCAATGATTTTTTTTTAATGAGCTAGAGCCTGGGGCCTTGTAGGTGAAACCAGTTAGAGAGCTAAATTCTGAGAAAAAAGGAGAAAGTAAAGAAAGACGCATGAGGGAGATAGCTCTCAAGGGAGATCTTCTGACCAGGATGAAAAGGCCAGAGTGCGCTACCTCAGGGTCCTCTGGTCTCACCTAGGGTGCAGGCTTCTCAAGAGGCCGAAAAGCACAGGCCCGGGGGACACCACTGGCTAGAGTTTTTCAGGGGACCCCAGCCATGTGGAGAGCGTCATTGTTCTAACTGAAGCCAAGGGGCGGGCCTGGGAGGCCACGGGTTTCAGCATCCCACTGGCTGGAGCCAGGATGGGTAGGTGGGAAGGAGGGCAAGGGAGTCAGAATACATAAGGATCGGGCTGGGAGCACAGTCTGACGGCACATTTACCGATCAGAACTGGGCTTTGTAATGTGGTATATCCTTAATGAAACGTCAGATGGAGGCCCTACAAATGAGTCTATGATGAATGTCCAATCAATGTCCAATAATGAGTTACTAGTTATTGGTCAATAACCAGCCATGCTCTTTCCAGGCCTGCCCTGGAGACAAGCGGCTGGCAGAGATACCTGAAGCTGTCCTTCTATGTTCCTGTTTTTGGAAGGACATAGCTTAGCTCAGATGTGTGAGGATTCTTTTTTGGTCTTAAAATTACTTGATCAGCCCACTCTGCTATTGTCCATGTTAATGTTGAGAAGGTTTTCTTGTCTGGATTGTTAAACTCTCTTGCTACAGTTCATTTCAAACATGTAATGAGCTCTTACTATTGTGCCAGGCACTGGGGGATACAAAAATAAGCAAAGTAAACGAGATGCAGCCTTTGTCCTCAAGAATTCACATTGTGTGTGTGTGTGTGTGTGTGTGTGTGTGTGTGTGTGTTGGGATATGGGGATTAGGCTGGTTGACAATCCAGACACTATAGGAAAACATAATATATTATGAAGAGGACTATCAAAGAAGAGATAAATATTCATCCAGTGCAAATGCTAGCTAGATGTTTTGCATATATCATCTCCTTTACTCCTCAATATTACTTTGTGAAGAAAGTATTGTTATTATCCCCATTTTACAGAAGGAGGATCTGAGGTTACATGACTTCTCTAAGGTCACACAGCTAGTAAGTGGCAGAGCCAGAACTCATATCTATGCCTTTCTAAGGTCACAGTCTTTTTCTTTTTATTGTAGTAAATACACATAAAATTTACCATCTTAACCATTTTTAAGTGTACATGCAGTAATATTAAGTACAATCACATTGTTGTGAAACTAGTCTCCAGAATGCTTTTCATCCTGCAAAACTAAAGCTCTATACCTATTAAACATCAACGTCCTGTTCACTCCTATTTCCACTCCTGGCAACCACCTGTCTCTATGAATTTGACTACTTTGGGTATCTCGTATAAGTGAAATCATACGGTATTTGTTCCTTTGTAACTGGCTTGTTTCACTTAGAAAAATATCCTCAAGATTCATCCACATTGCAGCATGTACCAGAATTTCCTCTCTTTTTAAGGCTGAATAATATTCCACTGTATGCCACACTTTGTTTATCCATTCATTCATCAATGGACACTTGTGTTGCTTCC
>NW_012133858.1:4386025-4389285 GCF_000956105.1 Propithecus coquereli
TTTTTCATGTATTCTGGATACTAACCCCTTATGAGATATATCATTTGCAAATATTTTCCCCTATTCTGCAGGTTCTTTCTCACTCTGTAGATTATGTCTTTTGATGCACACAAGTTTTTAATTTTGACACATTCTGATTTATCTATTTTTACTTTTGTTGCTTGTGTTTCATATCTAAGAAATCATTGATAAATCCAATGTCATGAAGTTTCCCTCTATATTTTCTCCTAAGAGTTTTATAGTTTTAAACCTTACATTTAGGTCTTTGATTTATTTGGAGTTAATTGTTGTATATGGTGTAAAGTTAAGCACTCAATTTTATTGTTTTGCATGTGGATATCCAGTTAACCATTTCCAAATGTACAGTTCAGTGACATTAAGAACATTCCCATTGTTGGGCAACCATCACCACTATCCATCTCCAGAATATTTCATCATCCCATACTGAAACTTTGTACCCGTTAAACAGTAACTCCCCGTTTGCCCCTCCCCCATTCCCTGAAACCACTGTTCTGTGAATTTGTCACAGTTCAGGTTCTTAAGGTCCATGTTCTACATGGGAAATTGTGGGAGCACAGAGAAGGGACATTTAGCCCTAGACTAGTGACGGTGTTGGTAGAAGGATGTTGAGTGTGCTAGAAGAAGTTTGGGAAGAGGGAGGAGGGATGCTCAAGCTGGCTAGGAACCAACCAAGCAAGGGGGTGAGGGGGAGCTGTTTGCTAGAGACACGATGAGCAGAGGCAAAGGCTTGTGAGGCGGCTTGGGGTATTCTGGACACTATGGGTCATCACGGTCAGTCCCTCTTTGGTGGGAGGAGCTGCTTACCCATGCGTTGGGGTTACTAAACAATTTCCCATCTGTTTCTTCTTTGGAATGCCCCTTCCTTTCACCTTTCCTGTTCAGAGCTGACTTTTCTTTCTTTCCATCTCATTCTTCCTCCTTTTTTAAATTGTACACATCTTAGTGAAATATAACATATAGATGTCATAATCCATGAATGTGTGTGATGAATTTTCACAACATGAACATACCCATGTACCTTGATTCAGATGCAAAAAAGAACCTTACCAGAACCCCAAGAGACCCCTTCCAGTGTATACTTACACCCTTCCCCCAAGGGAGGGCACTACCTTCGTTATTGAGCAATCAATGGGCTCACTGCCCAATGCACACAGAAGCCAATATGATGGCCTTGGCTTTTGAGAAAAGAAAAGCTTTATTGCCAGTTGTCTAGCAAGAAGACAGGAGGAAATGCTCAAATCTGCCTCGCCAAGCTGGGGACTGCGTTGGGTTTTATAAGCATGGGGTAATGAGCTGTGATCTAATTGGATCTTGCAATGGGGTTATGCCAGGGCTTAATCTGATTTAATCCTGGATCCTGTCACACAACATTCACTTCTTTTTTTTTTTTTTGAGACAGAGTCTTGCTCTGTCACCCAGGCTAGAGTGCAGTGGCATCACCGTATCTCACAGCAACCTCAAACTCCTAGGCTCAAGTGATCCTCCTGCTTTAGCCCCCCAAGTAGCTGGGAGTACAGGCACATGACACCAAACCTGGCTAATTTTTCTAATTTTTGTATAGATGGGGTCTCACTCTTGCTCAAGCTGGTCTTGAAATCCTGGCCTCAAGCAATCCTCCCGCCAGAGCCTCCCAAAGTGCTAGGATTATAGGCGTGAGGCACCACGCCCGGCACCAGCGTTCACTTCTTAATTCAGTCCCTGCTCCTGGGTCCAAGCCCTTAGGTTCCACTTGTGGTTGCATGTGTGGTTCATCTGGGCATGCTTAGGTTATATGTCCTTCAACCTGGGCGTCCATGGCAACTGAAAAACTACACAACCTTGTTACATAAGAGTTGAGCCAGCTTGTTCTGGTGCGGTTACACCCTGACTTCTGACAAAATAGACTACTTTTGCTTTGTTATCTTCCTTATAAAAATGGACTCCTACAAAATATACTCTTTTGTGTCTGGCTTCTTTGGCTGAACATTCTTCTCTTTTTTCTGGGCCAATTCTCATCTTGTCCGAATGTCAGAAAATGGTCATCGTGCTAGTCTTTATCCCAGTGAAGATGATGGAGGAGAACTGGCTACACAAACACAAGGTGGCATCAAAATTCACAATAAACTACAGGACAAGCAGTGTCTCTGGCCTGGCCCCACAGGGCTGCTGCTAGAAAATGGATGGCTCACATTGAAGGCTGAATGGAGAAGGGACAGCACTTGCCCCATGCTAGTCTCCTAATATTTCAAGGAGAGTGAAGCTTAGAATTGTTAAATGTTCCCAGAAGGGCCATAAATCTCATTTTAGCTTGTTTCAATTGCAGAATGTAGAGGCCTGTTTTCTTGGCAATTTTTATTTTTCCCTCTCAGTCCCTTGCCTTCTGGTTCACTGCTCACAGGTGCATAGCTTCCTTCCTTTCTCTCCTCAACTCCCTCTTTGACAGTGATGTTTCAGCAGCATTCAGCCCTCCGCCAGACCCAGGAACTTTTAGCCAGTCTTGGACTTAGAAGATACAAGAGTTACAAGGAATCCTGAAGCTTAGCTGATTCACCCTACCCTTCATTATTTAGACTTTGAAAACAGTCGAGATATAATTTACATATAGTAAAGTGTACAAATCTTGGCATACAGCTCAAATAATTAATTAATTCAGCTCAATTAATACATTAACCTTTACATATATTGACCATCATGTGACCATCATTGAATCAAGATATAGAACATTTCCATCACCAGAAGGTTTGCTCATGCTTTTCCCCAGCCAATCTCTACTCCTCCCCCACTTGTTTTCTTCTATCATCATAGATCATGCTTTCTGTTCTTGAACTTCAGATAAATGGAATCATACAGTATGCATTCTTTTGTGTCTGGCTACTTTTGCTCAACATCAGGGTTTTGAGATTCATCTATGTCATTGCATGTATCAGTAGTTTGTTCTTTTCATTGCAGAATATGCTATCATTTATTTGTCTATTCTTCTGTTTAAGGACATTTGGGTTATTTCCTGTTTGGACTACTGTACTAGTTTGCTAGGGCTGCCATAGCAGAGTACCACAGACTGTGTGACTTAAACAACAGAAACTTATTTTGTCATGATTCTGGAGGCTAGACATCCAAGATCAAGGTGCTGGCAGGGTTGGTTTCTTCTGAAGGTCTCTCTCCTTGGCTTGTAGATGACTATCTTCTCTCTGTATCTCACATGGTCTTTCCTCTATGCATGTGTCCTAATCTCTCTTTTTTAAAATTTTTATATCGTTTCA
>NW_012133858.1:4391260-4393356 GCF_000956105.1 Propithecus coquereli
TATGATTGTCATTGGGGTCTTCTTCATAAATTCTTTGCTTAGGCTGATATCTAGAAGAGTTTTTCCAACATTTTCTTCTAGAATTCTCATGGTTTAATGTCTTACATGTAAGTCTTTTATTCACTTGAATTAATTTTTTTGAGTGGTGAGAGATCTGGATCCTGTTTCATTCTTCTGCATGTGACTATCCAATTTTCCCAGAACTATTTATTGAATAGGGCTTCTTTTCCCCAGCATATATTATTGTCTGCTTTGTCAAAGATCAGTTAGCTGTATGTGGATGGTTTTGTACCTGGGTTCTCTGTTCTGTTCCATTGGTCTATGTCTTTATTTTTGTGCCAATACCACACTGTTTTGGTTACTATTACCTTGTAGTATAGTTTGAAGTCTGGTAATGTGATGCCTCCAGATTTGTTCCTTTTGCTTAAGATTGCTTTGGCTATTTGGGCTCTTTTCTGGTCCCACACAAAGTGTAGAATTATTTTTTCTAGATCAGTGAAATATGACCTTGGTATTTTGATGGGGGATTGCACTGAATCTGTAAATCACTTTGGGTAGCATGGACATTTTAGCAATGTTGATTCTATCAATCCATGAGTATGATATGTTTTTCCACTTGTTTGCATCATCTGTGATTTCTTTCCTCAGTGTTTTGTAGTCCTCTTTGTAGAGATCTTTCACCTTCTTGATTAAGTATATTTCTAGGTATTTTATTTTATTTGTAACAATTGTGAATGGTATTGAGTCTTTGATTCGACTCTCAGCTTGACTGTTATTTATGTATAGGAATGCTACTGATTTGTGTACATCAATTTTATAACCTGAGACTTTGCTGAATTTATTTATCAATTCCAGAAGTCTCTTGGTGGAATCTTTGGGGTTTTCTAGATATAGAATCATATCATCTGCAAAAAGTGGCAGTTTGGGCTCCCCTTTGCCCAATTTGGATACCATTTATTTCTTTCTCTTGCCTGATTGCTCTGGCTAGGACTTCCAGCACTACATTGAAAAGAAGTGGTGACAGTGGGCACCCTTGTCTTGTTCCACTTCTTAGGGGGAATGCTTTCAACTTTTCCCCATTCAGTATGATGTTGGCTATGGGTTCATCATAGATGGCTTTTATAATTTTGAAGTATGTTCCATCTATGCCTATTTTGTTAAGAGTTTTTATAATAAAAGAGTGTTGAATTTTGTCAAATTCTTTTTCTGAATCTATTGAGATAGTCATATGGTCTTTGGTTTTTCTTCTGTTTATGTGGTGAATCACATTTATGGATTTATGTATGTTGAACCATCCTTGTGTCTCTGGGATGAAGCCCACTTGGTCATGGTGGACTATTTTTTTGATACACTGTTGCATTTGGTTTGCTAGTATTTTGTTGAGGATTTTTGCATCTACAGTCATAAGGTATATTGGTCTGTAGTTTTCTTTTTTTGTTGTGTCCTTTCCTGGCTTTGGTATCAAGTTGATACTGGCTTTGTAGAATGAGTTGGGGACGATTTCCTCCTTTTCAATGTTATGAAATAATTTCTGCAGAATGAGTACCAACTCTTCTTTTTAGATGTGGTAAAATTTGGCTGTGAAACCATCTGGTCCAGGGCTTTTTTTCTGTTGGAAGATTTTTTTATTGCTGCTTCAATCTCGTTGCTTGTTATTGGTCTGTTCAGGAGTTCTATTTCTTCCTAATAGAATCTTGGAAGGTTGTGTGTTTCCAGAAATTTGTCCATTTCCTCTACGTTTTTGAGTTTATGTGCACAGAGATTTTCATAGTACTCACAGATGATATTTTGTATTTCTGTGGTATCAGTTGTAATATATCCTTTTTCATTTCTTATTGAGCTGATTTGAGTCCTTTCTCTTCTATTCCTGGTTAATACCCACCACTGACAGAACTGGACAGATCATCCAAGCAGAGAAATATTAATAAATAAAGAAACACTGGACTTAAATGAAACTCTAGAACAAATGGTCTTAACAGACATTTATGGAACATTTTACCCAAAAACTACTGAATATACATTCTTCTCATCAGCACATGGAACAGTCTCCAAGACTGATCACATCTTAGGACACAAAACATGGCTCAACAAATTCA
>NW_012133858.1:4393601-4409905 GCF_000956105.1 Propithecus coquereli
CAAACCCAAAGCCAGCAGAAGAAAAAAATAACTAAGGTCAGAGTAGAACTAAATGAAATCAAAGATAACAAAATTATACAGAAGATCAATGAAACAAAAAGTTGCTTCTTTGAAAAGATAAACAAAATTGATAGACCTAATCTCTTTTTATAAGGATTCCAGTCATATTGGTTTAGGGTCCACTCAATGATCTCATTTAACCTTAATTACGTCTTTAAAGGTTCTAAATACAGCCACCATTCTCAGGTACTAGGGGTTAGTTAGGACTTCAGTTATGAATTTTGGGAGGACACAATTAAGGGCATAACAGTCGCTATGAATAAAGCTGCTATGAACATTTTTGTATACATTTTGCAAATGTATAGTTGTCCAAACTGGTTGAACAAATTTACATTCCCATTGGCAATGTGGGTGTTCTGGTTGCTCCATATCATCACCAGCCACTTCATTTTACAGATGAAGAGATGAAGAAAAAGACCCACAGAGATGAAATGCAAGTCTCACTTTCCCATGAGCTTAGGGTTGCAGAGTGGAGGAAGCCCTGTGTTCAACCTGCTTTAAGAATTTCTGAAATTCCCCAACACATTACCTCATCCAATCATTCAGTCATTCATTACAAAGAACACTGAGAACCACCTGTGGCTCAGGTCCTGTGCTAGGCTCTGGAAGTGAGGTGGTGAACAGAGAGACAAGAAATTACACTCAAGTTGGAGCAACAATGAACACAACAACTAAGTAATTGCAGATCGTGGTAAGTACTGGGCAACAGAACTCAACAGAACCCTAGCAGGAAAATAAGGGACATGGGGGCAGGGAGAGTCAAATCGCCTTTAGGTGGGTTGCTCTGAATGGACAAACAGGAGAGCCCTGAAAGATTAGAAGGTGACATCAGACAAAGGCCAGGGAAAATGCTAAGGCAGAGAGAAAAGGAAGAGCACAAGCCCTGAGGTAGGAGCAGCTCTGGGGAGGACAGGGGACAGGGAATGATGGTCTGTGTAACTGGAGCCCAGTGGGCAAGGATTGGGGAGGGGCAGGAGGTCTAGAAGGCTGGGGCCCAGACCACACAGGGCTTGCATGTCATGGGAGGAGTTTGGATTTCATTCTAAGGGCGATGGAAAACCATCGGAGGTTTTCAGAAGAGTGACAGGCAAGATCCAACTGACATTAACAAATGGATTGCAGAGAGAAGAAGCAGGAACACTCATTAGGAGACTGTTACCCTTACCTATGTGACAGTCACTGTTATGTCAGTTACTTAGATTCAGGAGGTGGCAGAAGAGACATATTTTGGAGGTAGACTTGACAGAACATGGTGAGGAGTTGGGTGAGCCTGTTGAGGAGAGGGGTTGAGTCAAGGATGACTTCTAGGTTTTGAGCTTTGGACCTCTAGACAGTGGGCAAGGATCTTTCAGCTATAACCCACTACTCTGTACACTTCTCTTGTCTATCTCATTATTGTACATCTTGAGCCTCAGGCCATAGTAGCTGTTCAATAAACAGTCTTCAGTGAATAACTGGTTGCATGCAGGAATGTTTTAGCACATGAAATGGGTTCCATAAAGGGTTTTTTCTTTCAAATTTTTTATTGAGGTAAAATTCATATAACGTCAATTAAAGTATATAGTTCAGTGGCATTTAGTGCATTCACAACATTATTCAACCATCACCTCTATCTAGTTCCAAAATATTTTCATCACCCCCAAAGGAGTCCCTGTACCCATTAAGTAGTCACTCCCCGACCCCTCCTTTCCCTAGCCCCAGGCAACCACTAATATTTCTGTCTCTACCGATTTACCTCTTCCAAATATTTCATATAGATGTAATCATACCCTATGTGACGTTTTGCGTCTGGCTTCTTTCGTTAGCATAATATTTTTGATATTCATCCACATTGCAAGATGTATCAAGACTTCAATCCTTTCAATAGCTAAATAATATTCCATCATATGGATACATCACATTTTGTTTATCCATTCTTCCCTTGACAGACATGTGGGTTGTTTCCACCTTTTGGCTATTGTAAGCAGTGCTCTGAACACTGGCGTGCAAACATTTGTTTGTCTACCTGTTTTCAATCCTGGGTATATACTTAAGGAGTGGAATTGCTGGTCATATAGTAATCCATGTTTAACTTTTTGAGGAGCAACCAACTGTTTTCCAACAGATCAATAATGTTTCACGGAGGGAAAAGAAAAGGCAGATGGAAGCCTGGGAGGCAGGATGAGGGCTTTTCCTATTCTTCGCAGGCAGTGCTGATTGCGGTAAAATTATTTAAATTCTCTGGGCTGCCTCCTCATCCTCAAGGTGGGGAACATAAAACTTACTTCTGTGAGCTGAGTGAGATATTGTTTCTGAAGTTCCAGGCACAGAGTAAGCTCCCCAAATTAAGCGCCTTCTCTTAGTCACTAACTTTGCCTCTCCGCACTCACTCGGAGCCCAGTCCCCGCCCGCAGCCCCCGGCTCAGCCTAGCTAAGAACTACAACTCCCAGCAGGCACCGCTCCCCGGCCGCCGCTCGCGGCCTGCTGCGCATGCTTTGGCAGACGTGGCACTGGGAACTCGGAGGCGGGGAGCGGCTGGGAAGTGGCCGTGGCTGTTGGCCGTGGTGGAGCTAGCGAGCGGCCGGCGCGGGAGCCCGAGCGGAGCGGCAGCCGGGCGGTGGGCAGCAGCGGCGGGGATGGCGCGGGCCGGGCCGGCGTGGCTGCTGCTGGCGATCTGGGTGAGACTGCAGGGCGGGGGTCGGCCGGGGCCGGCACGTGCCCCCCGCGTGCCCTTCGGTGCTCTCTGCTCCCAGCCCTCCCTAGGACGCCGGGAGCTGCCTCCGCGCCGGGATGAGGGCGTGCGTGCCAGGCAGGCGGGCGCCCGGTGGCCGCGCGGGAGGCAGTTGGGCGTCCCGGTGCCCTGCCCGCTGAGCACTCTCGGGCGCAGGGGCAGGAGGCAGCCTTGGGGCGCTGGGCGATCCCTCGCAGGGTGGTTGCGCCCTGGGCACAAGTTTGCGGGGGCGCAGGTCGCGGGGCGGCCATCCGCTAGGGCGGGACGCCGGGGGAGGGGGCTGGGGGTGCGCCCCGCCTCAGACTCCGAGCCCTGTACCTGTGTGAGTGCAGGGTCGGGGGTGGGTGCTTTACAGCCGCACTGCCGGAAACCTTGTTTTAGGGCCACCTTGTTCTTGGTTTCGACCCCAGGCGGTTGGGAAACTGCGGGTCACCACCTGGGCCTCCGCCCACAGGCCATGCCGGGCGGGCTGGGTGGGGTCGTAGCCGCCGGCCCCCGCTGAGGAGTTCAGCTCCTCCACCGACTGAGGCTGGCTGGAGCCTCAGCCACTTTCTAGCGGTGTGACGCGGCGGCTCATTTAGCGTATCTGAACTAGTCTACTCATCCATGAAATAGGGACTGTAAAGATACCCGCGACAAGGTGGTCATGAGGGACGGATGAAGGATGGAGGAGGAAGCTCTGTGCACTGCACAGTCTTACGAGAGTGAGGAGGAGGGGTGGGCTCCGAGAGGAGTTCGCCACACTTGGGCGGGCGTGGGGGAGTCCAGACATCCCTGGGAGAGGTCGGAATGGGTGTACGGGCTGCGCCCAGACTCGGGGTTTGGTCTTGGTGTTGCTGTGGGTGTGTGATGGAATATCGTGGCCTCCTTCCCTATCTCTCCCATACCTCTGGTCTCCCTTATTTTAGGACCATCCTGGCACTTTTTTTCCCTGAAGTTCTAGGGAACTTAGTGCTCCTGGCATTCTCAACAACCCAGATTTTTTCAGTTTTTTCCATTTGGGTGTGGCAAGAAGCTGGGCAAACGGGAGGAGAAAAAATGTGGATTGAGTTGGTTTAAACACTTCCGTCTCCCAATACCCTGCCCTTTTCACCAGTGAGGAGTGGCCCCGTATTTTTTGGGTGTCTGTCTGGAGTTGGGTGGGAAGGAAGCTCTCTGTTCCCTTAGGCCTGCATTCTCCCTCTGGGAGAGAATCAGGCCGGAGTGAGGCAGTGTCACTTCACTGTGTCTGGGTGTGTTGGACGTTACATTTGCCATCAGTTCCCTAGAGCCAGTTGGTCTGGGCCGGTCTCTGGTCCAGGAAGGTCCATCTCCTGTGAGACCTCCGTCAGGTCCTTGCACTTGGGCTGTTTGAGGAGATCCTGCTTTCCTCCCTTATCCTCCCTCCTGTGAAAACAAATGCCTTGGGAATCTGAAGTTCCATTCAGCAAATATTTATTTATCAATCATATTGTGTGTCCACTCTGGGAGGCCGAGGCGGGAGTATCGCTCGAGCTCCAAAGTTCGAGACCAGCCTGAGCAAGAGTGAGACCCTGTCTCTACTAAAAATAGAAAAAATTAGCCGGGCACTGTGGTGCGCCTGTAGTCCCAGCTACTCGGGAGGCTGAGGCAGGAGGATCACTTGAGCCCAGAAGTTTGAGGTTGCTGTGAGCTAGGCTGCTGCCATGGTATTCTACTCAGGGCAACAGATTGAGATTCTTGTCTCAAAAAAAAAAAAAAAATCACATTGTGTGGCACAGGGTTGGATTTTGGGTGGGGACCAAAACACACATTGTGCCTGCCCTCTGGTGTTGCCCTGGATTGGGTGGAGGAGTCAGTCCTGTGAGCAAATAATGACAAAACAGCAAGTGCTAATACCCTAAGTGCTGGTAGCCTCCACTAAATGGGAGCCATACATTAATTTAGAGGGAGGGTCAGCCATGTCTTTCCTGAGGCGGTGGGTTGAACAGAGTCTGGAGGGAGTGTGGTAGTTAGCTAGGCAGTGGAGGTCTGTCGGGGACCTCCATGGGAAGGTATAGAAGAGGAGGTAGGTTTGCTGAGAGTGCTGGAAGTCCTGAGCAGACAATTTATATCTTCTCCTTTCTCTAAACCCTGGAGTTGGCTTAGCAAGTACGAAGTGGAGAGGGCGTGCCAACAGGGGCAGTGGTGAGTGGCTGCTGGACACCAGGTTTGGCCTCTGTAAATTTAAATGCTGTGTCCATCTGATAAGGGCTCCTGAGGTCCCTGGGAGCCAGTTGGGTTTCTTTGTTCACTCAGCATTTACTAAGGGCTGATATATGCACAGCACTGGGCTGTGACCTGAAGGATATAAAGAAGTATAAAGGCATCTGCAGAGATTTGTGTACAGGGATGTACACCCACCACATTTTTTACAATAGCAAAAATATGGAAATGGCTTAAATGCTCAACAATAGTGGCATGGTCAAATAATATCTGGCCTTGTCCATACCATGGAAAGTGCCGTTTTTCTTCGTCAGTTTGGCCTGCTATAGCAAATATACTATAGACTGGCTGGCATATAAACAACAGAAATTTATTTTTCCACAGTCCTGCAGGCTAGAAGTCCAAGATCAGGGTGCCAGCATGGCCGGGTTCTGGTGAGAGCTCTCTTCTGGGTTGCAGACTGTCAACTTCTTGTTGTATCCTTATCTTAATATAATAGATGACTAGAGAGCTCTCTGGAGTCCTTTCTTTTTTGAGACCTTGTCTTGCTCTGTTGCCTGGACTAGAGTGCCGTGGCATCAGCCTAGCTCACAGCAACCTCAAACTCCTGGGCTCAAGCAATCCTCCTGCCTCAGCCCCCTGAGTAGCTGGGACTACAGGCTGGTGCGACCACACCCTGCTAATTTTTCTATTTTTAGTAGAGACGGGATTTTGCTCTTGCTCAGGCTGGTCTTGAACTTCTGAGCTCAAGCAATCCTGCCTTGGCCTCCCAGAGTGCTAGGATTACAAGCATGAACCACTGTGCCTGGCTCTTGGGTCCCTTTTTAAAGGGCACTAATCCCATTCCTGAGGACTCCAACTCATGACCTAATCACCTGCCAAAGTCCCCACTTCCTAATACTGTGTATTGGGGATTAGGATTTCCACAAATGAATTTGGAGGGGACATAAACATTCAGTCCATGGCAGTATTTATAAAGAATGTATGTACTAGAATGTTATGTTTATTATTACAATATTTTATGATATCTATGAAGAACATCTAAGGATGTGGAAAAATGCTCAAGTATGATAACCAGGGGAAAAGCAGGATATAAAACCAAATCCCAGGGTGGCTGAAGTTATTATGTATATGAAGAATTAGCAATGCCTCAAAATGTTAACAGTGATTGTTCTGGAAGGTGGAGTTGTGGATGACTTTTCCTTCTTTGTTTATGTCTTCTTTTGTTTTCCAAGTTTTTTCCATGAGTATATATTAGTTTATAATCAGAAAAGTTGATAAAGATTTTAAAAAATGTTCCTTTGGGGGCCTTCAGCCTTCCAGAAGAATACTGGGGAGGGAAGTATGAAGTGTCACAGTCAACACTTGGGACAGGTTAGTCCTAAGAGCTTCCAGGCTGAGTGTCTCTGCCCTCAGGGGCTGTGACTGGTGAGGCTATGCCCATCCCCCATTCCTGCTGTCCAGCCCAGGTCCTCCCTGCAGCTGACCCTTCCCTAGGGCCACCCAAGCTGATTATCCATGCTGATTGTCTTGCAGTCTAGAATGGAGAAATGTGGAGCTGGAGAGAACTCTAGGTCTCCTAGCTCGGTGGTTCTCAAACGTCAGGCCAAGGACTGGAGCTGGGCTGTGACGGAAGTTTTCACCGGTCCGAAGACAAATTGGAAAAATAACAATGGTGAATGGTTTTTTTCCCCCATGAATCCAAATATCAGTTTAAAAACTTGTTCACTTTTCTGATACAATATCCATATTTGGGGGGTGGTGTTATAGTGTCCTTTTGAAAGATGAAATTGGTTCTAGTATATTGTGATTTCCTTTTATAAAAGGTCCTTTCGTGACAAAATTTATTTAAAACAAAATATATGTTATAGTTTAAGCTATATTTTAAAAAGATATTCTGCCAATCTGTGAGATTCAGAAATCTGAGAACTGATCTAGTATGGCCTTGTCCACTCACTGCAGGCCACCCAGTCGGTCAGTAAAGGCGGAGCCAGGAGCAGAGCCAGCCCTGCTGAATTATAAGTTGGGTTCTTGCCTCTCCCCTATCTCCTGCTTGCTTCCCTGCCCCTGCCCTGGGGGACAGTGGGTAGAGATGTAGGAGGCAGATGTTTGCCCCTGGTCTCCCCTGCAGAGCTTTAGAGGTATACTTATTTAGGTTCTGTACTTCTTTGGGACCGTTATATATTTAATAGGCTTTTGTGGTCTGGCCTGGGGACCTAATTGCCGTCTATAATGCTATTTGGAATCTGGAGTGCATTTTCCCCACAGAGATGAACACATTATGGCAGAAGTCTTAAAACAGGCCTGGCGCACAAGGTGGAAGTATAGCTGAGTGCCGTATAAGCTGCAAATGCTGAGTGCTGTGGATCAGGCCAGGGCCAGGCAGTGGGGCACCGAATGACTGGACAGGACCCCAGGGAAGAGCGAGGTGTGAGCTGGCTTCTCAAGGAGCACAGACTCTGAGCTCTGTGACAGCAGCCATCCTCCTGTCCTGGCGTCGCGTCCCTAGCACCTGGTCCAGGGCCTGGCATGCAGTGGCACCGGTCTGTGTTTGGCTGAAGGAATTAATGTTGCAGGCAGAGAAGGAAACCTTCCAAGTGAGAGACATGGGAAATGAGGAGTGATAGGCCAGGCTGGATGGAAGGGGGGTTTGAGTCTGGCAGTGGGGGGAATAAAACTGGAAAAGTGGGTCGTAAAGAACCTTAATGCCTGGCAAAGCCATTGGGACTCGATTCCGTGGGTAATGGAGAGACATGATGAAAGCTGCCCTTTTAATAACAAGATCAGACAGGCCACATGGAGGGCTGGGTTGGAGGGGGAGAGACTGGATTAATTTTCCCAGAACAACACTTTCATCCTCTTACTTTCCTCTCTGTTATCTACAAGATAAATTCAAGTGTGATGTGGTGGAAAGAACATGGGCTTTTAGCCAGCCAGACCCTCGGGAGCTGTGTGACCTTGGGCCCTGCCTCAGTTTTCTTGTTTGTAAATGGTGGTAATAATATCCATTTGGCAGAGCTGAAAGGATCAGAGAGAAACAGGAAGCACCCAGCACAGTGCTTGGCACACAAAGGTGCCCAGTCACTGGGTGTCTCAGCAGTCCTTGTGGGTTATTGAATAAGAAGTGATCAGGGAGTCGGTTAAGAGGAGGAGCTGGGCAGGGAGGACCAGAGGGGTCTGTGAGGGTAGCCACTCAACTTGGACACTAGGTGGGGGCCTCCTGGGCTGCTGGGTTCTCCCTATCGGAGTTCCTTGAACTCCTTCCCTGCCCTTTTCCTGCTGGGCCCCTGCAGAGACCTCAGATAGCCGGGGAGGACGTGCAGAGGCACTAAGGATCTAAGTGCACTATGTTTCTCTCCCTTTTCTTCTGAAAGTGGATCCTCTCTTGGGAACAGAGACACCAACCACACTATATCCCTGGAGGGTTTTGCCCCAGCTCTGCGGTTTTGTTCTGTGGGGCCCTGTGTCTTGCTTGGTGGTTGTGGTCAGTTTCAAGGCTAGTGATAGTGGACCAGAAATGATGCACGGGGTGTAATGAGAACTTAAGTTCTTTGACACTTCCTGGACTTTGAATGGTTTATTTGTCCCCCACCCGTTCCCATCTCCTTTTTTTTTTTTTTTTAAACTGAGCCCCAGTTGGGGAGGGAAGGAGCCACAGTGCTCACCCATGGTGGGCTGGCCCATTCCTTCTGCCTGCCCCACCTTGCTGCACTGACTGGGGCCTCTGTTGACAGAACTGTGCGAAGTCCTATGCATTTGTAGAGGTCTTTAGAGTTTGCAGAGCATTTCCACATACGTCACATCAGTGCAGTTGTGAGCCCAGAGTTATCTTGGTGAGGTAAGCTGGCTAAGTGCCATTACCCCAGCAAGGATGGGTGGACAGACAGAGGGCTGGGAAGCCACACACCATTAGACAAGGTGGGGGTGTGTGGCCAGGAAGGTGAGGGCGCAGACAGATAGGTTGGGATACACAGGAATTGTTCTCAGTGGCTCACTTGAATGTTCAAGCAGCCGCGTTGGCAGCTCTTTTCTCAGGGTGTCCTTGAAACTTGCTCTTTAGCTCCCTGATGGCTTTGGCACAGGAGGAGGCTTGGCTACCTAGGCACTCACTGGCTTTATCCGTCCAGGAGTAGCTCCAGTCTGCTGTTCCCTCTGGCCACACTATATCAACAGGGCCTCTTTCTACATACCAGTTGCAACCACTTCTAAATAATTAGCTTTGTGATCCTGCAGTGGGGGGTTAAAGACTCAGATAAAGTATGGGGTTAGAATAGCCTTTTTTGTGTCTTTTATTCCTCAGAGTCATACTGAGGCCCCAGTTTAATGTGCATTCTGTTCCCAGATGGTGTGCTGGTGGCCTGTGTGTGGCTTCAGGGTTTCCAACTCATTAGTTTGCTGTGGAGAGGGGTGGAGTAACTGTTCCCCCCAAAGAATCCTACAGTTCCTCCAACCCCTTGGCACAAGCAGATGTCTTGAATTTGTGAGCAGGTCCTTTAATCCTTGTTGGAAGATATTAATGAAGGTCCAGGTTGGGGGCTGTATTCTGAAGCTTAAACATACAGGTGATCCAGTATTTGAGCCGGATGTGGGCTTGGTTGGAAAGCTCTGTTGTTGGGCCAAGTAAGCAGGGTCCTGAGGAACAAGCAGGTTTGTTCTCCTCAAGGGATCTGGTTTTGCTGGGTCCTGGGAAGAGTATTGTATATCCTATTTTAAAGGAATGTGGACCAGCGTCATGTACCACAGATATTCATTCATTCAACAGATATTTCTTTTTTTTCCCAAACAGATATTTCCTTGAGAATCTTTTACAAGCCAGGCCCCATGCTAAGGCATTGGGGATAATGATAAATATGACAGACACCATCCCTTCCTCCCATGGCCTAGTGGGAGAGCCACTGATTAATTATTTAATTCAGGTAGTAAGTGCTGGAAAGAGAACATTTAATGTAATAAGAGAATGTGTAACAGGGATCCCTAACCTAATTCAGGGAGTCAGGAAAGGCTTCTCTGAGAGCCTATGGGCTTTTCTTAGAATAATGCTTTAAATGTATTAAACAGAATGCATAGAATTATGAAGAAACCAGTTATATTAAAATATAGTTATCAAACTATTATAACAGATTTGTTGTGATAAAATTTTTATGTTTATTAATGTGTCATATAAGAAGACTAAGTTACAGGTTTGATAACTTCTATAATTTTAAGTAATCATGAGCATAAACAGTGTTTTAAGACACCTTGTAATGTGATAAGAAAATGTGATTTCTATTAGTGGCAAAGTCACAGACACTGCTACTGTAATTACTACCGTAAGTTGTTACCTACATTCATAAATGTAGAAAACATTTATACATTCATAAGTACATTCCTAATAAAGGAAAGGCTAAATTTCAGTTAGAGGTTTGTGAAAATAAAGATATAATTTTTCTCCATCCAAATTCATAGACCCCAGTGTAAAGAAAAATTATGCAAAACTTGGAAATAAAAGATGATTTCGTGACCTTTTAATGCCATACTAGAGCATTGTGTAAGAAGCCCACCTAAGGGCCATTTGGTGTTCTTGGGCTGCGGTCAGATCAGTCAGGCCTCAGAGCTCCACCCCACCCCACCCCAAGCTTCATCTGTATTTACTGCTGCTCCCCTCCCCATTGCTCGCATCACAGCCTGAGCTCCACCTATCCCCTCCTCCCCCCACCCCCCAGTCCGTGGAAAAGTTGTCTTCCATGAAACTGGTCCCTGGTGCCAAAAAGGTTGGGGACTGCTGTTCTAGGGGGTATAACTATTGTTTATTATTCTTTAGGGCCCACAGTCTATAAAGGTAGGTAGGATGCAAATAATTTCTTTTTGGTAAAGAAGAGAAACCCAGAGATTATTGCCCTGAAGGACATTAACCAGTTTGGTATCTAATTTAGCATACGTATATCAGGATTCTTTTTTTTTTTTTTCCATTGGCCATATATGTATATTAGCTTCTTGTATCTTTTTTTAGGGTCTCTTATTAATGAGTTAAATAAAACTTTAAAATATGTTCAGTATCTATTTAATATTTATATGAGAATTAGGTTTTTAACATTTGAGAATTACACATCTGAGCGAGCAGGATGTAAGGACATGTTGCTGAAGAAGAGGGGTCTGGGCTGGGGGTGTTAATTTAGGGGTGCTGCTCAGGAGAGGGGCTGAGATCCCCTGGGGGAGAATGTGTGGTGGAGAGAGAGGGTGGACTCAGCGAGCCCCGAGGAATTTCAGCATTTCAAGGATGGGAGAGAAAAGGAGGTTTATGAAGAAAACAAGAAACATGGCAAGAGAGTAGGAGGGAAACCAAGAATGCCCCTTCTGGTTGCAGAAGCTGAACAAAATGAGAACTGGAAGTGCTTGTAGGGTTTATCTATAGGGAAGTCATTGTTGAACCTCCACCAAAAGCCTCTTTGGTGGTGGTGAGGGCAGATTTCTGAGGGATGAGGAATGGATGGGAGGAGGGGGGCACATGGAAATTTCTGACTGTGACTGGGGAGGGGAGAGACCTGGAGTTCAGAGAGAAAGTTTTTAAAAGATGAGTCAGTGGTGGAGTGTCTCTAAGGGGATATGTGTAAAAACGGATTCCTGGGCCCCTAGACCCTTGAGATGATTTTCTTCAAGGATAAGCCCCAGGAATCTGTATTTCCGAAATGTCTATACTGAGAGCTGTAGTGCAGCTACAAAACCAGGCAAATTTATAAGTTAACAGCATTAATTTTATGTGGTGGATAGTATTTTGCCAGCCAAGGTTACCACTGTCCTGAGCGTGTGGTACAAGTTCTGCTCATATTGCGAGCTGTGTCACCATTGGCCACTGCAGCGTCGCTTGGCCTGAACGTGCTGTTTTTGTTTTTCTCTGAAGGGACTTGGGGGATTACAGGCATGGTGGTTGCATAGGAAAGATGGATCAGGTTGTCATTGCAGCTCTTTTCCGTTGGTCACGCTCAGTAGCTAGATTGGAAGGGAAAGCAGACTTGCCGGCCTTTGGGCATTGTTCTGGGTGGAGCTGCAGGGAGCGGGAGAGAGCTCAAGGGATATCTGTGGGAATCGTTCACGTTGACAGGTGAAGACAAGAGCATTGGCTCTGTACTCACAGACCTCAGTCTGGGTCCTGGCTCTACCATTTAGGCTTGACCCCAGGCGAGTCCCTTAACTTCTTTGAGCCTCAGTTTTCACATCTCTAAAGTGGGAGTAGTATCACTTCCACCTATAAACACAGATTATTTATAGCAGTTTTTACACTCCTATAAGAACAGTTAGTTATACATGTTACAATATAGCCCAGTACTTATATACATAAATATTAATATAACGGATGTAAATATTTATTGAATGTGTAGTCTTACTACCTATGATACTCAAATGGTTTCTATTGTAATTTTTAAAAAGTGCTGTGTAAAAGTATGGATGTGCACCATAGGTCATGAGCACTGAATTATTTTCTTATCAATCAACTGAGCTTTGAGATAGAGTTGGAATTCTACTTTTTTTTTTCTCTCAAGACAGAGTCTTGCTCTGTCACCCTGGGTAGAGTGCAGTGGCATCACATGGCTCACTGCAACCTCAAACTCCTGGGCTCAAGCAATCCTCCTGCCTCAGCCTCCCCAGTAGCTGGGACTACAGGCTGGTGCCAGGATGCTGGCTAATTTTTCTATTTTCAGTAGAGATGGGGTCTCACTTTTGCTCAGGCTGGTCTCAAACTCCTGAGCTCAAGCAATCCTCTCACTTCGGCCTCCCAGAGTGCTAGGATTATGGATGTGAGCCACCGCTCCCGGCCAGAGTTTGATTTCTGGAATGGGAACTCACCTGCTTTTCCTCCCTCTGTGCTGCCTAATTCAATGTTCCCTCCACCAGTTCTTCCTCGTTAACAGCCCTGGCACAATAGGCTGGCAGCGATCCAAAGCCCTTGGCTCTAGAAGAGGTTTTCCAAAACATTAAAAGCTTTAGGGACTTAAGTCCTGGTTAAATACACTGCAGTTGCAAACTCAGGATAAGAAAACCTGTTTTTATAAATCCTCAGATAAGTTGTCCTGCCCCTGAACTGTCCCTTGTTGACAGCCACATTTGTGCAATGGGGAATACAGGGTGGGAATCTGTACTGTGTAGCCCCAATATAAAGTGTGGTTTTTGGTGTTTTTTTTTTTTAGAGACAGGGTCTCACCCTGTCACCAAGGCTGGAGTGCAGTAGTGTGATCATTGATCACTGTAAACTCGAACTCCTGGGCTCAAATGATCCTCTTGCTCTCAGCCTCTGGAGAAGCTAGAACCCACCACGCCTGGCTGATTTAAAAAATTTTTTTTTTGTAGAGACAGGGTTTCACTATGTTGCCCAGGTTGGTCTTGAATTCCTGGTCCTCAGGAAATCCTCCCACCTCATCCTCCCAAAGTACCAGGATTATAGGAATGAGCCACCGTGCCCAGCCTAAGGTGTGTTTTTTTAAAGGAAGCAAAACATAGGAAATGCAGCTGGCCTTGTGTTCACAGGAGCAAGCAGTAAGATAGATGTGTGTGGCTCTGTGAGTCTGTCTTTATGCTCCAACTCTGGCACTGCAGTCTGTCAGACTTGGGTTTGAATCCCAGCTCTCTTACATACTTGCTGTAAGACCTTGAGCAAGTTTCTTAACTCCTCTTAGTCTCAGTTTCTGTATCTACAAAATAGGTTTAATAAAAATACCTACATCATACACTTGTCAAGATAATTAAATTAGGTAATCATGTGAACTGCTTTGCTTGTTGCTAGTCACACAATACGCACGCTGTACTTTCAGCTATTATTGTTATCATGGGTTAATCCCCTAAGCCCTGGATTTTGGAATTAAAGAACCTCTCTTGGGTTGTATTCCTTGCCAAGTGTTCCCATTTTTCTCTCTTTCTTTTTTTTTTTTTTTTTTTTTTGAGACAGAGTCTCACTCTGTTGCCTGGGCTAGAGTGCCGTGGCATCAGCCTAGCTCACAGCAACCTCAAATTCCTGGGCTCAAGCAATCCTCCTGCCTCAGCCTCCCGAGTAGCTGGGACTACAGGCATGCGCCACCACGCCTGGCTAATTTTTTCTATATATCTTTAGCTGTCCGATTAATTTCTTTCTGTTTTTGGTAGAGATGGGGTCTCACTCTTGCTCAGGCTGGTCTCGAACTCCTGAGCTCAAACGATCCACCCGCCTCGGCCTCCCAGAGTGCTAGGATTACTAGGCGTGAGCCACCGCGCCCGGCCTCTCTCTTTCTTAATAAGCACATTTAGCTCCTTCAGCTGCCGCTAGCCCAGGATCCCACATCCCAGGGATAGCCTCCTCCCCACCTCCCCTTCCCCCGAGAGACTCACTCTCACACACACACACACACAGTATTACCGTTCAGGGACTCATGGTGCTTGCTCAGTTTTATTTCAAAGGCTGCTGGGCAGATGTTTGAAAAATTGAGAAGCGTAAGTGGTAAGATCCCCAAACTTGATTTGAGGTCAGGCCTTCACTCCTTGTGAAGAGTGATATTTAGCCATGGTGGTTGGTGTCTGATGCTTAAAATTTGCCCTTTTAAGGGGGATAAATTACCGATATTTTAAAATTAATGTTCTTATGTCTCTTTCTCATTGAAACCATTCTGTAAGTATTTGCTAGGTATATGTTTGATGCTAAATAAAGTACTTTACAGATTCCATATAATAGTTCCTGAGGAAAAAACCATGCCATATCATGTGAGCAGACAGTCCAGCTAGCAGTGAAGAGGGCAGATAAGCACTGTGCTCTCAAGGGAAGTCTCACTGAACACCTGCTAGGTGGTGAAGAGTGTCAGAGGGGGAGATAGGGGCAGTCTTTAGTTGTGTTTTGGGTGCCTCTTTTCTTTGTTTCCTTTTTTTTTTTTTTTTGAGACAGAGTCTTGGTCTGTCACCCTTGACAGAGTGCAGTGGTGTCATCATAGCTCACAGCAAACTCAAAACTCCTGGGCTCAAGCGATTCTCCTGCCTCAGCCTCCCAAGTAGCTGGGACTGCAGGTGCACCCACCATGCCTGGCCTCTCTCTTTCTTTTTTTCAGGCAAGTTTTTTTTTCTAATTTATTTGCAAATATTGTCAGATTTATAGGAGAGTTACAAGAGGAATACAAAGGATTCTCATAGGCCCTTTATCCAGATTCCACAAATAATAATATTTTATCACGTTTGTTTTATCATACTCTTCCTCTCTCTATATAAAATTTATATATGATGTTCCTTTGCCCCCTAAATACTTCAGTATTTCTTAAAATGCAAGGCATTCACTTCCATAACCACAGTACAGTGACCAAAATGAGCAAGGTGGTATTTGGTTCAGGACCCAATCCAGAATCACACATTGCATTTAATTGTCCTTCTTTGCTTTAGTCTTCTTTAATCTGGAACAGTTCCTTAGGCTTTGTCTTTTGTGACCCTGACATTTTTGAAAAATTTCCCTCAATTTGGTTTTTGATGATGTTTCCATTTAGTGCATTTAATCAGGAGGCTCATGATACCGATTTGACACATTACTGGTGATGTTAACATTCGGTCCCTTAGTTAAGGGAGTTTCTGCCTTGTTTCTCCACTGTCAAGTTAAATTTTCTGGTGGGGAGATACTTTGAGACTGTTAATTATTTCCATAATGGTAGCCAAATGGTGGCAGGTTTTTTTCCTTTAAATATTTAAATTGGACATGCTTATTATGGCGAGTTAGAAAAATAAAGGGGAAGAATAAAAACTACCCAAGGACAAATCCTTACTTTGGTGCATTTTTTTTCTTCCAGTCTTTTTCTGAGCATAATTTTGTTCACATACAGTTGTGGTTATACCATGTATATTTTGAATTCTAGTTTTCAAAAACTCAACATTAAAACAAATATTTTTGCATTGCGGTTTTTAAATACATCCTTTAAATGGCTGTGATATTCTCTTAAGTGATTTACTGTCATTCGTGTAACCATTCCCCTGCTGTTGGACATTTAGGTTGTTTACAGATTTTAACTCTTACAAGCAGGACTATGTGAGTCATATCTGTGTCAGAACCTCTGCTAATTTCCTCGGCACAGATTCCCAGAAGTGGAATTACCAAGTCAAAGAGCATAAATACTTTTCAGATACTTGATAAATTATGCCAAATACCTTTCCAAAAGAATCGTACTAGTTTAGGTTTTTCCCAGCAGTGTATGACAGTTGGGCTGCGTATTTTAAGAGATTCACGACTGGGCCGGGCGCGGTGGCTCACGCCTGTAATCCTAGCTCTCTGGGAGGCCGAGGCGGGTGGATTGCTTGAGCTCAGGAGTTCCAGGCCAGCCTGAGCAAGAGCGAGACCCCGTCTCTGCTATAAATAGAAAGAAATTAGCCAAACAACTAAAAATAGAAAAAATTAGCCGG
>NW_012133858.1:4410050-4437651 GCF_000956105.1 Propithecus coquereli
TGTTTCTCAACCTTTTTTATTTAGAAACTGTGTCCCACCAGTGGAGATTTGTGTTGAGATTAATTTCCTGTATTTTGAATTATGAAAGCATAGATATTTATTTCTAAAAAAGAAATTGTGGTGTAACATAGCATATTACTCTTTTCAAGCTGTCACACCCTACTCCCCGGCATCAGGATGAGCTGTGAGAATCACTGAGGTGGCTGTATCTAGGGAAGATTGTTCAGGGCAGTGAGGGATTTGAGGTCACATGTGAGGACTGGGATATTTCATCTAGAGAATCTTAAGAGGGGATGTGTTTTTTGTCTTTATAGTGTGATAGGCTTTATAGTGTGATAGTGGGAGGGGGAGGAATTTAAACTTTCTAATGACTAGAGTTATCCGAGATGAAATGGGTGGGACATAGGACATGGACTTCTGCATATTAACATACTGAGTTCCCACAACCTTCTGCTCCAGCTGACTTGAGCAGTCTCAGGAAATTTTGAGTCCTTGGCTGTGGAGGGCTACCTGGAGGCTGGAGATGGCGTGTGAGGAATTCTGAGACGATTTCTGTATAGGGGAAACCAACCAGCCCAACTCAAACCTGTGAATTGCATGAAATGTCTTGGCCTTTTGGTCTCTTATAGTGGCCCCCTTAGTAGAAAAGGGCTGGGGTAGGGAAACTGGGGAGTTCCCAGCTAATTCTTCTTTCGTGTGTGGGTAGCTGTCAGTGGGTGACCAAAATGCCTCATAAGAACAGGCACAGTGAAAATTTTGGTTATTAGGAAGAACACAGGATACATCAGTCCCTTAACAGTCTCTCTGTCTCTTTCCTTATAAATAATTTATCTAAAGTATAATGTATGATTGTGTACTTTAGGCACTTTGAAATATCCCAAGTGGAATAGCTGTTAATATTTTTTTCTAGTTAAAGCTTTTATTCCAGTACATACTCAAAATCTATTTATATGTGTGCCAGAAGACCCAGATGATAGTGTCTTAAAAAGATTGTTTATTTCACTCATGTAGAAGCCTGGAGAGGGATATTCCAGGGCCACTATATCCCTCTGTGGTGTCAGGGAACCAAGTGCCTTTTGTCTTATCTCCATAT
Organism: Propithecus coquereli; assembly: GCF_000956105.1. Taxonomy (NCBI): domain Eukaryota; kingdom Metazoa; phylum Chordata; class Mammalia; order Primates; family Indriidae; genus Propithecus; species Propithecus coquereli. The sequence continues at coordinate 4,411,144 of NW_012133858.1, forward strand.
CTTTAATAAGTCTTTCCTCCTCATTGTCTCAAGGTGGCTGCTTGAGTTCCATCCATCTTGTCCAAATTCCAGCTGGCAGGAATGAGGAGAGGACTAAGAAGACTCTTGCCAGATGTCAGGGACGGTTCCTAAAAGTTGCCGCATAATGCTTATGCTTACATTCCAGGCACTGGAATTTAGCTACATGGCCACACTTGCTGCAAGGTGAGAGGTGTGACTTTTATTGTGGGTGGCCACATGCCCAGGAAAACTCAGCGGTTTCTTCACATGTTGTAATTACCTTACAGTGCTTCTCTGGTCATGGTCACAAGAATAGGATGTCGCTATGGGAAAGGACTTTGGAAATCACTCTCAGCTGCTCCATTTTACAGAGCAAGAGATAGACTTGGAGAAGGAGAGATGACTTGTCCAGGGTCACACAGCCGTTAACTATCAAAGTCAGCACAAAACTCAGGTTTCTGACTTCAAGCACAGTGCTCTTTCCACCGAACCTTGAGCTCTGAATTCTCAGTCAGCTCAGGTTCTCTGACCTTGGGTTCAGGCCCTCATCTGTTCTTAACCTTTGTGGTGAGTCCCTTTACCACCAGCTTCTTAAGAGTCTTTTCCATTCTGACATTTCAAAACTATTTTGAGGAAAATGCGGGTTAAACTAAATTAAACCAGTTTATTCACAGCTCCCAACATAAGAACGGTATCTTTTTTCAGGTGACAGAGCAAAAAAGGTCAAGTTCCACCTCCACCCTTTTTCTTAAATGTTAAACTTCTGTCCCCAGATCTTCCACCTTTAGCAAGCCACTTTTACGTAATTGAATATCTCTGGCTTGACGATCAGCTTTGACTAGTAAATCTGCAAAACAGACGGCTTTGCCAGTTACAGAGAATACGAGCATGCTGGCATGCGCCCTGGAGACAAGGAGCTTTTTTAAGCAGAGGTGTGATGAGGTGAGGACTGTTCTCCCTGCTTGTTTTCCAGTGTTGTAGGGCTCTGTGGCCTGGCGGTGTGGTGGTCGGGGACCAGCATCATTAATCGAGGTTAAGTGAAGAGAGGGGTTTGTGTGTGTTGTGTTAGCACGTGGGGAGTGGGGCAGGAGGGGCCAGAGCCAGGTGGGAAGGAGCACACACTCCTGTACACAGTCTCTGCCTGGGAACAGACCTGGCTTAACTGTCACGTTTAGGGTCTTTGTGCTCTTGACCTTGAAAACCCTGGCAGACTCTAGGATCCTCTGGGCTTGCAGAATGCAGAGGGTTAGTATAATCCCTGCTGGGGACCCTCCTTGCCCTGGGATTCTGGGAGATGGAGTCTTCTCCTGGTTGCACAGACTGGCCCTGCCTAGGAGGGAGGTGGTCTTTTTCTGCTTGGGCTGTCCCGTCTGTTGCAGCAGTACAGGGAGCTTGTAGGGTTAAGGGAAGCAGGCCTCCTCTGGCCAGGAGTTGGGAGACCTGCTACTTACCTATTGTGTGACCTTCCTAAGTAATTTAACCTCCCTGAACCTCAGTTTCTTCATCTGTAGGATGAGTGAGTATCTACCCACTGGGGTATTGCGAGGGGTAAACGTAGTTGAAGGGCATGAAACCTGGGAAGCACGCTCTAAATGTGCTGTGTGACCTCTTGGTCTGGGTCACTGTGCAGCTGGGGGGTGATTCCAGGTTTTCTGGTGCTGAGTGTGTGTACGTGTGCACTCCTTCCTGCCTGGCCCTGCTGTGCTGCCTGATTGCAGATAGGGCCCTGGAGAGGAAGAGGTGGTCCCCCTTGCACCAGTTGTGGTTGTCTCACTAATAAAGCTCATTACAATTATTATGTACTTTTGTTCTTTGTGTACCAGCCTCTGCCCCCCTTCAATCCTGAGCGAACCCTGCAAGGTAGGCATCGATCAGTATTCTCCTCTCCACCTTACGGGTGGGGAGGTGATGCTCAGAGTTCTAGTAACAGGCCTGAGGGCATCTTGCTGTACGTGGTGGCACCTGGGTTTACCTCGGGTCTGTATGTCTCCAAAGCCAGTGCTCTCTCTGTGGTGTCTGGAAGGCTGCAGAGGGAGGAGGAGAGAGCGGGTTTCTAAGCAGGATGGTTGTATGTCTGGCAGGCCCTGATAGGGGCAGACACCTGTTACAGGAGCACTGTAGGGTGTCTGAACTCAGTCTCCATCCCATCGCCGTGGCAGAGGGTAGAAGTGAGGACTTCTGTGCCTACACTTTGGGCTCTGAAGAAAGCCTGTACTCAAGGGAGGAAGGGGACTGGTGCTGTTGGGGGCGAGGTTGCTGATTTGCAGATGCAGGCAGGGCCCGGCTTTGGAGACCTCTATTTCCCAGCAGCAGAGAAGGAGACGCCGTGCTTCCCAGCAGCGTTCTGCCCTCCACCAGGGAAATGTTTTATGGATCTCACCCCAGCCAGTGGGGGCCGCTCAGCGCTGCTGTAAATACTGTTAAAGCTGAGCATTGGTGAGCAGAAAGAAAGCAATTATTGGAGAAGGTCAGAAGGAGTTTGCATGGTGAACAAAGGGGATCTTTTTTCCTCTTCTCTACCTCTGAAGCGATTGACTTAGAATGTCAAGAGCCTGCCAAGCCCAGGAACAATACTATGGCTGGCTTGGAACCGTTGCTGGCTTTGGAAACTCTTCTGAAACCCTGCCCTTCCCCCCCCCCCCCCAGGGCTTGACAAAGGAGCTGATAGTTCGTGCATCATTAACATTGTTATTGTTGCTGTAGTTATTGTTGTTATCAAGGTTTATGGGTTGTGACTTATGAAGTTTGCAGGAAGGCTCCTGGTGAGGCCCTCCCAGGCTCACTGGGGCTGCATCTGAAGGCAAGGAAGGAGCATGCTTGTTGGAAAGGTTAAAATAGACTGAAGGGGAGGAGAAAGGAGAATGTTAAGTGGCTGGAGACAGTCCCCTTGGGCTTAAGGGGAGTGGAGAAGGGCCTCCCCTGGGCTGCCTCTGTGGTTCCCGCTAGGTGAGGGTCTGTCTGTGTGTGACCAGACACAGAGGGGCCTCTCATTCTTCCCCCTTCTCAGAAGCCTCGTTAGCATCTTAGCTCTGTGGGTCTTCTCTCCCTGGTCTCTCCTTAGGTCCACCTCTCCCGATTATTCCTCTCTCCCTCTCAGATCTTCAGAGCTTGTATCTCTAGGCAAATCCTGCTTCTCCTGTGCCCGCAAACGCCCTCATGCCCCCGTCTTCAGTGGAGATAACCCATCCTTCTCCTGACGCTGCTCCTCCTGTGTCACCCCAGCTCCTGCGCTGGGTATACTTTCTCTTCCTGGCAGCCTGGCTGCCAACTGCTGCCCACTCCCCACCACTGACGTTCTCAGATGTTCCTGGGTCCTTTTCCAGCCTCTCCCCACTTGGCCTGCCTGTGGATCACCCACTTTTCTCTGTAAGCTTCTCCTGCCTATCCGTGCTGACCCAGCCCTCCCCATCTCCCTCCTGGTCCTTCCTCCTCTGTGACTGAGGTGTTCCTTGTCTTCTCCCTCTGATCCTGGCCGGTGGAGACTTTACTTACATCGTGGCTCACCCTACAGCCTGGAGGATGCCTGTATTTGATGCCTTATTGTCTACATGTCCAAAACCTGAGCCCCTTGTCATCTTCCCCATCATAAGGGAAAAGCCTCCTCTACTTTCCATTGTTCCATCTCCGGCTGATGTTCCATTCTCCCGGCCCAGAATCCTGGGAATGACTTTAGACTATTTATTTAGACTATCTCTTCCTTGCTTACCCATCAACAGTCATGAGTTTTGTTGTTTTTCCCTTGGAGGCTTTTGCTTTGACCTGTTTCTCTCCACCGAGGCAGCCACACAGCTGGGCCCTCCATCTCCAGCCTCCCTGGCTGCTGCCCGCTCTGAGGTCATGGCCAGATGAGTCTCTTCAGTGCTGTGGTTCATCCCTTCCTTCCCCTGGTAACCTATCAGTGATGCTTCTCACTTGCTCCGTGCACCAGGCCAGGTCTTTGAGCCAGGCTTTCAAGCCCCCGCCCTGCTGCCTTCTGTCGCACTCCAACCCAGACCCTCATCGCACTGTGGTCAGTCTGGTTTCATGGTCTTTTCCGGGGCCCCCGCAAGCTGCTGTGGACTCACCCCACAACATGCTGGTAGTGGATGACCTCTGTGAAGGTCAGGAGTGCTGTTAACAAGTGAGATTTGTCATGTTTTTTATGCTGGACAAACATTTCCTGAGGGCATTCGATGGGCCAGGCCCGGTGCTGTACCCTGCCCTCTGGAGCTCTTAATCTCAGGGGTGGGGGTGAGGGTAGGAGGAGACAGACCCTTCATAAGGCTTCGAAACCAGGCTGGCTGGAGGTGCCCAGTCTATACCCCAGCTTCACTCCTGATGATGGTTTTCAGGCAAAGTAAATACGCTCAGTTCAGTGCATTTCTGGCTCCGCTTACATTCTCTACTGTGTGACGCTAAATACTGGGTCAGAGGCTTTGGCGGCTGGCTGGAAACTGGTTTGTTTAATCTCAGGTGGCCTGTGGTTAGATGACCTGAGGGATTGACTGGGTTTTGTAGGAAGGAAGCTGAGGGTATGCTATCAGCTTCGGGCTCTGTGGTTTTTCTTGTAGGCACTTTGCTGTTGCTGGGGCTCAGCTGGCGGGGCAGGTGAGTGCTCACTCACCTTCCCTTCTCTCTTCCCTTTTCCTTCTCCTGAGTTCCAAAGTGCAGGGGCCTGCCAGTCTCAGGAGTTGCTGGTCTGTAGGTCACAGTCCTGAGGCACTGGGCAAGGGCAGTTGTTCTTGACTGGCCAGATTATCTGAGGATTGAAAACAGCATTAAGTCAATGTGTTTTTCTAATGGATTCTTTTTTTTTTTCTTCTTCCCCTTTAATTGTGTGCATTGAGCTGTGGACTTTTTAGTCTGAAGTCCCTTGCTCCCTGGGCATAGCAGGATGAATGTTTTGGTGAGCGCTTAAGGTGGCCTGCGTAAGGGCAGCGTGTCCCCAGGTGTTGCACGCAGCTCTGGGAGGGTGGAATGAAGGAGAAATAAGTCCTCGGCTTTCTCCTGGGTGGCTTTACTCTGGGAAGAAGGAAGCTTTGAATCCAGTGGCAGATTATATTTAGAAACACTGGAATATGGTCATGTTTCAGTCTTATACTCTGCTGAGATGGAAATTTGTGTTCTATATTATGGTAACTGATGACTATCACAGTGCTTTATGATTTATAAAGCACTTTCAATAAGTGATCCCATTTTGTCCTCACAGCAGTCCCGTGAGGGAGGTATTATTATCTCCATGTCAGACGTGAGTCACTAAGCCTCTAAAAAGCTGGGTGACGTTGCCTAGGCATCTTCGCTATTGAGTGGTAGAGCTCAGACTGAACTCACGATTTCTGGCTGCAAAGAGACAGTGAGGTGAGAAGGCGTGGGGTCAAATTTGACAGACTGGGATTTAGATCCTGGCTTTATTTATTAGCTGTGTAACTCTGGTCAGATTATTTCTTTTTAAATTTTTTCTGGCAAAAATTAAAACTTCTCTCAGTATGATCAAGCCGATCGTATCAAATAACCTACAGTTGCCTCTTTTTATTGACCACATTCCTCTGTTCCAGCTCTGTTCTTGCTCTATCCTGGTCTGGTTGCTCTGAAGGCTGCTGACTAATTGCTGTCCTGGGACTTCTTTTCACCATCAGTGTGGTCATTCTCCTTGCCTCCTCCTTCTGTTGGATCCTTTGTTTCCTAGCTTCCATCTCTCTCTCATTCTTCCTTTACTTCTTGTTTTTGTGGAACATGGGTTCCAGTACTTCCTGAGAAAGGGTGTGTTGGTGGTAAATTTTGCACATCTGATATCTTTAGTCTGTTTGAGTAAATCTGTTCTCACAATTGATGGATAGTTTGGCTGGTTATAGAATTCCAGTTGGAAATCACATTCCTAGAGGATGCTTCATTGGTTTTTGGTGTGCTGATGAGCAGTCTTATGCCAGTTCTGATTCCTAATCTTTTGTATGTGGTGTTTTTTTCTCTTTGAAATTTTTAGAAACTCCTCTTTGTCAACAACGTTCTGAAAGTTTTCAGTGATATGCTTTGGTGAGACTGTTTTTTTATTCATGATGCTGGGCCTTCTCAACTGGAGACTCACATCCTTCAGTTCTGGGACATTTTCTTGAATTTTCGATAATTTCTTTTCCTCTGTATTTTTTTTTTTCTGGAGTTCCTTTAATTTGGTTCTTGCACCTAATGGGTCCATTCTCTTATTTTTCTTATCTCATGTCCCTGTTTATTTCCTGATCTTTCTGTTTTATTTTCTAGATTTTTTTCAACTCTACTTCCAACCATAATTATTTCTGTGATAGTTTTACTTTCTGAGAGTTTTTCCTGATTCCCTTTGACTATTCCTTTTTCATAGCATTCTATTCTTATTTTATGGGTGCACCATTTTTTTCTCTGAGAACAGTTATAATTTTGTTGTTTTCTTCTGTACTTTTTATTTTCTTCTTCTGAGTTTCATCTTTCCATTGGTTTGTTTTGGTTTCTGTCTTTTGTGTTGAGACAGAAGATATCTGGTGAACCTTGGTTAGCTGTCTGCATTGAAGAGCAAGGTACTAGCGTGTGGATTGGTGGCACTAACATGTGGATCAGAGGCTCTGTGAGTGTGAGGAGAGAGTAGAAGGTGCTTGTTTACTGGGAGAGCCTCACAGTGGAGATTTGAACAGATACTCAGTTGTTTCATTGGAGAATCTCCAAATCACTGTCTTTAGATTGTTTCCTTGTGCTCCTGTCTCCCCAGAGAAAATTCTCTAATTTCTTGCCTGAGGAACAGGACCGGCAGGCAGCATTCTGGAAAAGGGAAGGAGATACCGAGGGGTGGGAGCTTGGGGGAATGGGTGGTCTCAAAGGTTCAGTTGTGTAGACTTTCCTTTAATCTCCTTGTTTTCTCTGAGGGCTGCCTTTCCTCCCTCTGGTGTCTTCCAGTGGGACTCTTCTCATTCATTCTCTCCATATAGTAACCCACTTGTTTTGTGCCTGGTGGATAAGGGGCTGTTACCCAGCTGTGCGGGCTGGACAAGGGGATCTGCTTTGTGTCTGCTGCTTATTCAGACTTTTAACCACCTCCCCTTACCCATTGCTTTCAGCCGGCTCTTCATTGTGCCTGCAGAGGAGCCTGGTACCTCTCGTTCCTAAAGTTCTCCAGGGTTTCTCAGGAGAATTGGCTCATTTGTTGTTGTGTGGCCTTCTGAGATCACTTGGCTGAGTGAGAAAAGTTAAAAACCTCTCATGCATCCATTCCCATCCTAAAAGTTAAGGGATGATTTTATTTCTCTGTGTATTTTATGCTTCGGTGCTTCTGGGTGTGATGGAGTTTTCATGTTGTCCTAGTGTGTAGTGTTTGGGGTAATGTGTAGAATGCAGACATTGACTTCCCAGGGGGTTCTTGATTGATGGGTAACAAGGCAGAATGCTTGTATACATCTCTTGATATCCATGGGGGATTGGTTCTAGGACCACCGCCTCCAGGATACCAAAATTCATGGGTACTCAAGTCTTGTATATAAAACAGCATAGTATTTGCCTATAACCTATGTACATCTTCCCATATACTTTAAATCATCTGCAGATTATTTATGATACCTAATACAATATAAATGCTATATAAATCGTTGTTACACTATAGAAACATAAAACAATATGTTTTATTGTTGTATTTTTTCCCTAATATTTTTTGATCCACGGTTGGTTGAATCTGCAAATGCGGAGGGCTGACTGTATGCATATGCAGTCCATACAGCTTTATGTGCATGGAGGCCGGGTGCAGTGGCTCACACCTGTAATCCTAGCACTCTGGGAGGCGAGGCAGAAGGATCACTTGAGGTCAAGAGTTCGAGACCAGCCTGAGCAAGAGTGAGACCCCATCTCTACAAAAAACTGAAAAATTAGCTGGGCATACTGGCATGTACCTGTAGTCTCAGCCACTTGGGAGGCTGAGGCAGGAGGATAGCTTGAGCCCAGGAGTTTGAGGTTGCAGTGAGCTATGATGACACCACTGCACTCTAGCCAGGGTGACAGAACAAGACTCTGTGTCAAAAAAAAAAAAAAGTAGTACATGGAGAGGAAGGGTGAATTGGAGCCCAGGAAGGGGCTGGCTGGGAGGTGTCCCTAGAGGTGCAGAGGTAGGCGTGGTGCTGTGAGAAGTATTGGTTTGTCCTCATCCCCGGAAGTAAAATGTGCTCTAGGCAGCACATCTGGGCATCGATTCTTCCCTAGGCCTGGCCAGAAGCTGGGGCTCACAGTCTTTGGCTCTTTGATCTCCAGGTGGTCCTGCCAACTCGGCTGTCCTCCTCGAAGGTCTCCTCAGTCATCGAGAGAATCTCTGACCCCAAGGACTTGAAAAAACTTCTCAGAACCCGGAATAATGTGCTGGTACTTTACTCCAGATCTGGTGAGTGTCCCTCCTGGCTTGGGTCCTCCATTGGGGGGATGGGATGGAAGGGAAGGGGTGGGGCAGAGGTAGGTGGGGAGACCTTAGGACTGAAGCCACTCAGGGAGGGTCTGCGGACATCTGGTTTGTCAGCTTTCCACTGAAGGCAGAGGCAGAGGCACGCAGAGGCATTCTGGCAGTTTTGGATCCCCAAGGGTCATTTCAGTTCCTTTTTATGAGTATTTGTTAGGAAAAACCCTAGCCTCTCATTACCTCAAGAGGGAAAGGCCATCCTTGTGTGAAGGAGGACAGAGGGTCACAATGGTGGGTGCCAGGGACGGACGTCCTGTCTTCCTGCACAGGCACAAGGCCGAGCCCTGCCAGGCCATGCTTCACCAGAGCTGTTGATTAACTGGCTGAGCCGGCTTGTGGCCAGCTGAATAGGTCCCAGGCTTGGGGGCACTCACCCGGGCTGGCAGCCCTGGCCCTGCCTGGCCCATCTGTCCCGCACTGGGGTCAGATGGAAGACTGCATCTGGGGTGGCTCTAAGCTTGGGACACAGCAGCTTTGCTGGGGGCGGGAGCAGCGGCCTGCCTCTTCTGACCTTGAGGCTGATGAGGGCACAGCTCATGGAGAGAGATTTGCTTGGCTCTTGGCAGCAACCTTGGGGAAGGGTGAACGGCTGACTCTTGAAGTTGTTCCAGCAGAGTTAAGTGTTTTTTGCTGCTTCTAAGGATGCCAAGTTTTCTGTGGCCCTGGAGAAGCAGCAGCCAGTGGCTGGGCCAGTTCTGGGCACAGCTCTCCCTGGCAGCTCAGCCTCGACACTCATTGGCACTTGGGGTTGATGGATGCTTTGGACGTGTGTCCCTCCTGAAGCGTACATCCTCCAGGCATCCCCGGCACATGGCCGCTTTCGTTGCCACTTGCTGCTGCTCCTTCCCCTTCTGAGAGTCTGGCACACCCTCCCAAGTGTGTTGTTGGGAGCCCAGCATGGGACTAGCATTATTCTGTTGTCAGGCATGGGGTAGAAACTGAGGCAAGGGAGAAGCAGTGTGCCTCTTGAGGCCTGGGGTATTGGACTCTGAGTAAATGTGGCTCACCCCCTTGATACTCCTGGAGCTGGCATGGATGTGAGTGAAGAAACATGCTCCATTCCTTCCCGGGGATGGATCCCGTAACAAGCTCATCATCTCATAAGGACTCTACAAGGTGCTTTTATGATACAGTCTCATTTGCTGCTTTGCCACGAGGGAGGCAGTGCAGGTTGTCAGATAACATCCAGTTTACAAATGAGGAGATTGAAGCTGAGAATAACTGACTCATTCGAGGCCTGCCAGCTAGTAGGCGGTAGAGCTGGTCCCCTGAGCCCCCTGCCTCTCATTTCCTGTGATAGGGGCTAGGAAGAAACATATTGATTCTGCAGTGACAGAAGGACTTAGAGACCAGAAGGGGCTGAGACCAGGAAGTCATTATGGGAAGCTGTAGAGTGGGAAGGTGGGGTCTGCTATCAGTGGCTTGCAGGTGGGAGGCAGGGCCCGAGCTCTCTTGCTGTCTTTTTCTGCTTCTGTGTCCAGCCACCATCTCTAGGCATTGACGGAGGAGCTTCCCCCTAGCCGGGCTGCATCCTGCCTCTGCCTGCGCAGTGGGGCCTGGGTGATTCTTTTGTCTTCCCGCCTCCCTGTCCATGCTCGCTGCATGAGACTTGTGACCTTCAGTGGGTTTTTTGAGTGGAAACTGGATTTTTTTGCCTCGCATCCCTCCAAGCAGTACCTCTCTCTCCGTTGCTGAAAGGCAGGGTTGGCGGAGGGGCACCGGGTGTTGCTCTGCTTTGTTTCTGCCTCCCCCCCTTCCCAGGCCCAGTCTGAAGGGTGGGACAATGGTATCCCCCTGTGTCTCACCCTCCTCTTGTTGCCCGGGCTGTGGTTTCCTGGGAGTGCCTCCTCCGAGTGACTCTGTGCATGTCTCCTGAACGATGCTTTTTGTTCGCTCCTGTGAAAGGCTCAGCATGCTCTGTATTCACAAACAGCTGCCATTATCCACACTAGAGGAGGAGATCTGTGGAGGCACATAATTCGGACATCATTTCTGCTTGGCTTTGGGATGTATCATGTAGCCTTTGGCGGGAGAAGGCAGCAGCTCGCTCTCCCCACCAGCATGTGCCCAGGCCTTTTGAGTGAGCTCACAGGTGTCACCTGGGAGAAGGTGATTCAGGAGTCTGCTAGCCACAGGTATCAAACACTGGCCACAGACCCTCTGCAGTGGATCATTGCAGGCTGGCCATGTTGAAATCTGGGCCACAGAGGCTCTGTCCCTAAGACTCTGCCCTCCCACAGTTGCATCCAGGTGCTTTGCCCCGAGCCACAGGGATTGACATTTGGCCCAGTGAGAAACTCTTCCTTTCTCGCGTTCACTCCAGCCTGCCCCAAGGCATAGTCCCTGTTCTTGCAGCTGACCCTGGAGATGCTGCCAGGGCCGGCTCTTGCCCTGTGGCTTCCAGGGAAACGGGCTGTGAAATGTGGCTTAGGTATACTTGACATTGGCCCATCAGAGACAAGTGTCTTGTACAGAGCTCGTTTTATCACCAGGTTGTACTGAGCTCCTAGCTGAGTGTGTGCCACACAAGTAAAGGTAGGATCGGGACCCAGCTCTTGTCAGCTTCCAGGTGGGCACCAGGGCAGATGAGCATGGGATCGGCAAAATTGTTCCCTACATTAGTTACAGGATTGTAATTTTTTGTTTATGAAATTCTCAAAATTTGTCCCAGAAAGATGTGAGTCAGAGATTCTATTGGACTGTGGGTCTGACTGAGAGATTCTTGGAAGAGTAACGGGTGAGGTGTGGCTTACGAGAGGGGTGAGTTGGGGGGTCCATGTCTAAGGAGGGCCCCCGAGGATGGTGGGATCAGGGGTCTCTGAGAAGAGCTGGCTGTGTTTTAACTGGTGCTTAAGACTTCCCCGCCTCCTCTGGGCTTGGTCTCCATCAGTCTCCATCCTTCTTTACCCCTGGGTGCAGATGTTTAATTTTTTTATTTTTTTACAGAGGCAGCAGCTGAAAATCATCTCAGGTTATTGTCCACTGTGGCCCAGGCGGTGAAAGGACAAGGCACCATCTGCTGGGTAGACTGTGGGTACGTGCTGGGGGCACAGCGGCTGGTGGGCAGGGGGTGCTTGGGCTTTGGCGGGTGGTGCGGGTAACCGTCCGTTGATGAATTCTCTGGAAGAGAAGATCTGATGGAGAGATCCCCCTAGTGATACTTTGAGGTCCCCTCTGGATTGGAGGAGGGGAGGTCTGGCTTTTCCTCCTTACTTCCAGCCTCAGCCACCTTTCTTCCCTTCTTCCTTAGAGCCTTCACTTTCCACTGTGTTTTCACTATGTTGATTTATTTTGTCTTCCTTGAGGGAAGTGGGTAGCAGAGGAGGCCTCCCTGTTTTATAGAAGGGGCCTTGATGCCCAGAGAGGCAGGGTAATTTTCAGAGTCATCCAGTGGGTTTGCTTGTGGTAGACCTGCAGCAGGAACCATGAGCTTCACCTGCCACCCAGGACATTACCACTGACGTCTCTGCTGCCCACAGAGCAAAGGTCAGCTGGTCAACCTGACTGTGCCTTGGCCTGCGAGGTGGCTCAGCCTGTAAAGGTCTTTTCATCTTTAATGTATAGTAGGTATTCTTGCCCGAGTCACAAGCCCTGCTGCTACCCTGAGGGTTAAGTGAACTTGTATGGGGTCTGCTCCAGTGCATTCCTCTTCCTATTCAGTCGGAGTTCTAAATAGCTGTTCTGCATGTGAATTTTTGAGACACAACTGGTTTGTAAGTTGACCTGTGATTTACTGCCTGTGATTGAAGAGAATTAAAGGAGATTCGTATTTTGACAAAGCAGAATGAGACCAGGAGAACAAGTCTTAGCCAAGCGGTGTGTGCTGTAGGGTGTGTGAGTCTGTGTCTGTGTCTGGCCTGGTAGCTCCAGATTCATTCAGATGCCAACTGAACAGAAAGCATTGCTCACTAGGCAGTTGGTCAGATCTTAGCCACTGGTTAATTCTAGTTCGCAGTTGGTTTGAAATTGTTCTTGTCTTCATGTATCTCTCTGCGTCTCACATTTTACCAGCAGAGCTCTATGTGACTGGCAAAGTGACAAAGCCTATTAGATGGGACAAGGCACTTTGGGAATTCCCCATCTGAAGATGACAACAGTTCTGCCCAGCTGATGGAGCCTTCTCGTAGGGAGTTGTTAAGAGGCTTATAGGTGGCAGACATGGGCAGAGGAGCTGTGGTTTAGCTGCTGCCTCCACCTGGGTCCATTCAGCAGCCATTATCAAGCATGCACTGTGTGCTTTGAGACCACACAGATAAATAACTGCCTCCTCCAGGAGCTCAGAGGGCAAGGACGCAGACACATTCCAAGGGGTTCGAATGCCAGGTGAAACGTGCTGTAAACAGAGGCTACGTGTATGGAGGGAGAGTCACCTCATTCTGCCTGAGAAGGTTGAGAAAAGCTTCACGGAGGAGGTAAAGTTCAAATTTGGTGCAAAGGCCTGAGGACACAGCACGACGTGTTCAAAGTGCCCTGGCTTTGCCTGAAGGCAGCTCGCTGAAGCGCAGGCCCCGGAACACGGCCTGTGGAGGCGAAAGGCCTGCTCCAGTTCCCCACGTGCTGGAGAACATCCGGGCAGGATGCCGGAACTAAAGTGGGGTCAGGGGTCAGGGTGTGAAGACAGACTGCCAGGATTAGAATTCAGGACTCAAAGTTTGGAGACATGATGTCTGGAGTCAATAAGTGTCAAAGAGAAAATCCTGTGAGGTTTGATGTGATAAAATTAAAATTGGGCTAGGGAAGCACCTTAGAGCTTAAAAGAAGTAACCTTACGATGAAGGGATGGACTGTTCCATGTAGTTGCGTCAATTTATTGAATTTATCCTTGTAAGAGGAAGTATAACCTGAAATGTTAAATAGCTTTTAAAATACTTTAGATAAGTAGGTGGATCATGGAGCCAAAGTGGATTATGTTAGAAGAAGGTATATCTCGGTCTGAGGCTGAAATTAGAGGCAGGTGGAACTAAATCTTCCCAGAGCAGCCCAAGGGACAGGACTCCGGGCTCTGGTCCATGCAGGCCACCCTAGGTGGCAGTTCTCACGGACCACTGTTAGACAAGGAGATCCCCAAGGCACAAGTGGGGCTGTGCCCTCTGGCTCGTCCACTCTGGCTCCTGGACTTCAGAACTGGCCTTGTTAATCATCAGGGCATGGAGAACCTTCTTGTTAATGCCATGGGGCCCTGTGGTGACAACTCTGTCTTGAGTGCGTCCAATCCGTATCTGTGGGTCTGTGAATGAGACCCTCCCAGGGACGGCCAGCAGTGCTGTTGGGAGCGCTTTTTGGCGCTGTCTGCGGAGGAGTGAGCAGGTGGCACAGAGCCATGCTGCTGTCTTTATCCCCGCTGCTGTCAAGCACCAGATGGTCCGCCAGAGCTTATCTCCCTTCCAGTGGGCTCTGCTGAAGCTCCCATCTCTTGTCCTTTCCAGCTCCGCTTCCTGGCCTGTCCACAAAGGCTTGGCGGCCAGGATGCGGACAGGGCTTGGGGTGGGGTGACCGGGAAGGCTGGGAGTGGACAAGCCACTCTGCTTTTCCCTTTGAAGGGCAGGTGAGGGCAATAGGGAGCATCTGGGGCAAGAGAAGACACTGCTGGGGTGGAGGTCTCCGCAGGGGTGTGGAGAAAGGGGAAAAGCCTTGGACTTTGAGGAGGTCTGGGGTGAAGGGCGGCTCTGTTCCCAAATGGCCCTGTGACTTTGGACAAGTTAGTTTCCTCAGCTGTGAAATGGGACAGAGGGACACATTCTCCCTTTTCCCAGGTGTGTGATGAGGATCAGGTAAATTAAAGTTTTTTCTAGAATAGAAAACACAATTCAAATGTGAGATATCATGCTGTTATTGTTGTCCATCTGGGCAAGGTTGCTCAGGAAGAAGCTGGAGGGAGAGAGATGATATGTTTGTTCATTTAACAACTGTTTATGGTGTGAGGATGACCTTGGGCATGGGGGTCATGGGAGTGAGCCCCAGCCCACAAGGTGTTTTGCTCTGCCTCTTAAGAAGTATGGGGTGCAGTGGAATCTGCAGGACTGCAGGTCAGGGGGCCTTGCTTTGAGTCCAGGCTCTGACAAGCAAATAGCTGGGAGGCCTTTGGCAAGTCACTGCCCCTCTCTGGGCAGTTTAATCTTCTGTGAAATGTGGAGTTGAATCTTCCAAGTTATTCTCATCCCTAAATAGCCTGGTTCAGAAAATGCTGGAAGCTGCCAGGCTTGGTGTGCATGTTATAAGCATGGTGGTAGCATGTGCTTCCAGTCTTTGGGAGAGTCTTTTTCTCTTTGTGCCCCTCCCTCCTCATTCTGGGTGTCTCCTTTCCTTCCCGCTGAGGGCCTCTCCTTCCTAGCCCTTTTTTTCTCCCCCCTTACTAGGTTTCTGTTGCCTTTTCCCTACTCTGAGTCCCTGCCTGCCACTTCTTTTGTCCTCTTTCTCCTCTCTCTGTCTGTATAGATATTTCTTTTCCCCTTTTTTTTTTTTTTTTTTACTTTTCTGGCTCTTCCCTCCCTACTCCTGCATGTGCACCTGCAGGAGCATGCGTGCCCCTCTCCCTGGGCTTCCTCCCTGCTCCCAGGCCCTGTAACTTGTTGCTGTGCAGCGTCTGGAGGGCGTCTGGCTTCTGTCCAGGGTTTTGTCAGCTCTCCCTCCCCTCACTCCACCTCCTGGCTCAGACCTTAGCAGCCACACTCGCTCTGGCTGGTGGTGGTTGTCCGGCTGTTAAGTGGGTTGTGTATGAGGGAGTTGGTATTCCCCTCGTGCCCTGCGGCCTGGCACTGGGGCTCGGCCTTGGCGTGGAGTGCTGCTGTCTGGGCCGCTGAGCTGGAGCCAGCGTGGAGCTGTGCCTGGTGTGCTAATTCCTGAGGCTGAGCGCCACAGGGGGCAAGGCTGTGCTATCAGGTTCTCGCTGCTTCTTTTCCTGGGGTTTAAGCTCATTGCCTAACCACATTTGCTTTCTTCCCTGCTCTCCTCCCATCTGCTTGATTTCTCTGCAGCAGTGATGGCTTCGCAGATGCAAGACTGGGGGCCTGCAAGGGCAGGCATGACATTTTAAAGTCTTATGTTTTCTTCTAAAAGTTAGCATTTGTTCCTTTATATATAAGCGCGTTCAACATCACTTACCTTGGGATAAAATCGATGCCCAGAAGAAGTGCCATGTTTATTCTGTGGCTTCAGATACCTTCTGGCATGTTGCCATCCACTTGTTGGGGTGACACGTCCCTGTGAGGAGCAGAGCCTTAGATCTGTGGGCTGGGAAGGCAGTGAAGAGGAGGTACCGTACATGTTTCTCTCATTCCCGTTACTCTTATCCACGGTACCACATCATCCAGACCTTGTTATGTACCTTCTTGAGGTAGGTACCAAGGGGAACAGTGAAATCGGGGAGGATCCCCAGCATAAAGAGTCCCTTTGTCAGAGAGTGCTACATGACGATTCAGGCCTATCCAAGTTCCAGGTTTGGCTCTTCCAGGACCGTTCTCTAATCGTGTCCTCCAACCACGTTCTTTTATGCTGTCCTTGGCCTGGCACCGCGCATTCGCTCTCAGCATTTCTTGCTCACTCCTTGGCCCCCATTTGCTTCATGTCTGTGAAGTGACGGCACTTCTGCCTTTCTTCTCCTACCCATCCCCAGGGGATCACAGGTCCCTCTGCGCAATATCCTGCCCTATTAGACCCGGCAGATGGGAGGAAGAGGTTTATCCCTTCTTTGATGGCGAAAGGGAGACTGGACTGAACCCAGAGAGACTGGAGTAGCCATGGGCACAACATCAATGGCCCAGACAAGCGGAGGCCCTGCCTCCTGGTTTCCAGTGTAGTCTTTTTCCACCGCACTGGGTGGAGGCCCAACATGGTGTGCTGTGGACGTAAGAACGCGGACTGACTGACCGAGGATCCAATTGGGAGGGGAGAGGTGATGGGGGTTCAGATTTTTTTGAGTCTCCATCTTCTATCCTGGGTTCTGGCTCCTGGTTCATGTGTCAGGACACAAGGTGGCCTGTCCTGATGCTTTAATGTTACTTGACCCTGTAGAGGAATCAGAAGCTCCATTCAGCCTATGTGGACAACTCCTGCATTTTGCAGCACAGGAAATCAAGGGTCCTCCAGAGGTCACAGGCTGGCGGAGGGTAGAGCCAGACGTAGAAGTTGTCATTCCAGCTGGCTATGGAGCTTTCCTCTAGGGAAGGTTTGGTCTTTGGGCTGGACTTGTGAAAGACCCCAGATACCCACTTCCTTGGTCTCCAGCACCTTGTTTCTTCTCTTTCTTCCTGTTCTCTCCCCGACCTTTGATCCCTGGGTCTGACTCCTAGGAGCGTAAGTCACCAATCTCTTGGGTGATTATTACTGCACATGAAGATCTAGTGAACATGGCACCATGTATCTGCAGCAGCCACTCCAGGGTAGAGCCAGCTACCCCACTGCCAGTTCAGAAGAGAACGCCCATGCCTGTGTGTCTGTCTGGGTATGGGGTGTGGGGCGGAGAGGAAAATATGTACAGGCCTATGTGGTCTTCACTTCCATGTTCTCCGTGGAGGAGACCCAAGCCAGGTGGGGAGGGATAGGATGGTGGCCTTGACCTTACCCGCTGGAGGAGTGGGTGAGTGGGCAGAGGGATGGCTGGCTCCTGCAGCGTGGGGGCCGGGGAAATGGCAGGGGAGGGCCTGTGCACTGCTAGGCCCACTCGCGATGACCCATGGCGGTATTCTTCATCCCTTCATTCCAGCAAAGTATCTTGTTTCCCTGCTCACTGTCTTTGTCTCCTTTTTTCCCTAGAGCCTCAGTCACTGGCTGGGGAAAGGAGGTAGAGAGGGAGGCGGGCAGTAGATCAATTAATTGTACTTAATCTATCAACCCAGATCCTTTTAAGTCCCTGAGCTTGGGTAATTTTCTTCCCTTCTTGAACTCTTCTGACTTTTACTGTCTGCACTGCACAATTAGTACATGCACATGTGCCTACATACGCTTGTGTGCACGCACACTTATATACCCTCCGAGAGACAGGATTGTAGGAGGGAGGGGAGCAGAGCTGAGAGAACACTGTCAGGAATTGTCACCTGGCAGGATTCCTGGAGCTCCATAGAGACCCCTGAGAGGCCAGAAATGCAGAGCCTCGTCCCAGGAGCAGCAAGATGGCATCATTCATTTCATTCATTCACCCATTCATTCAGGTTATTTATAGAGCGCCTACTATGTGCCAGCTGCTGCTGTAACCCTGGAGAAATACCTTGCCTTCACGGAGCACATGTTTCTGATGGGACAGTTGGGGACAAGTTGGGCAGATGTCAGGCAGCGCCATGGAGAGGAAGACATCAGGGAAGGGAGATTAGGGGTGCCAGAGCCTGTAGCCGAGGCTTTCGGATCTGTGCCAGAAGTGTCCTCACCCAGGATAGGAAGGAGGAGAGTTTGTATAGGGGAAGGGGAGAGGAGAGACTGCTCAGTAGTGTCACTTAACCTGAGAAGGAAGATTACACAGTCTGCAACAAGGAGTTCTGTGGTAGAGATGGGCAGTCACTTAACGGGATTGAGGGTGGTGGGCCACAGGCTGGGCCGACCTGGGAGGCCACACTGAGGAACAGACAGGGAGCCTCTCTGTCCAGTTCTACCAGCCAACCAGGCAGCTGGCTGGTTTGGAGCCTTTCTCCTAAGCCTGGCCTGGGACTGTTCCATGGAGTGGGTTACTGAGGACCAGGCAGGGATTGGGGCTGGGATGACCTGAGCTCTGCCATCCTCTCTGCTTCATGGAAGTGAAGTCATGGAAGTCATAGTCAGAGGCTGCCGGCCAGGCTTGATGGCAGAGAGTCACGTGGCGTGGAGTTCTTCCCCTCCAGGGCTGTTGTGTAGCGTCTGAGCCACCAGGGCAGGCGCTGCGGTGTGCGTGTGAGAGGCGGGGAGCAGGCCCTGTGGGCGCCCTGCCAGCCGCCCGGATGGGGCCGAAGGAGGCCATGGGCGTCTGAGTCCTGGTTCCTGCCCCAGCACTATTTGTTGTTGCAGTTGGGTGGGTGGACCATAGATGGTCACAAACAGTTGAGGACAGCAGAACAAAGCCTAGCAAGGACAGTGCCAAGTGAATGGTTGTAAACATCCCAAGGTGAGCCCTCTTTCTGGGGGAATTAACTCAGGGAGGGAAAGGGCACCTCATTCGCAGTTGTTCTCAAACAAACCCTCCACCTGTCAGTGCAGCTTCACCACAGAGCCCCTGTGGGGCAGGGCAGACGCAAACTGTAATAGCCGTTGTCAGGAGAGGCGTATATGGCAGCGGGCTTTAGGATAAGAAATTTCCCAGAGACCAAATGCCCTGGGTTGCCTTTTGATGTGTGCCGCGGCCCCCTGCCTTTCCTCCCCACTGCCAGCTTATTCCTTCTCTCCAGACTCTCCCTGTCTTAAAGTGCCCTTGCGACCTTTGGGGAGGAACCACTGCAATGCCATTGGCCTTTGCTTTCTGAATGTGTCATGTGTTTCTTGAGTCCCCACTGTCTCAGGCCTGGGGCTGGAAGCTGCAGTGGCCACAGAGATGGCTGGACACCTGGGACTAGTAGGGAGGGAAACCCCTGGGCCTGGGTGAGGTGGGGGCAGAGTGACACTTCCCCTCTCCCAGAGAACCCGCCTGCCTCATGGGACAACTCAGACCTCTGTGGTAAGACATGCTTCTTGAATTGCAGATTGCATCATTTAAAGTGAAATCCTACAGTTTTGCATGTCCGTTGACGAGTATTGCTTTTAGAGTTGAGCCGAATGGTTTACTTAGTCCGTGTGTTGGGGGGCAGGTGCACGGCTGTGTGAAGCAGATGGGCGTCGATGGAGGTGAGGTGTGTAAGCAGGTGGGAGATGAAGGGGCTTGCGTCAGCTGTCTGTCGTACCTGGCGGAACAAAATCCCCCAGAGAGGCCGGCTGTGTGACCAGTGGTGATCAGCGGGTGTGAGGTGGCCGAGATCCCCTCACTGAGTCCTTTCTGATCTGGGGAGATGGCCCTGAAGTAACAAGCAGGTCTGTGTGCGGTGGGGTGACTGGCTGAGTGCAGGGAAGAAGGGGAGGCTGTGAGAGCAGTAAGGTCTCCGAGGGGCTGGTGTAGGGCACAGGGCCAAAGCTTGTGGAGGTAGAGGAGAGGAGGAAGAGCCAGTGAAGGATGCTGGTCTAGCACAGTGATTCCCAAACGTGAGCACATACCAGAATGAGCTAGAAGGCTTGTTCAACACAATTGTTCAAGTACCCCGAGGTTTTGCTTTCATAGGTCTGCAGTGGGGCTGAGAATGTGTGTTTCTAACAGGTTCCTGGATGATGCTGATGCTGCTGGTCCAGGGAGCACATTTTGAGACCCATGAGTGTAACAGGAAGGACAGCAGAGTTAGATAAGCTTGTGACGAGTGCTTTGTAAGTGGTGACTGGCACCTGAGAGACACTGCTTGCTGGAAGAACTGCAAGAGGGTCATATCTCAGACGTCAGGAAGGGGCTTCTTTACCCAGAGCCTTCCCCTTCCTCCTGGTGGCCTTTGTCAGTACCTGATCAGATTCATGACTTCCTCAACACGGTAGAACGTCTTCCTGTTACCTTGGTCAGATGGTATATAGCAGATGGCATACATTAAAGCTTTAAAAACACAAATCTTGTTTGGCCCCACCCCCAGAGAAATTCTGAATTAACCTTCTGGGGAGGGCCCAGAAATCAGTATTTTTAATATTTCCCCAAGTAAGTCTAAAGAGCAGCCAGGATTGGAGCTCGTTTTTCTTTTTACAATGGGCTGTCCACCCCCTAAGCTTTTGGGCACTTCCTTTGGATCTGTGTTGTCACTTAGAAATCATAATATGTCTACTCCTGTCTGCTTGTCCCTGTCTGTCTTGATCAGCCCATGTCCTCTCTGTTGTTCTCCTCCCTCCAGATCTCTCAGAACCCATCTATAGTAAGGTCCTCATCTGCTGTTGAGAATTCCAAGTTACCTGCCTTATTTCTTAGGACACCAGCAGATTTTGCTGTCAACACCTTTGTGAGGACTTCAGGTAACAAATGCTTCCCGACATTTGTGTCTTTCAGTGATGCAGAGAGTAGAAAATTGTGCAAGAAGATGAAGGTTGACCTGAGCCCAAAGGACAAAAAGGTCGAATTATTCCATTACCAGTAAGTACACATGGGCATTTCCAATTTCCAAGTAAGTGCTAAAAGCTTTCATTGATATTCTCAGTGAACAGCAATTTTTAGTTAGATTAATTTTACTTCAGAATGATTTTTTTCCTGTGTTTACAATTATTTCTTTAAAAAAAATCCTGAACTATGTTCAAAAGCTGAATCTTATTAAGATGCCACAGGCAACCAAAGGTATGTGTCTTCACAACCATTCTTAAAGTTAACACCTTTTTCTCCTCATTTGACAGGGACGGTGCATTTCATACCGAATATAACCGAGCTGTGACATTTAAGGTAAATTTACCTCCCTCATTCTCAGCAGAAGTGGAGTCTGAATGGACGCCCAAAGTCTGGCAGGTTCTCTCTGAGGGAAGGAAGGGAAGATTGCACAAATAGCTCTTCTGAATGACCTGAGAGATTCTGATCTCTAGAGCGTATGTCAGCAGAATATCTGAAAAAGTTTGTAACTGTTCACACAGCAGGGATGACCCCACCTTGGGATAAGTCTGTGAATGTATCAGCAGTTGTCCAGTGAGGCAGGTGCTGTCACCCCTCTCCCCTCCAAAGGCTGGGTCTCCTTTTGCTGTGGCTTTAAAGGCCCGCCCTCATCTCTGTGGTGGTGTCCACAGCGGCCACCACCAGGCCGGAGGGGACTTACAGTGCCCAGGTTAACACAGGCTATAGGACATAGGCAGGTTGCATCTTTGGGCTGGTGCAGCTTGTTCCAGATGAGATGCAGATGTCACTGAGGTATTCCCTGCCACCAGTCCAGCTTAGAAGCAGTCAGAAAAGCATCAGTGAAAGTCAGAGTGAGCTCCTATAACCTGCAGGTGCTGCCATATTAGCACAAAGCAGCTGCCCCAGCCCTGGGCCTTTCTGCTGCACTTCCACTCTCCCTCCTCCTCCTCAGCATCCTCTTCCTCCAGCCAGTCGTCTTCAACTTCTGCCCAGGCGACATCCCTGCCTCGCTGGGGCCATATGCTTCTTCTGGTCCTGACACGTCGGAACTCAACTTTTCTCTAACTCTCCTGTTTCTCAGACTGGGTTGGAGCCTGTGCTCCTGTCTCTTCGTTTGTCCCTTCTCCGTCTGTCCTTCCTTCTCTTTGTCTCTTCCATTCTTTGCTATCTCTGCATCTGTCTGTGCAGCTGTCTGTGCCCTCTCCCCGTCTCTGTCCCTCTCCATCTGTCTCTCTGCCGTCTCCCCGGGTCATCTCTCGTTTATTCACTAACATTCTTTTTTTAAGTTGCTACAGCTTTTACCTTATGTAGGGAGTCAGCCTGATGACTCATCATCTTAACACCCACTTAGACACTTTGAAAATTCTTTCAACTAGAGTTGCTCAGCCCTTCTTATTTGGTGTTACAACGTGAACTGAAGTCGTCAGAGAGAACACGTGCTCCCTAGGAACGAGATTTATTTGGGTGGGATGGGGGAGTGCTTATGCAATGATGGAAAGAGGGGCTGGGTGTTTGGTTACCTTTTGGAGGCTGTGTTCGTCTTGTACCTAGCCAGGACCTCTGGGGAATCTGTCCTGGGATCAGGGATCAGCAGCTGCTCAGAACTGTAGTGGCAGGAAAGGCGCAAGGAGCCCAGGTGGTCAGCATGCTGCTGAGTGTCTGGGTGGGAGAGGCAGAATCCTGGCCTCGGTCCCACTCCTTACAACGACCAGGTGTGTGGGATTGGCTTGCTCTCACCTTCTTGTGAGTTCTGCATCAACAAGGTGAAGAAGTGGGCTGAGCATTGTACGGTGTCAAAGTCTTTGGCTTTAGACGGAGAGAGGGCATTCTTAGTCCCAGGGTTCTCAAAGCCCGTAGGGCCGAGAGGGACTGGGGTAGAATCCTTGGAGTTCTCCAGGGCAGAGGGAAGGTGGCTGAACATTTCCTTGACTGCCCGATGGCTTCTGCCTTTTCAGCTTGAGCAGCTGAGATCAAAGCCTGCCTGAGTCACTGATTAACTTTCCATTCAGGGTTTCTCCTGGGACCGTGTCTTTAGAGAGATGGAGGAGCCCCTGGCAGGGTGGGCACACTGTCTGCAGGCTCATGCTTTGGCTGCTGTTGCTGTCATCCTGCACGGTTAGGCAGGGGCCTGGTCACAGGGACTGTGCCATGGCCCCAAAAGAGGGCCGAGGCTAGATGAGTGAGAACTTGTTGCATGTCTCCATTGACAAAGAGCAGGAAACTCAAAGAGGGGAACTTCCTGTATAACAGCCTTTTGCTTATCAGCACGTGTCCCCCAGATCCTTACTGTGCAAGTGATGAGGGCCTAGATTCAGATGACCCTCTGATGACCTTCTCCCAAGGCTTGGTGGCTGTGAAGACATCCTGAAGGCCAGGTGTGATGTCAGGCAATTTCCCGGGGATTCGGAGCACCCGGAACAGGACTGCTCCAGGTGGGCTCCCAGGCGCTGCTCCCGCAGACTCTTCCACCCACGGTCTTGTTGAGTTAGGCCAACTGGAGAGAACTATGGGACTTCAGTTAAATGAGGATAATCCCCATCTGAAAAACAGAAGGTTGTGAGCATGGATGTCAATTGTTACGTTAAAAGAGGCCATTTCTTTCCTTTTTCCATCCGTATCCATCTTTGTTTCTCATTGCTGAGGTAGGGAACACAATGAAGTAAGTGTTTTCATGTGTGGGGTTTCCAGACTCCTGGAGTCCCTTATGCATCCTCAGTTCAGAACCCTGCACTGAGTGTTTCTGGAAACCCGGGCGGGTGGGTGCCTGCCAGCATCTTTCTCATGTGGGCAGGTGGGCAGGCAGCTCTGGACCTGTGACGAGGATGGGTTTGGGGAAGGCCCTGCCAATTCCATTTTGCTTTACGTTGTCATGGTGAAGCTTTGACAAGGGACTGAGAAGGGGCGGATCTGCCTTTTGCCGTGGAAGAAATGGCTGTTCTTTTGCCAGGAGGCGTTTCGCAACTCCACTTGGACAGACAGGAAGCGCTACCTGAATGAATTCTTATGAAGTCTTGGCTGTCTCCCATTCTCCCATAATAGTTCTTTCCAAATAGGAGATTCCAGAAATAAGAAGGCTCATTCACTCAGGTCCTCTCTGTGTGGAACTAGTGGATGGGTTGAATGCACAACCTCACTAAAAGGGCATTTCCTCTTCTCACCTTGGGCCACCCTCCCTCCTTCCTGACACACACACACACAACACACGTCCAGGAGTGAGCAAGGTGTTCTATGATTGAAAAAGTATTCACACAGTGCAGCATCTGCTGACCGGAGCTTGGTCAGAGTTGACAGAAGTAATGGAATCTTGCTTCATGAAACTGGGGGACACAGAAACCTGGAGCTCCCCTCTAGGGTTGGAAGGATGGAGGCCTGGCTGGTCTCTGGGACCTGTCCCTGGTTCTCACAGATGTTGAGTGCCATCTCCCTGAGTGACTGAGGGGAAAGAGGATGCTGCTTCTGTCCTAGACCAGTGTGGTATGGCAGGTAGGGAGGGGAGCAAGGGACAGTGCCCCCTCTTGCCTGCCCCTTTGTGTCTCCCCCATTGTCCGCATACCAAAGGCCAGTTAAACCCTTTGTCTTTAAGATCATTGTCATATCTTCACTGAGCAGTCTAGAAGGGGGCCCTCAGGAAGAGAAGTACAGCAACAAGGCACCAGGCCAGTCAATGAGCACCCAGCCCTGGGGCTTCCCAGCCTGGTCCGCACCGATTCACACACAGCAAAAGATAAGCAGGATTTATAATAACCCACTCCAAAACCAATTTAGATTGTGAACTACTAAGCAGGTAATAAATGGTGTGATTATCTGCTTGTGGGATTGACAATTTTAGTGGCTGCAGGAATGTGGAAGTATTTCTTTTGGACAAGACTGGAGACCTTAGTCAATGAATCAGAACGACTTCTTGGAGTGGATAAGAGGTAGTAGAAGCACTAGGGTGTCTCTGGTTTGAATATGCCAACTCATGTCTCAGATTTCCCCTTTTTTGTCCAAGAGGATGCATGTTAGGTAAGGATCAGCTGCTGGGAGTGAGCAAGGTGTCCTGTGATTGAAAAGGCCTGGTGGGCGTGGTGGAGGTCTATTCTTTGGGCACTTAGTGGTGATGTCAGAGGACAATGGAAATAGCACACGTCCAAGCCTGCATGCCACATATAGTCCTGTGCCTGGCACTTGGTGTACCTGGGTCTCCAGGCAGGGAAATGGGCAGGTTCCTGATCCCTGCCCCCGACACCGCCCCAACTCTTTCCCTAGCTACAACGCATTTTGTCTTCTCTCTTTTTTTCCTCAGTCCATAGTGGCATTTCTGAAGGATCCAAAAGGGCCCCCACTGTGGGAGGAAGATCCTGGAGCCAAAGATGTTGTCCACATTGACAGTGAAAAGGTAACTTATTCCCTATCAGTTCTGATGGGTCCTGGAAGCTTTCCTGGTACCACGGCCTCCCACGGAGAGAAGCGCAGGGCTCTGAGAAAGGGGAGTATTCCAGGACCACATGTGCTTTCCTCGGGGGAGCTAGGCCAGGACCCTAACGCTTGACTCCCCTTCCCAGCTCCATGATGTAGCCAACGGGAGATCACAGGCTGACTGCCTGAGAACTTTCTCCAGTCTTCATTTTCCTTATTTAATTATTTTAACATGTTTGGTTTTCCTTACACGAACATAGATTTAAATGTCCTCACCCTGTTACGTAATGCAGATGTTGCTGGCATCGGCCTTGCATTTTTTGTTTGTTTAAATTTTTTGTTGTTGTTTGTTTTTAAGAATAATCTGAGAGATTTGGGTTGGATTTCCAGAGAACTAACTGGGTCAGGTCTCTACAATTCTGAGTCGTTGTGTAACTTCGAACAAATTTACCATTTTAAGCTTCAATTTCCAGATTTGGCCAGGATGGTGGGTGGAAGGGTGGGTCTGGTTTATAGTCGTCATTTGTTCTTGAGTATTTAACAAAAGTTGTGACACATCCCTGCCCCTCCTTTGCGGGCCCGCACACCTGACCTCAATGTGCATCTGTATCCACGCACACCTGTGTTTGTATGGTGCCTTGTTTGCTCAGTTGTGCCTTCACATGGGATGGGCAAGGACTTCTGTGTGACATTCCAGATGATCCGTGAGGCCAGCAGTGCTTTTTTGTAGATGGAGGGAGAATGCTCATTCTTATCTTGGTAAAATAAAACATAGCTTTTATCTTCCTCCACCTCCTCTCCTTTTCGTTTAAAATTATTGACTCTGCTCTTAATGCTTGCTAGCCCAAAAGGAAATGATGCTTTTTTTACTTTCTGGAGGAGGATCATCTGTGATTATTGTGGGCCAACCACGTGGGTCAGTGGTGATTCAAATTAAGGGCTGGGCGTCAGCATTCTCCGGGATAGAAAGTGCCGGTATTGTCAGCTCCAAGATAAAGCCTTTTTAAAAAGCCTGTGGGGCCAAGGAAAGAGGGGCTAGTGCCAGGAGAGGGTGGCACATGTGCCCACGGCTGTGGGGACACAAGCAGCCTAAACTGAGCGCTGCTTCTGTGATAATATTAAATACATGTTTGTAGCTTCTCTGGAGAGTGGCCTGGTGCCTCCCTGCCCCAAATGTCATGTCCTGAACTTCCTAAGGTTGTTCTTCTGCACCTGTAGGAATATTAAGCAGAAATACTTTCTTCGCACCTGTGTGTGGTCCTCTCTTACACTTTGTGCTCTTTTCTCTCATGTGGACATGTGAGTTGTGGCTGCTTTTCTGTTAATAGAATCTCCACATAAAATAAGTTTCCAAATTCAAGTTTGAGTTGCTGATCCCATTTGTAGACTTCAAATTCCTTATTTGTGAAGGTAATTAAGCATCTTTGAATGAAATACCTGTTACTGCTCAGAATATGAAACCAATTTGCCATGGGCTCTGTGAAACCCTTTCTTCCCAGATCTTTTACCAGGCGTTCTCTCCAGGTATCCCACAAGATAATTTTAAAAGTGTTTGCATTCTCCACTCCTAGTTAGGGTCAAATATCTTGATTACTAACTCTGTTTTATTTTATTTTATTTTATTTTT
>NW_012133858.1:4438867-4487381 GCF_000956105.1 Propithecus coquereli
AAGAGATTCTTTTCCCCAGTGTATGTTTTTGTCAGCTTTGTCAAAGATTAGATTACCATATGCAGATGGTTTCATCTCTGGGTTCTCAGTCCTGTGCCAGAGGTCAATGTCTCTATTCTTGTGCCAGTACCAAGCTGTTTTAGTTACTATAGCCTGGTAGACTAACTCTGTTTTAAAACAAGCACCTTAACCTTCCAGTTATGTAAACAAGAGTAAACTTTTCCAAAATTTATTTTAAATTATTTTAGATATCCTCAAAAATTTGTAATCTTTTTTATCTAACTGAAAAATTGTAAGTAATACACATTCATTGTGTAAAATTTAGGAAATACAGCTTAAGCATAAAAGCAAAAGGCAAACCTACCTTTCCACTGAGAGATACCCAATGCTGACGTGTTTGTAGTCTTCCAGGCTATCAATCTAATGCAAACATAAATATTTTTGCTCACAAAGATGTCGTTACATTTTATATGCTGTTTTGTAATTTGCTCCCCACCCCATTTAGTATAGCATTCACATCTTATTGTGACATTAAATATTCCTCTTCATCGTTTTTAATGATGTGGTGGTATTCCATCGTGCGGCTTGTGCCATTATTTATTTACCTAATGCCTTCTTGCTGCCAGAAAGCTGCATTTTGAAATTTTCTTATTTTCCTTATCATTCAAAAGAGAAAACCCTCTAATATTCTTCTTCGAAAACTGGTTAGAGCAGCATATTTTAATCAAAGTATGCTGTGTCATGGTGCTTCACTGCAGTCCTTGATAGATTTGCTTTTCCCATCGATCACTGGCTCTCTACCCACTTATGCTTACGTCTTTACAGTAGCACTGTGTGACCATGTGTCTTTTTCCCTTTATTGTATTTATTTAGCAAATCATTATATATTGTTTCATAATGTGCCAGGCACTGTTCTAAGGGTTTTACAAATACGAATGATCCCTTTAGCTTGCAGCCTCCTGGAGGGTGAGGCAGGCCGCTCCGTATACCCTGTCTACTCAGTGGACTCCTGGGGATGGATGATGGTGCTGAGGCTAGAGCTGGGAAGAGATTAGCAAGAGATTATCGCGCATGGGTAACCCCACGCTTCCCACAGCGAGCAGATCCCCATCTGGCCAAGTCGGGCGTATGTGGAAACAACCACCCTCATCACAACAGAACCACATATCACATGAAGAAGGGGCCACCTGTGTGGCAGCCTTATGGGACAGAAATAGCTCTTCGTCATCTTTTAACTGTTCAGGTAGATCTGAAAGTAAAGCCAGTAGCCTGGTCCTGACTACTTCTTCTCACCAGGTGACCTTGGCAAAGACATTTGTCCTCTTGGGGCCTCAGTTTTCCCATCTGTACTATGCAAGGGTGGTCCAGAAGAGATCACCCCTGAGATTCTTCCAGCACCTGACTCGCCATGGCCGCCCCTCCCTAAGACAGACGTGCGCTCTCTGAAGTGCTCACCGCTCCTCCTCCCCCAGCTGCGGGTACCAGGACATGGGAGGTCTCATTCTGGGATTGTGTGTGACCTGCTGGTGTTCTCTCCTTTTGTGCCTCAGGACTTCAGGCGTCTTCTGAAGAAGGAAGAGAAGCCGGTCCTGATGATGTTTTATGCCCCCTGTGAGTGAACTTTCCCCTTTGGGGCAGACTTAGTTGCCCAGTCTCCTGTGGGTGGTGGGCGGCTGGGGGTCATGACAGGGGAACTAGCCCCGGGTCTCACACTGAATGCTGAATCAGGTCGCTCATACTGTCTCCCTGTCTGTGCCCCTTTTCCTTCGTCTTTGCCTTTTCATCTGGCTCCTTCCCTCCTGCTGTCCCCATCTGCTTTCTCCACCAGAATCTGCGTCCTTTTGCCCACTTCACCCTGAGCTCCACCCGCAGTGACGAGGGTCTCCTGTCTAGTTAGTCCTGCCCACCTTCCCCCACCCACTGCCCCCTTTCCCTCCTGGCGGCTCCATGCCTCAGTGCTGGGGGTACCCTCTGCGGTGCCGCTACTCTGCACCCCCCCGGTCACTCCTCGCAGTCCAGAGCCTGGCCTGCCCCTGGGGACCGCAGCTTTTCTAGCTCTGGCTCCTGCATCCTCTGCTGGTGTCAGCTGGGAGGGATGGGGGGAGCAGAGAGAAACGGGGCTCCGGTATTTGGGCTTAGTCCCTGTGTGAGGCAAGAGGCTGTGGGGAAGGGCAGAAGGATCATTGAGGTGACAGCCAGAAGGCCTGGGCTCTAGTTTCCCGTGCTACCAGAGAGCCAGGTGAGCCTGGCCTCGTCTGTCAGCTCTCTGGGTTTCAACATCTGTAAGAGAAGAGGCTGGATTGGAGCAGTGGCTTTCAAACTTTTTGACAGTATTTCACAGAATTAAAAATACTGTATATTGCAACCCAGTACTAGAAGTATATATAAATAATATGTAAATAAGCTGAAGCAAAAGTTTCACAAAACTATACCCTTACTACTTGCCATCTACTATTTACTAGATGTAGCATACACTGTTTTCTATTCTGTTTTATTTAAAAATTATTGGTTATTCCTACTGCTTCGTAACTCTCTAACAAAGGGTCAGCAAACTACAGCCCACAGGCTGGCAATTTTTTTTTTTTTTGTAAATTAAGGTTTATTGGAACACAGCCATGCCTGTGTGTTTACGCATTGTCTGTGGCTGGTTTTGAGCTTTACCAGCAGAGTTGAGTAGTTGTGACAGAGACCGTATGGCCCATAAAGCTTCAAATATTCACTGTCTGGGCCACCCCTGCATCTAATGGGTCCCAAGGGACATACGGAAAGACCCTGGATTCGAGCTGGCAAGGCCTTTGGAGCTGTGCTTCCGTGAACTGCACGTGCCTTCAGAAGCCAGTGTCTGCCTGAAGCTAGAGAGAGGGGGCTGTGTGTGGTACAGGCGGTGTGGCTCAGGCGGGTGTCGCAGGCTGTGGCACCAGGGTCTCGAATCCCCTTCCTAAGAAGTTCTTTTTTTTTTTTTTTTTTTTTTTTTTGAGACAGAGTCTCACTCTGTTGCCCTGGCTAGAGTGAGTGCTGTGGTGTCAGCCTAGCTCACAGCAACCTCAAACTCCTGGGCTCAAGCGATCCTCCTGCCTCAGCCTCCCGAGTAACTGGGACTACAGGCATGTGCCACCATGCCCGGCTAATTTTTTCTATATATATTTTTAGTTGTCCAATTAATTTTTTTCTAATTTTAGTAGAGACGAGGTCTCGCTCTTGCTCAGGCTGGTTTCGAACTCCCGAGCTCAAACAATCTGCCCGCCTCGGCCTCCCAGAGAGCTAGGATTACAGGCGTGAGTCACCACGCCCGGCCCTAAGAAGTTCTTTAAGCAAAGGCTCCTCTCCTCTGCACCCTGGGATGCAGGACTCCTGGCTAGATGCTCCGCTGTGATGCTCTGGTGCTTCTGCCTGACTCAAGCCTGTGGCTTATTCACCATGACAACAGCCTCTCCCAGCCCTGTTCTGATCGTTGGGTGTCCTCCAGCCCAGCCTCCTCCCCAGGCCCCTTGCTGGCCCCAGGGGCTGTGCCTGCCTATGGGATGAGGCCCTGGTGTCCCATTTGCTGTGGATCTGGCTCTACCCAGAATTCACTTTAATCCTGGCTCATTCTCTTTATTAATGCTCGTTAGTTGGTTTCACTGCTTTTGTTTCTTCTTGGAGGGATCTTATTAACTGCCCAGCAGTGAATTGCTTCAGGAACTATCCTGCTCACACAGCCCCTTGAGGACTGGGGCCTCCTTTGGTTTACCTCAGAACCCTTTGGGACGCAACACGGTGGTTAAATGAAGCTGTAAGATGGAGTGTGTGTCAGTATGCGGTCCACGTCACGGAGCAGGATCGTGGCATGACCATGCAGGTCTCAGTGGGATGACATCATTTAAGAGAGTGGATCACTGGCGCTTTGCACCTGAGTACTTGTGCCCTTTCTGCCCACCACACGCCACGCTGTCTGGCAGTGTGCCTGTCCTGCTCACCGCGCAGACACGTGAGCATGGATATTAGATTTACATAATATAAAGCTGGGGCAGGGGAGGTTAGGACCTCACAGGTGTCACAGAGCACATTAGTGGTGGCAGAGGAAGGAGAAAACTCAGACGTTAAGTTAAACTTTTGGCGGAGGGTCCGATTGGATAGCCTGCTAAGTCCCTAGGAACCCCAGGGTCGTTTTTTTGTTATGTGTGTGTTTTCAAATGAATCAAACTCGTGCATTTATGATATTAGCCTAATCAAGCCTTCACGGCATCATAATTTAGCCTATTCCTGGGGTACACAGCAGTTCCCTAATTGGGAAGTCTGTTAGGACTCTGTGATCCTTTGGTCACATGCGGGACAAATGGACCCAAAGGCAGTGGGAGCCTTTGGTTGTGACAAGGAATCTAGCTCCCCAGGCCCTACTGCTTACTCTGTAAATGTTTGTTCACTGAATTAATGAGAAAATAAAAGGGCTGAGTGCCCTGGCTTTTTGAGTTTGAAAGTGATAATTAGTCTTACCTCTTCCCCTGCATCCCAGTGGAATCCGTTGGAAGATAAGCTCAGATAGGAATCACAGGACCAGCTCTATTTTTGGTAAAGTTAAATTGGAAACTGGCTTGGCCTGTAGCTTCCTATTTCTGCTGCACCACCTCTTCCCCCCAGTAACTTCACCAGAACGCCTGGCCGACTTATCACCTGTTTAGGGGGAGGAGGGTTATGTTGCTGCAGGCTGCAGACAGGCAGCCTGGGAGAGGCCACACTGTGCAGACAGGCGGTAAATTACGTTCCTGATTGATGAATGTCGGCCAGCAGGTGTCAAACTGAAGTCCCTGAGCCAGGAGTGGGTGAGAGGCTGCAGGTATCCCCCTTCATTTTCCCTCCTGGGGAGGGGAATGACAGCCTCTTGCCTGTGTGGAAGTGTTTTCCCCACCACAGACCAGGAGGAGACGGCTCCGCAGGCACCGGCTGTCCCCCATGGAGTGCCAGCCCCGGACCACCCTCCTGGTGTTGGCTTCGTCTGTGGGGCAGGTGCCATCCCCACAGACAGGGAAGCTGAGGCTCAGAGAGCCCGAGTCACTTGCCCAGGGTCACAGAGCCAGCAAGGGTCAAGGGGAGATGCTGATGGGGTCTCATTCTTCCTGGAGCCGAGCTCCTTCCTCTGTGTCACCATCACCAAGCAGCCTCCTGTTTTCCCTACCACGTGGCATCCACCTGGTGTGTTCCCACTGGAGCATTGCCCGTTTCCATTCCCCCTCTGTGAATCCTCGCAGTGGAGCAATGTCCCCTGACAAGTGTCACTTTCCTTCCTTCTTGCTACCTGTGGTGTTCACACTGCGGTGGCAGGTCCCAAAAAGAGGCACCTCTTCTGAGGGCAGATACTACAGCCTTGTGCTGTGGGCTGACCTCGCAATAGCTCCTTCTCTCCTGCCTGGACTAAGGGCGGGAACCTAAGCCCAGGTTTAATATGCTGGGGCGTGTGTGTGTGTAATCTGTGTCCACTGGCCTGTCAGGCAGAAATGTCAGGGAGGGGGCTGCAGGGCATTTTTGGAATTTCCTGTCAAATGCCCTACATCCGCACCTTATCCAGTAGGCTTGGAGCTGGGGAGGTTCGGGTGGGCCAGGGGGAGAGCTGCCTCCTCCCAGTTCTCCAGTGTGTCCTTCCCAGTGGGCCAGAGTGCCCTCTGATCTGTATCACTCTGCTCACGGCTTGCCAAGGCGTTGGCTAAACATGGATTAGAGCTGATCAGCCTGTCACCGCGTGGCCCCTGTCCCCGCTGTGCCTGACACATCTTCCAGGCAGATTTGGTTTCTGTGGCCTTGAGATGCATCTCAAAGTCTGTTCTGCAGCAGTGCGGCTGTCAGAAAGGGTGACAGCCTGGCATGTCAGAATTCCTGGTGTCTGAGGAAGCTGCTTCTCCTGCCCTGTGGGGTCAGTGCTGAAACGTGGCCTGCTCTGGTTTAAGGGAAGGGGTTTAAATTAAGGTCACTCTGAAGTAGTAGTGGATGTTTGGGACATGGCCATCCTGGTCCCTAGTCCCCCAAGGCTCAGGGAGAGACTCAGCCAAAGCTGTCACAGAATCCTCTGCTGTCAGACCTGGAAGGGATCTGAGGTTGTCTAGTCCAACTCCCCTCGTTTGCCGGGAGAAGAAACAGCCCAGAGAAAGGAGGTGACTTGTCCAGGGCCATGGACGAGTCGAGTGAAGACCAGAGCCCACATTCTGAGTCCGGGCCCAGTGCTCCCCCAGTCAGTGCTTAGTTATCCTCGTTAATGAAAGAAAAAGGAGGCACGGAAATCCCAGAAGTCATGGTATTTGTGGTCACAAATTTTCCTTCCCGATGGCATTTGACCCTGGCTCATTTGCAGCCCCTGCTGTGAGCGTAGGGGCTCGCTGTCCTGACACCGTCGGGCTCCCTGAATTCCTGTGAACTCATTGTCGGCACTGAATTATTCCGAGCTCTGTTCTCTAACATTCACGGTGTGGCTGCATGCTCTCCCAGGCTTGTTTTTTATGCCATCGGGACTGCAAGCTTTTCAGGGGCTGGGGCCTCTGCCTCCTATTCCTTTTTGGTTCCCGGAGTCTGGGACAGTCCTGAGCTTCTCGAGGCTGGGTAAGTGTTTGTTGGGTAGAGGACAGCAGAGAGGAGGCAGGGCAGAGTGGGGGGGCACAGCCATCCTTGTAACTTGATGTGGTTTTTCTCCTGCCTGTGACCAGGGTGCAGCATGTGCAAGAGGATGATGCCACATTTCCAGAAGGCTGCCACCCAGATGCGAGGCCACTCCGTAAGTGAGGCACTGCGTGACAGGCAGGGCTGGGTCACTCTCGGACATAGTGGGGGAAGGGTGCTGGGGGCAGGGTGGGGAGGGAAGGTTTTGAAATGGTGAGGGTGACTGGTCCTGCTGCCCCTGCTGCTGCTGAAATGAAGCCTCACATGGGGCTTGTGAAAGTTGAGAACGCCCCCGAGTTGCTGGGACCAGGAGAGTTTGGCACTTTTCGAAGGTTGGTGATAAAATAGTCAGGAAACCAGCAAAGACACACACGTGGCATTGCTGGGAGGCCAGGAACCAAGGGCAGAACATCAGGGGTTTGGGGTTATTGGAACTGGGCTCCAAAGTGGGCTGAGGCAGTTGCTAGGGAGCCTAGTGGCAAAGAAGAGAGTACAGTGACACCAGAGTTGGACCAGAATCACTCAGCAGGCTCACAAAGCCATGTCTTGTCCTGGCTTCCCGGGCTTGTGGTTCCTGTGGGCTGGGAAGAAAAGGGCAAGTCCAGATGGGGAGCAGGAGGGCCGAGAAGGCAGGCATTCTCCAAGGCGTTCAGGGGAGTGGAGGTAGACAGAGCAGAGACAAGTGTGGCTTAGGGAGGGCCAACTTTAGGGGACAGGAAGAGGAGGAGGAACCTGGCATACAGAGAAGTAGGAGCAATTGGATGGAACAGAGAGGTAAGAGGAAGCCTGGGGCATCCAGGAGTGAGAGGAGAGAATGGTGTGTCAGATGTCACCCAGAGGGGCTGAGGATCAGACACTGAATGCTCCCTGGTCACTTTGTGTTCCTTCACCCTGCCAGACTTCTTTCTTTTGTGCTATATGTCTGTCCATATTTTTTTTATTGTGCTAAAAACCACATACCATTACACTGACCATTTCAATCATTTTTAAATGTACAACGTATTATAATATTTACAATGTTGTGCAACCAATCTCTAGAACTTTTTCTTCTTGCAAAATTGAAATTCTATACCCACTAAACACTAATTCTCCCTCCTCACTCCACCCCTGCCATGGTGAACAACTTTCTGCTTTCTGTTTCTATGATTCTCACTATTTTGGATCCTTCTTATGAGTGGAATCATGTAATATTTGCCCTTTCGTGACTGGCTTATTTTGCTTAGCATCATATCATCAAGGTTCATCTGTGCTGTAGCATGTCACAGGATTTCCATCTTTTTAAAGGCTGAATAATATTCCCCTGTATGTATTAATATATGCCACATTTTCTTTATCCATTCATCTGCTGAGTGGGTTGCTTCCAGCTCTCGGCCACTGTGAGTATTGTGCAATAGATATGCGTGTGCAAATATCTCTTTGAGATCCTGAGTTAATTCTTGTGGATCTGTTTGTCCATTTTTGCACTCACCCTGAGTAGCAGAAGTGTTTTGTTTTGGTGGCAACAGGAAAGAGCTGCTGGCTCCTCTAGGGAGCATGGAAAAATCCATATACCTTTCATGAAAGGTTATTGGGAGGGGCCATCTCAGTGGGGCTGGCCAGAGTCCCATAAAGGGAGATCTGAGATCTTGAAACTGCATCCTGATATTTAGGGATCAAATTAAGTGGTGATTAGCTCAAAGTCAACTTAAAAAGTTTAAGTGGCAGCACCTGGACATGGAGAAGGACCTGCTAACCAGCTGCAAGATTGGGTTGCAAAGAACCAAGTCTTTCTCTTTTGACCTCATTCTGGGGGACACCAACGTCCTGCTTGTTTCTCACTAATGAATTTTTAGTAACTTGCCTGGAGATTTTTGGCCTTGGGGCACACATACATCACTCTAGGGAAGTTTCACTTCACATTTTTGGGGCCTCAATAGATAACGTATTTTAAGATTATTTAGCCTGGAGAAAAGACTTAATTACTCACAGTATTCTCCCTGCCTGCACCCGCATACTCTTACAAAACTGCTCAGCTCAACTTCCAGTCTCTGTGGTGCTGTGGAAGGTAAATAGCTCCAGCCCCCAGTCGGATCACGAATTATCCTGGCCGGCCCCGGTGAAGCAGAAGAGGACTTGATGTCAGTTGGGTGTGTTATCATGGACCGTTCTCAGCCTATGCCGCATCCATGGCCAGACAAACTCACTATTCCTCCAATCCCCTCCCATGCTGCCACAGAGCTTGTCCCTGCCATGCAAAGCCAGGTCTGTCCTTCTTTGCTTTTGTTCCAGATCACTTTGTTCACCGTTTGATACTGATTATATGTGAGCTTCTTGGGTGCAGAAGCTGTGTTCAATTCATGTCTGTTTCTTCAGCACATAGCACAGGGCCAGGCCAGCTAATCGCGGGTACCCAGTACATGCTGATGAATGTAAATAAGTGTGTGGCTCATCACTCCTGGGTGTGCTTTATTTTAAGCTCTATATTTCTATTAAGTGACATTCCCCTCCTTTAAAGGAATTCAGAGCATTAGTTATTAAGGACAGAGACACAGTGGGAAGGACATTCGTGGGCTGGGGACCTTCCCCCTTGGCCCTGGGCTCATACCAGGCTCTTTTACAGGGTTAACCCTAAAGATCACTTGTGTTAAGAACACCTGCTTCTCCTGCCTGGGCCCAGGTCTAGAAATATAAAAGATATACCTTCCAGTTCCCTTGACAACATTACAGAAAAGTCAGGGGGGTTGTCTGTGAATCTGGGCAAGTCCAGCTCTGGCCAGGTGTTAGTTACCTCAGTCTAAGGCATCTGGGTTGTGTGAATTCATGTTTCCTTGCTTGTGTATTTTCTTGATTGAGGTTTTTTAAATTCTGTTTTCCCCTTAGTTTCTTAGAAAAGCACCTTTCGAAAAGTTCTAACCCTTTCCCAGCCAAATAAATGGGGAAGGACGCTGGCCAACACTGGCACCACCCACTGTAGGAGGCCTCTGGGGGCCAGGCCAGCAGCTCCCCAGACCCTGGGGACAGGGCTGGAGGGTTTGGGCAGCTAGAGGTGTCTATTGCTTTCTATCTTCATACACAGAGAAGAGACAG
The DNA here is from genome assembly GCF_000956105.1 of Propithecus coquereli. NCBI lineage: Eukaryota > Metazoa > Chordata > Mammalia > Primates > Indriidae > Propithecus > Propithecus coquereli. The sequence goes on from NW_012133858.1 coordinate 4,448,555, forward strand.
GACTAACAGATAGGCTGCTACTCGCCGGAAATCAAAGCTCACCCCTCCCCACTGCTGAAATCCAGCTGGATTAGGGCCTCCTGTCCCCTCTTCGTCTCCATCATTTTTGAGCCATTTTTGGCTGGCTCTGTCTGTGGCAAGGGTCAGAAATCTTCCCTCTCTACAAATTTCTTGGGACGTGTCCAACCCAATGATGTCTTTGAGAAGGAAGCCAGGCCAGGTCAGGATGTGCAGCCTTTACCGTTTTCCAGACTCAATTCTGTCCGTGTTTTGCTGTCATTGGCATCTGGTGAATCATTGGGGTCTGTCCCATCTACTTCTGCTAATTGACTTCCTCAGCAGCAGCCATGCTGCTCCCTGTCCCAGAGCTGCTACGGAACAAGCCTGTCCCGTCTGCCTCCTCTTCCCAGCCTTTTGAGCTTTGCCCCGTCCTTTGTTGACCTTGGCCATGATGGGCCAGTCTGGGTGTAAACACCATGAAATGGAACCATCAATGGGACAAATTTGTACAGACCAGGCTCTGGTGCTGCCTGTCGCTAACTGGCTTGGAGACCTTGGGTAAGCTCCCTAGGCGTGGAGCCCACGTTTCTGTCTGTAAGATGGAGATATGGTGCCAACCCTGCCCACCTCGCTGGGTCATCGTGAGGAGCAAATGGGCTGTAACCTGCAGAGCACCTCATGGATACAGATGAGTGACCCCCGTAGCTGCCCCGTGTTCCTCCTGATCACTTAATGGGGGTGCTCCCAAGGTTCTGCTTTCTTCCTTACTAACACATGGGAGCAAGGGCTTGTCTCATTATGGTCTGTCCCTCTGTGGAGCCCGGGTCTTCCCCCAAAGTGCCAGTAGCATGTGTCAGGTGGCTTGTTTCATATCTCAGTCTGGATTTTTCCCTGTGTCCCAAATGCAGGATGTCTAAGGTAAAAGTCATTGTCTTTCCCTCTGGCAGACAGCCAGCTTTCCTTCAAGACCTTCCCAAGTACCTGGGCTCTCCACCCTCGCCCCTTTGCTGGGGCATTGTCATGGGTCTCTTCCTCATGCCCCCTCTGACCTCTCCCTGCCAGCACCTGGGGAGCCACACTAGGTGGTTGGCCAAAGGCTGCTGACCCACAGCTTTCCCCTTAGAGCTCCTCCTTTCTGCTTCAAAAAATGCAGCTGGGTGGTAGTTACTTCCTTACTTAGAAACCCTCAAGAGCTCCCTTCACTTCCTGAATGAAGTTCAGGATTTCTTAGACGTTTAAAGCTTTTTCCAGAGTGCCCCCACTACCTGGCCCAGTCTGCTCTCTTACTTCTTACCCTTTCTGTATATCCTGCAGTCCATTTCTTGGGCCACATCTGGCTTTGCCTTGCCTCCATTTCCCCTCCTGGGATGTCTGTTGAAGTCTTAACCTCCTTTGAGCACTAGCTCACATGCCGCCCACCCCGTGAAACTTCCGTGATCTTTCCCACAGCAGGGCTGCACACGTGTTCAGGGAGGGATTGTGGCCTTATCTTCTCCGTACATTGAGACCAGGTGTTTCACCTCATTTGGCTTCATAAACTCTAACTCCAAAAAGTGTTTGTACATAGTTGTTCAAAAAATATGTGTCTCATTAACTAATAGATACCTCCAAAGTGGCGTAAAAGTACTATACAAACTCGAAGAATTGAGAGTTCACCCCAAGCAAAGGGGGTTTGGAAAGGCTGCCCAGGGAGGTGAGATTTGATTTGCCTTAAAGGATGGATGAGTCTCTGGTGGTAGCCAAGAGGTGGGGAATGGACATCCTCAGCGAGAGGACAGGAAGGTGCAAAGTGGGGGCCAGGAAAGAACAGTGAGTATTCTGGAAACGTGGGCAGAATTAGAGAGCCTCTTAGAAGTAGTAATAAAAACAGCTAATAATTTTGAGTGCTGTAGATACTTGTATTATCTCATTTAATCTTCACAATAGCTACATGAGGTGACTGCAGATGAGGAAACTGAGATACAGAGAAGCAACTGTGACTTGTTCAAGGAAATGCATCTACTTAAGTGGGGAGCCAGGACGCAAACCCAGTGCTTCTAGCCACTGTGCACTGTTGCTGCTGCACTCGGCGAGGTGCCTGAGAAGGCAGACGGTCCAACTTCCTTCCTGTGCAGAAATCTCAAACTGTCTCATTTCTGGGAGAATAAAACATCTAGACCCTAGCAGGTGTACAATTAAGAGTTTTGTAAGAAAGAAGGATTAAAAAATGAGATAGGGACCATATGGGCTTTGAGTATGGAGTTGGATTTTAGCCTGTGTTCAATGGAATTGAAAGGTTTTGTGCGGGGAAGTGATGTAATGAAGAGGAGGATGTGTAAGATTAATCTTGTGGTGAATGTGCACTGACACGGAGGAGATCAATTAGACAGAAAAAAGAACTTTAAAGCAGACAAATATTACTGGAACAGGCAGCTGAATCAGTCTGGGAAATGAGCAGAATGGCTTTGAGAGGGTTCCAGGGCTTCTAGTAAGTTCTATTTCAGGTTTATTCTCCCTGTATTATTTGTAGCATTCTAAAATGGACTGAAAAAAAATTGGTGACTTAATAAGCATTTATTGTGTGCCTGCTGTATGCCAGGCATTGTGCTAGATACTTAAAACAGTTGGAAAGGCCAGGCGTGGGGGCTCACGTCTGTAATCCTAGCATCTTTGAGGCCGAGGCAGGAGGATCACTTGAGGTCAGGAGTTCGAGACCAGCCTGAGCAAGAGCGAGACCCTGTCTACTAAAAATAGAAAAAGTAGCTGGACGATGTGGCACGTGCCTATAGTCCCAACTACTCGGGAGGCTGAGGCAGGAGGATCGCTTAAGCCCAGGAGTTTGAGGTTGCAGTGAGCTATGATGATGCCACTGCACTCTAGCCTGGGTGACAGAGAGAGATTCTATCTCAAAAAAGAAAAAGAAACAAACAAAAAATTGTAAAGACATATTCAGATGCTCTGGGGTTAGAGAAGCCAGAGGCACTGGCAGCTGTCATCACCAGGAAGATCTGGTAGGAAATAAGAAACGTGACAGTTACTGAGCACTGGTCTTGTGCTGACACCTCTGACATGGGTCACCTCATTCACGTGTCTTCAGAGCTCTGTAATAATCCCATGACCACACCTTCCCTACAAGGAACCTCAGTGAAGGGGAGTGACTTGCCCAGGGTCATGTGAGTCACAGGTGGAAGCAGTCTTCCGAATCACGTTTATTGTCCACTGAAACCACTATTTTCATTTTTCTCTTACTGTGTGTCCTTATGTATTGTTCAGTAAAACTCAGCTGGATTTCCTCTCTCTCCTGTAATTGCTGCTGGCTGTTTTGAACTTCCTTTCCTCTTACTTCTGTGCCACCCTGCTTTGTGGAACAGCCCTCCCATGTGTGGCCATTCTAGCTGCTCTCTTGTGAGAGCAGATTCAAAGTCCTCTTTCCTGGCTCCGGCCCCAGCCCTGGCGAGGAAGGTCCCTGCTTCAGGAAGCGAGCAGTCTTGGGGGTTCTTTGTTTGGGTCATTCTTAGTATTTAGCCATGTCATCAGTGACACAGCCACTGAAATTCTCCTTTCCGACTTGGGTTGTGGATATGTGAACCCCTGGAACCACAACCTGGTTAGAATTCTGAGGTGATGGTCACAGACAGGGGAAAGAGCTGGGGAGGCAGAGCTGGGTCTGGAGGGAGGAGAGTTCAGCAGGAGTCACGGCGCCTCTTTCTCATGCTCTCAAGGAGACCACAGTCTCCTTGGTCACACAGGAGCTGTAAGGTCTGAGAACATCACACATCAAGCCTAGGCAGGCAGACTGCAGCCAGGCCGTGAGGCACCTAGGGAAGTGTCCAAGGACATCGTGCAGAGCCTAAGTGGTGTACAAAAGCTGCTTATTTCTGTAACTTAGGAGAAAAGTATACCCTCAGTTGATGTGAGCAGAGAAAAAGGCATAATATATTAGTGTGTTTTGGGGTGGCAGTGATCCCTCTCTAAGACCCGTTTGAACTTGGTAGCAAGGCCAGGTTTCTTCCTCAACCCTCAGAACTGTGGTTCTGCTCCGGATGGTTCTTACTGCAGGCAGGCAGAAGCGGGCAGGTGTATGGAGCACAGCACGGAGCCAGCTGCCGGACTTCTCCAGAGCTCTTTATCACGACCCCTGGCTGGCTCTGCTGGCCTTGCTTCCCTGTGGCCGGGTGCGCCTCAGTCTGCGGGGCTTTGTCCCATATGTCTTTCTGGTGGGACAGCTGGACAGAGAGCACATGGATAAGACAACGGTGTCTGTTTGCCTCTTCCAGGTGCTGGCCGGGATGAACGTCTATCCCTCTGAATTTGAAAACATCAGGGAGGAGTACAACGTGCGCGGCTACCCTACCATCTGCTACTTTGAGTAAGCCCCCGCCTCCCTTTTAAAGCTGTTTCCCTCCCTGGTGGCATTTGTATCCCCGGCTGAGCCCACGTTGCTTCTCCACGTTTCACAGGAAAGGCCGGTTCCTGTTCCAGTATGACAACTATGGGTCCACAGCTGAGGACATTGTGGAGTGGCTGAAGAAGTAAGTCGGGCGCTGGCGGCAGCGGGTGTGTGCTCAGAGGGAGGGGCATCCACTGGGCCAAGGGTGGCCCCTGGTGCAGGGCTCTGGCTGGGGGCTGGGGAGGAGAAGGAAGAAGGGAGAGAGACTCGCTGCGCTGCCTGCACAGCTGTTTCTGGGTAGAGTCTGGGTCGGGATGGGGATCTGAGTTTAGGTTGCAGCAGTCGTGAGGACTGGGTGTGACTCTGGCCTGATGATCGGACCCTGACTGGTGTGCTGGGTGGGGAATGTCTCCCCTACCTCCCATCTCCGCAGCCTGGAGCTGTGGAGGAGCCACGCCTGTCAGCTCTCCTGGAATAGTCAGGGGCTTTCTGAACACTTTTCAAATCAAGTATCCCCCCCCCCCACCCCCAGTATTTATCTGATGGATGGAGGTTTTTCTCACTCAGCAGATTAGGTTTGAGAGAGGTTCCACTGCAGGTCTCTTTGAAAATGGGATTGTCAATTGAACACTTATTTCAAACACAACGGTGCATTAGGTGCTATGAAGCTACTAAGAAATATTCTGATGGCTTAGATTTGCAAAGTGCTGCACCATTCACTCCTTTCCTCCCACCCCTGACGGATGCTGCTTCACAGCAACCTGTGATCCCCGTTTTATAATGTGATTAGATCCCATAACGCCAAACCTCACCTGAGGCCCCCACCTGGCGCCTGCTTTGTCCTGCATGTCCACCCCATCACCGTTTCCACCTGTCTAATAAGCCTTACTGGTGTTCTCACGACAGGCTTGCAGTGTCTGTCCCCTTCTGGAAGCCTCTCCAGGCCTCCCGGCATACTGCTCGCCCTGCCCTCTGTGTGTTGCGAGTTTGGTACTTACCAGCCATTACTGGTTTGTGGATATTTGCACATAGGTCTTGGAATAACAACAGCTAACACTTTTGGGGCTCTACTTTGTGGCTGACACTGTTCTAAGCACTTTACGTGGATTCTCGTTTAATCCTCCCAGCAGCGCTGTAAGGAAGATATTACTGTTCTCCTTACTTGATGGACGAGGTCACTGAGGTGCAGTGAGGAGGGCCATGCAGCTGAGACCCAGTAGCAGGGCTGAGACAGTCCCCGCTGACCCCGCCCCCAGCAGCCCGCACAGCCCAGCTCAGCCTCCCCACCCCACACCCCCGCTGTCCAGTGGATGTTTATGGATTCCTTACCTCAGGGACATGGTGTGCAAGCCCCAGGGTTAAAGAATTAGTTATCCAAAGACATGGAGATTGAAAGTGTGTCTTTTCAGAATGGGAAAGAGGGTGAATTTTGTACCCAAAACCCCCACAAGAAGCAAACTGTTAGATTTCCAAAGGTTGTAAATGTCAGTCTTCTGTTCTGCTGACCCCCAGGGGCCCAGGAGATAAGCACAAGTGCTAGCACCAGGTTTGCATCATGCCGTCTGTTTCTTGGAAGCATTTTAACATCTCTGTCCCCATGGACTACCTTGTTTCCAGCCCCAGGCCGCTCCCCATTATCCTGTGTTCCTTGCCTTAGCCCAGCCTGCACTCTCCTCTTCTCCTTTTTCATTTAATAATAAAAATGTCCTTTCCTCCAGCCAGACACATCTCACTCTGCCTTGGGAGAAGGTCTCAACAAATAGCAATCTCATTTGCCACCAGAGCATAAAATCTGTCTGCTTCCCTCCCCTTCTCTAACCTTTTCTGGTTTCAAAACACCCTCATATCTTTTTGGAAGGATAAGGTTTATTTTTTTTAACAGAAGTATTCAGAATTGCCTGCTAACCCCTAGAAAAAGAGCATATCGATGGTGTTTCTGAGATGGGTTATAGTCTCCCCACTGGAGCCTGCCACCCTATCCTCCCACCCCTCTTCTCTGAGCACACCCCACCCCGGCTCCCCCACAGATGCTACAGTGACCAGCCTGCACCCCACGGCTGCCTCCAAGTCCCTGTCCTGCACTGGTGCGCCTGGTTCCCACCTCCAGCCCCTCTCTCCACCCCTTACCTACGGGAAGGAACCCTCGTTAACAGCGTGTGGTTCATCTGTAGTCTCCAGGGTGATGGGTATGTGCCAGGAAGGAGGGGGAGAGATCTGGGTCTCCCTGCAGCCTCTCTCCCAACTCCCTGCAAGCACTCTGTGTCAGGGCTGCATGGGGCAGGGTGGGGGAGGCTGCTCCTCCCAAGGCGTGACTGCAGCCTCCTCCCCCAGCGGGGCAGGGCAGGGAAGTGACCTCCTGAAGGACCGCTAGAAATGTCGCTCTGCTACCAACTGGCTTAATTTTTAAAAATCTTTTCTGACTGTAGAGATATTCAAGTAAGATATGTTTATTATAGAAAAACTTAAACATGTAGTTAAAAAGAAGAGTCCTCACCCCTCCCTATTACCCATATTGTGATATTTTGGTGAATTTCCTTCCAGATTTTCACCCTACACATATCCAGATCTATGTGTGGTTTTTCGATGTCCCATGTATTTTAAGCCTTTACCAGTTTTCCCCAGAATCCTGGTGGGCGGCAGTGACCTCACCTTTCCTGCTTCCCTGAGCCCCTCCGTTGGCCCTGAGCTGCTCAGGGCTCTGTGCAGCCAAGTGTAGAAGGGGGAGGGCGAACCCAGCTTGGCTGATGCTCAGACGCCCAGGAGAGAAGAATGTACATCCCACCCTCCAGCGAGCGACTCTGGTGGGTGGGCTGGGGAGGGTGGCGCAGGGTGAGGGGAGCAGGAAGCCAGTCCCTGCTGTCTGCGTGTGGGAGGGCTCTGGAGTAGATGCGTTGCTCGTGGTGATCGCGCCACTAATGGCCGCGTTTCTCATCCACCCCTCGCAGCTCTCACACCACTGAGTTGGGCTCAGCAGGCAGGTAGAGGGGTGTATAAGCAGCAGTGCATTTGGCCCACCTATTTCTTCCTGTGTAGTTTGATACTAACCAGAAGCATTAACACACACCAAGTTTCCTTGACTCGCGATGCTTAGAGTCACATCTTTTCATCAATGGCACATGCTCCTCCCTCAGATTAGGATTGGATTGTGTGACCCTCCCAGTCCTAGGGAGCCTGGGACAGCTGCTGTCTCCAGACAGCAGGGCACGTGAAGTCAGGCTCAGGATTGGCAGGGAAGTAAAGTTATCAAACTGCCCCAGCAGTTCTTTAAACACTGGCATTTCCTCAGTCCCATTTGACTCATTTTGAGGTTGCCTGTTCATGTTTGAGTGATTCTTATGGCAAGGTTATGAGTGACATGCAGGAACATTTGGGTAGTACTTTATAAATGTACAAAGTATCTAACATCCATTATCTGCCTAGATAAAGAAAGGGCTACAGACACACTGTCTCGTAGATGTCTGAAGTCAAGTCTGATCGCCTGGGCTCCAGAGTGGAGAAGTGGAGGAAGCAGGACTCAGACTTTGACTCCCAATTCGGCTCTTTCCCTCTCGCCTGCTGTAGACAGAACATTCTTACTTACGTTGAGATGAAGTTTCTTTCTCTGGAGCTTCCACTTGTGAGTGTTGGTTCTTCTCTTCAGGGCCATAGAAAAGAAATCTTCGTTTCTCTCCTTGATACAGTCTGAAACATTTGAAGATAGCCACTGTGTTCTCCTATGTCTTCTCTCCGAGTTAAACACCTCCAGTTCTTTTGACCATTTTTCTCTCATTGTCATTTTTTCAGCAAGGATTTGTTGGATGCCTGCTGTGTGTTAGGTGCAAGAGGTAAAGAGATGAGAGAGAGCTTCAAGGAGCTCACCATCTGGGGAGCAGACAGTAAAAAGTGTCACACAGTGTCTGGGGCTCGGACTCCCACTCAGTCTTTCTCTTTCTAGTGCATCCGTCCCCACCACCCAGCCCTCAGTCCTCTCCAGAAAGGAAACTTCCAGTTGTCTCCTGGGTGGTGGGGGGTGCCTCCCAGGTCTGAGGGTCCGACTGCTCCGGTTTTCAACTAAAGCGCCTGTTTGGAGCCACGGGCTGCGGGCCTGCTCCAGGAGTGGCGACCGGGTCTTTCAGAGCCTCAGTCTTGGCGTGCGAGCACGGCTCCTGGGCCCCCGCCCCGCTCGCCCTGCCCGGCACCTTGGGTGTCTGCCCCCTGTTTCGCCAAGTCAGTTTTCTAGCTTCTAAAATTGCGCTGACCTCTTTGTCTCCTTTCTGCTTTGTCTTTATTGTTCTTTTTGCTCCTGTGGGTTCATACTTTAAAAAAAAAACTTCTGAATTATTATTTTAGCAGCTTTAGAACGTATTCTCCTCTGTGTTTAACTGGTAGTTTTTCTGGCTTTATCATTTGCTTGTACTCCTGCTAAGCCCCAGCTTCTCCATCCCGTGTTTATGTTCTTGCTGGGGTTTTTTTCATTTTTATTTTAATTTTTGAATCAATTACATTCACATAATTCAAAGAAAAATTTTAAGTGCTTGAAAAGTAGACATTGAAAAGTCTTGCTTCTACCTAATTCCTCCTTCCCCTCTGCCTCCCACCCCCGAGCAGTTCCAACCTTGACTAGTTTCTTGTGTGTTCTTAAAGTGTTTCTTTATGCAGATAAAAGCACGTGGGAATAAGTATATTTTATCTCCCCCTTTTTCATGTAAAAGCTAGCAAGTTCTAGACTGTCCCGTCCACCTCCAGCTGTGTCCGTGTCATTGTCCTTCATAGCGCTCCACCCTCCCTAGCGTGGGGGGACCGAACTTTAACTCCCCCCCCTACTGATGAACACTGGGTTGTTTCCAGTCTTTGCTACGGCAAATAGTCTGTAGTAAATACCTTCGAATGCACATACTTTGTACATGTGCAGGTGTATTGTAAAGACAAATTTCTCTGAAGTGGAATGGTGGTGTTTTGAGGGGTCAGTGGGGTGAGCCCAAGTAAAGGAACCTAGATTTCTTGATGTTTGCCTGGGAACATCGCCTGGCTAGGGGCTCGTTCCAGAGCTGGGTTTTGCGGCCAGTCCTGTCTGACATTGGGTATGCATGGGCTGGGAGTGATTTGCCCTCTCCCTGCCACTTTCCATTTCTCGGGACCAGGGAGACTGTGGCCGCCAGTGGGGCCTAGTCAGAAGCGCCAGAGTGGGTTTCTGAAGATGACACCAAAACCCAGGCTTCTGTGAGGGGTAGAAAGGTGGGAGTGGGGGTGGCTGATTCCATTGTGTCGGCTACATTGCTCTTTCTGATGAATTTCCAGCCCTGGCTGCTGGAACTTTAAATTTTTTTCTCCTGTAGGCTCTCAAAGGCAGGAAACAATGATTGTCTTTTCACATTTGTCATCCTCAAGGGTTTTTTCAAAGCTGCAATTAAGGTGCCCTGGCAAAGGTGCTTGTGGCAGTAAAGCAGCAGGGAGTTTGTGTCACTGCAGTATTGTCCTGAACTTGGGAGCAGGGGAGGGCACCTGCGAGCCTCCCCTCTTCATAACAGCTGGTGACATAGATATCAGCCCGGTCACACTATGGAAAACAGGCCCCAGAGAGGTCAGGCAGCTGCCTAAGGTTTTGCAGCTGAGGGCTGGTAGAGCTGGTTTGGCCTCTGGGAGAACTGGATGAGTTGGTTCTTGGCCTCTGGGGAGGATCCGTGACATAGGGTATGCTGTCACAGTTAGGATACCCCCAGCCTTGGTGGCTTCCCTCACCGTGACGCAGGCTGCTCAGTGAATGCCCCTGCACCCCCACATGGCAGCTTCCCCTTGCCCAGCCCAGATTTGGTCTTTCGCAGATACCTGGCCTCTCCCTGGCCTCCTCACCCCCTCCCCTCTATTATCCCATCCTCCCTCTACTGCCCTCTGGGCGGTTGTAAACACAACTGTGAGCTTTTCCAAAGGTCACTTTTTCCTGTTGCTATTTATTCTTGCCAGTCTGCTAAAAGTTTGAAGTAGCTTGAGAAAGCTAACAAGCCCCCAAATTCCTGGGGAGAAGTGAGATTTCTTGAGCTACCTAGAGAGCTATAACTAAAAGCCACTATTTGTAACAGGACATCTGCTAAGTGCTTCTCTGCGGCTTTGTGGGGAAGGTGGAGGTGGGCAGGGCCACAGCACTGACCCCACGACTCCTCCATGGGGGCGGTTTCTGGCTTGTTAAAGCCCAGGCCCCTGGAATGGGCCATGCCAAGCCAGTGGGGGCTTTGTGTCCGGGGGCTGGATCTTGGAAGGGCTGCTCGGGCCCCGGGGCCTGCTCTGAGCTCTGCCTGTTTTTGGTCTTCCAGTCCACAGCCGCCACAGCCCCAGGTCCCCGAGACTCCCTGGGCAGATGAGGGCGGCTCCGTTTATCACCTGACCGATGAAGACTTTGACCAGTTTGTGAAGGAACACTCCTCTGTCCTCGTCATGTTCCACGCCCCATGTGAGTGGAACTTTGCTCTTCCGCCTCCACCTGCCCGCTCTCAGAGTAGGACGGGCGTGCTGCTTTGGATGTGAGTCCAGCCAGCACTTACTTGTTGGTTGCCAGGAGCCATGCTGAGCCAGGGGATGCAGTGGTGACAGGCCAGGTCCCCGTCCTCACTGTGCACAGGGCCCACCCAGCATCACTGTGGAAACAGCATGGCAGTCCCAATAAGGCTGCATGTGTCCCTTAGCTAGAGCTCAGTGAGGCTCCGCCACCCATGGATCTGAGCGGCTTCCTCCAAGTCAGCATGAGTTGGAGGTATTAGGCCTGAAAGTACCCTTAGATATGATGAGCAGCTGTTGCCCTTCATCGTATTGGGGGTGGGGGCCTGTACTTGCTGAGTGGGCATGGGGAGGCCAGGCTGGAGCCTCAGATCTTCCCGCATCTAGGATGCCTTCTTTCTGCTTCACCTGGTTTCAGTCTCAGCCTGAAACGACCACAGTGAATCAAGGAAGTAAATGCCATAAAATGTGCTTATAATAGTGGCTGGAAGGCCTGTAGCTCAGGATTTTTCTGGGCCAGTATCCTCCCCATGGAGAATGGAAAATTGACTAGTTGGTTTCCAAGAAGGGGAAGGCTACTCCTTGGAAAAAGAAAGGGCCTCATGAGGACAGGGAACAGCAGCGCGGGGCACAGAGCTGGCTCTAGCCATCTGATGGGTGGTCCCCAGCGCAGCCTGGGGCAGGTGTACGTGTGTGGGGTGCTCTTCTCTTGTAGCCTCCTGCTGGTTCTTTGGCCCAGTGATGGTGGGTATGAGATTGTGGAGGAGGGAAAAAAGCAAGAAGTAAGTGCTTCACGGATCAATACCATAATTGCTGTGTCATAGCGCATAAGGACAGTCTAGTCCATAGAGGCATATTCTGGAATGAGAATACATTATTGATCCTCTTAATCATAAGGGTCCTGTGCCAATAGTTTTGTCACCCTATGGTAATGACAAAGTGCCTTCCGGAAGGGGGGTTGTCGCCTTTCATTTTACCCACAGTGCCACAAAGTGAGTATGAATAGCCCCATTTTACAGGTAAGGAGACTGTTGCACAGAGAGCTGACATAGACTGTCCACTGCTCTGTGAGTCCTGTACTGCTTTTGACTTCAAGAGCTTTATGATCCAGGAGGAACGGGTCCCTGCCCCTCTCCCCTTCCCCCACAGCACCTGTGGGTTTTGTTTGTCCGGGAACTGTTCATAAGCGTGCTCTTTCTGTGGATTTCCCTAACTCTTTCTTTCTTACAAGTGCTGACTCTTGAGCAGATCCAAAAGAAAAGTATTTCCTATGGCTCTTCTCCTTCTGAGTTTCTAGAAAACAGACAAAAAAGACCTAAAGAGTAAGTTTCAAAGACCCTCCAGTCTTGCATGACTCTCTGATTCAGGGCTTTAGGAGGGTGTCACCCCCAAGTCTGCTAGGGCCTTGGTGAGGGTGTCCCCAAGGTTTGAGGTACCTGCAAAACTGCCCACTGTTAGGCCAGCCAGGCAGCACTGCAGTGGTCTCCTGTTAAAATATGCTCTCCTTGCCTACTGCTGATGGAAGCAAGTCTTGCAGGAAGTTATTATGTTGAAATCACCCTGCTTGCCTCCCTGAAGGAAGGCTGTTTTCACTTCCCCCTCGGGGAGCTCCAGCCTCCTCACCCCCATGTGTCTGTGCTTCCAGTCAGAGTTAAGAGAGCCCACCAGTCCCTGGCCATTCAAGGCTCTGCGTGTGGGGGTTGATTCCTGCTGGGCTGGCAGAGTGAGAGGGTCAGGGCGCAAGTATGCAGTTAATTTCCTGATGAACTGCCCGTTAACACTGCTGTCAGATGGCAATGGCTCTGCATTAAATAATCTCTCTACACACTCCTTCGTCTAGGAGCACGGTCTTGAGCTGGAAAGGGATGGAATGCACAAGGTTTAAAGGGAATTCAGAGCTCAAGGCAGATGAACTGAGAACAGAGAGCTCTTAGCTGCCTGGCTTTGCACCTCGTGCCAGAGTGCTCTGGAGAGCCCCCAGTATCCAAAACCTGCTTGTGTATTGTTTGAGGGGCCCAGAGAAAAGGACAAATATCAGGAGGCCAGAGACCAGCAGCGCTGTTCCAGGTTTCCCAAGTGCAGAACAGGTGAACTCTGGAAATCATAACGTTACAGGTGTCAGTCCCAGGCCAAATAGGGAGTAGTTTGCAGACAGACCATTTTGGAGACTTAGAAAAACAAGTTGGGATCTGTCAGTGTAATGCACCATAGAGTCTATTGAGGATTGCCGACGTGCTTCATTTGTTTCTCAGGATAGGATTACTAGCTTGATGAATTAGCATGTCTTTTTTTTTTTATCAAGACATTTGACAAAGTGAGTTGCTGTTTTCAATCTCCTCAGTACATTGTGACTGTGAATCTGGCCTGCTTCTGTCTAGAGGGTGTGTACTTTTTTAAATCTGCAACTTCGTTGAAGCTGTAAAAAACAGGGCATATTTAGGCATCAAGGGTTAGAATTGGAAAAAGGATAGCCAACTAAAATGTCAAACAATTGTATTAGGATTTTAAAGCACCCCAGTAGAACCGAAATAGCGGGGTTCAAATTAAAAGGCTCAATTTACTTTTATGAGTCTACTAATTAGGAACGTAATGCACGTTCGTTTTATAAAGAGATGACGTAGGAAACCATAGAGAAGAAAATTAAAATGATTCCTGATACTGATGCCCAGGGAGAACCGTGGTCTGTCTTTGCAGTGTTATTTCTATGCACATCATGAGTGCTCAGTCCATGGTCGTTGCCTTCCTGGTCCTGCTTTGAAAGGCCAGGAAGGCAAAGGGTCTTCAGCTTCCCTCCTGACCTGTATCTGCCCCAGGTGGGTCCTCCCTGGCACCTGTAGGTTGCAGAGGTAAGTCACTTGCTTCTCTGCCTGAAACGTTCGTGGCGCGCCCATGCAGCCACAATCCTGGGTTCTTGGCAGGAAGGCACACAGCCCCCCCCAGTTGCTGTGTATTATCCATTCCCTGGGGTTGGACTGCCCCTGAGACCTCCACGGGCCCCTGCTCTTGCCCTCTCTTCCCAGCATTCTTGCCGCTCGCTCACCACCTCAGCCTCTCTTGTCACCATATTGTCTCCCTTCCCTCCCTCTCCCAGCAGCGGACTCGTTAGAAGCCTTGCCACAGATTCTTCCGTGGCTTCTACATGTGATGCCTGAGTCACCATTGAGTAAATAAGCACAGGCCAGCCATAGCACCAGCCCCTCTGCCTCGGTGGGCTCTAGTCCTGCCCCAGGTCTGCCCCACAGCCCTGCCTTCCAGGAGCTGGGCCAGGTGTCCTGGGGAGGGCAGGCCGAGAGTGAGCAAAGGGCTCTGAGAGGGCCGTGCGTGCAGTGCCATGTGTGGCAAAGCCTGGCCCTGCGGCCCAGAGCAGCCCTTCTGTCACTCAGCGCTTCCCTTTGTCAGCAGGTTTCGTGCCTGTCCACCCTCTGCCCCTTGGCATGGGGCCTCGCATGCAACATCAGCCTGGTACTCATCCTGCAGAGAACAAAGATGGTGTCCACCGAGGGCATGTCAGTGGGACACTGGCTGCTGCTGCCCCATGGTACCTTTCATTTCTTTCTGCAGCGTTCTGTGTGAGAAAATCAGATTGTCTGATGTCAGTCGTCTTCTCTTGTCGCTGTTTGGCTTTTGTCCCTCTGCATGAAAGCAGGCCTGTGTTAGGCAGGGAAGGGACACAGTGCCATCAGTGGGGGATCCCAGGGAGGGGTGTCCCTGTGGAGCAGCGTGGCTCTCTGCTGGGCCTAAGACAGAAGCTGCGGGAGATGCAGAGCACCCCTGCCCTTCCTCTCTCCAGTCCTGCAGGGATCTCGGGAGCCACGCAGCTCTGTCCTCGAGTGCCTCCCGCCCCATGGGCCCCTCTTCCTTGGCAAGAGGCCCAAGACAAGATGTTTTCTTCGCCACAGCTCTCCCCCAGCAGGTGTGTGCTGGCAGCTGCAGCCACCTTCCTTCCAGGAGCTGGGCTGTCTCTGGCAGCAGGTCCCTGTCAGACTCCAGATTTTCTACCATCACCTTTTTTTTTTTTAATAAGCTTTTAACTTTATTTTTGTCTTACTCTCAAAGTGATATGTGATCTTTGTAGAAAATCTAGAAGGCACAGAGAAATATAAATCATCAAGGAAAAAAAACTACCTATAATCCCATTATCCAGAGGCAACCTCCTTTCACTTTTTGGCATCATTCTTGTTAGTCTTTCTTTTATTTTTTCCCTTGTTTTTAACTTTTATTATTTAAATTAACATACAGTAAAGTTGACCCTTTTTTCTTCCCATATATAGATTTGTGTAACTATCATCCCAAAAAACACATCGATGCCATCACTTTTATTTTTTAATTGCACAAATAATTTAAGAATAACATTAACAGCATCCTTGTTATTAGCTCTGCAGGACTCAAGGGATAGGTAAGAATATAGTACAAAGAACACCCAGGGCTGACCACTCTAACAGTTGGTAGTATACCCTTCCTTCTGCCCTGCTTCTACCTATATAACAGGACTTTTGCTTTTTTAAAAAAAAAACATAAATAAGATCATTCCCTGTCCATTTTTCTGGGATTTGCTTTTTTTTTTTTTTACTTATCAGTCAGTCTTTAAAATGTTTTCATGTAAATGTCAAAGTTGGCAAATAAATCTACCTCAATGTTTTTAACCACTGAGTAGTTTTGTAATAAGTTGGATATGCCATACATTTTAAACCATTCCTGTATTGATAGACATTTGTCTCCAGTTTTTCACTATTCAAACAACACAAGGAATATTTGTAAACACATGTAATTGGGAACATGTCTAAATATTTATGATTACTTCCTAAAAGCGAAGTTGCTTGGCCATGGGATAGGTATGCTTGCTTGAACTTTGATGTAATAGATGCTGCCAAATTGCCCTCCAGAAAGGTTTTAGCCTACCTAGCAGTACGTGGCCGAGCCTGTGTCCTTGGAACCGTGATACCATCAGCCTTTTATATTTCTGCTAAGCAGGGCAAAGAGTGACCTGTCTGCAGTTCTCTGACCTCTAGGGAGGTTGAGCATCCTTTCATGTGATAATCAGCTTTTCATGTTTCTTCTGTGGACCACCCATTTTTCTGCTGAGTTGTTTGTCTTTTTCTTCTTGACCTAGAACTCTACAATTATGGCTGTGTTCCATGTTCTTTCTCTGAGTCTTGTTGCATGCTTTAGCTTTGTTGATGGTGCTTTTCATTGTACAAAGCTTTCCATTTTTTGTAGCCGAATAATAGCTATAATATTTACTGAGCATTTACCATGAATCAGACATTGTTCTAGGTACTTTCCATATGTAATCTTCACTACAAATTCTGTGAAGTTGGTATGATCATTCCCATTTTTTAGGTAAGAAAAGGGAGGCACCAAGAGGTCAAGAAACTTGTCACAGTTCACATAGCCAAAACAGTGATCCAGAATTAAAAACTGAGGCAGTGCTAGAGGCTACAGCCTGACCACTCAGCTGTTCTGCTTCCTCCATCCTGACCTCTGAGATTCATGAGTTGCTTAGGAAATCCACCTCTAGGATATAAAAATAGTGCCCTATATTTTATTGTAATATTTTTATTTTTTCATTTCTTTCTTTAATGTATCTGGATTTTTCATTTGTTTGCTGTGCCAGGTAGGAAGAAGGAATTGAATTTTATTTGTCTTTTTTTTCTGTGCATCTTTTTTCTTTATATTTTCCCCTTAACATTATTTTGTATTTTCATATGTTATTAAAAATGCTTTTTGTACATGCTTTTTGTGGTCACATAATATTCCATTGTATAATGGCACCATAAATTACTTAACCAGCACCATAATACTGAATGTCTGAGTTGTTTACTGTATTTCCCATTGTAAATCATGCCGCAGAGAACATTTTCATGCATAAATATTTGTCCCCATGTCAGATTATTTCCTCTGGATAGAGGCCTGGAAATAAAATTTTAAAAGCTTGTTATCTACATTTTGCACTAACATAAAGGAAAAAAAACATACTCCACACAGGAAGAGGGGCTGTGCGATGAATAGAGAATCCATCAGTGTGTGAGTCTGCCCCAACATGCCTGAGACTGTCGTGAGTCTGCTTTGGCGCGGATACAGTTGGAAGCCTTGAAAGAGCCCTGAGTCTCTGTGTGAAGACATCCATGTTTTTGCTAGCATTTGTAGGAAAGCCATCCTTCCTGGCTTGCCCCAAGCCATGTTCTAGGCAAGGCAAGAACCAGGCTCACCTAGAGTCCTGGGTAATAATGTGGTACCCTGCCTACCAGGGAGCTTTACAGATGAATCTGGTTCCCTGGAAAATTCTGGTTCCAGCATCCAGGAAAGCCCCATAGCTGGTCTGTAATGAAATCATAAGTATAATTGAATTTAATGAAATCCAGAGGAATCTGAGGGCTTGGAGTCGACAGGGGGCCAACATTCCCACAGCCAGAAAAGAGCGTGGTGGAGAGTCGATGTGCGGACCTCTGTGCCAGATCACGAAAGTGAGAGTAAGTGCACTTACACAGACTGTAGAAACCCAACAAGGAAGTCTGGCCGTAAAACTTAATGGCATATCAAATCACAATCCGGACACTAAATGCAGTGGGCCAGAGCCATCCTCCACTGTCCCACTGCCCACGCAGCCAGGGACATCCTGAAGGCCAGGCCCAGGAGGCTGGGCTCAGTCACTGCCGTCTCTGTCCATCAGCCACAGTTCCCAGGACAGGCGGGTGTCAGGGAGGGAGATGTTTGCTCAGCCAGACCTCTTCCCTCCTCTGGGCCTGGCCTGGCTCCTCATTCAAAACTCTGTTTGCAGAAGTTTATCGCTTGGCCTCAGTGTCTTGTTGAGGGAGACAGAGGGAATTGATGCCAGAATGGGAAACTTTAAGGACATCAAGAGAAACTCTAGGGTATATATAGGAAGCTTCAGAACAACGTCTTTAGATGTTGAGGATTTCTGCAGACGTTTTCCAGACCTAGTAAGGAGCAGGGGAAGTGCGTAAATGGTGGGGGGATGGGAGGGGGTGTGCACAGGACCTGGCTGGGCACTAATTACAGGTATTTAGTCAAATTAGCAACTATTCGGGTACAAGCCATGCCCCTTGCCTATAAAGAATTTAGTCCTGTTAAACCTTTTGTGCACAAATACAGACTTAAACAATCCAGTCCTGAGGTTAATTCATTCAGAAAGTGTGTGGAGTGCGCCATCAGTGTCAGCGCTATGGTGGTGAGCTGGACAGAGCCTACATGCCAGTGGAGGGGATGGGCAGGGAACAGGTAAGCAGATTACCCCAGCTCTTTTAAGTATAACTAAGAAATGAAACAGGATATTGGAGGAGAGCATGATGGGCTACAGATGCGCCAGCAGGGGGAAGTGGGGGAGAAGCTTTCGTTAAAGCCTCGAGTGTTAGTGACCCAAGAGGTCCCACCTGGCTCTCCCCGACCCCTCTCCTCCTCGGGTCGCTGAGGTGGTGGCCGCCGCCTGGAAGGAGAGGCTGCTTGGCGTCCCCAGCTGGATTGCAGGCTGCGTGTTTCCATGGGGGCAGTTCAGTGAGGCAGAAACAGCCCTGCGTGCTCCGTGTGCTTCAGGTACATTCCGTGAAACAGGACTTTGCAGTCACTCTTGGGGATTGCCATGTGATCTGTGTGTAAAAGTGTTTCTGTGGGGAGTCGTCTGTAACCCTGTGTGCGTTTTCCTGGAAAGAGGGTTTACCCTGGGCTTGTGATCTCAAAGGCGCCTGGCCCGGGAACTGCTGAGACCCCCGCGGTGGATAGCCGGGCCAGGCTCAGCCGGGCTACCCTCCCCACCCAGGGGCTCCTCGGGGGCCAGGAGCTCAGTGGTCCCAGGGAAGCCTTGCCCAGCCCAGGCAGCAGAATTCCACACTGCTGAGTGGGGCTCAGGGACGGTCTCACTCCTTTGAGGCTGCTGTCCTCCTGACTGGGCCCTCTGTCCTCTATCTTTTACTGACTTGCCCGTGCATCCTTTCATCTGCCTCTTCCAGGAGGTCTTCTCAAACCCCTGGTCTCCCTAGTCTTCATGTACTAATTATTTAAGTAGGTCTGTTCTTTTCATTGCTGACCAACAAATATTTATCGCATATCTATTAAATGATAGTCCTTTTGCTTCATGTGGAGGTACCAGGTAAAAAAATCCCCAGGCCCCGCCTTTAAGGAGTCTCAGTCTGGAACTTGGCGCCCAGCATGATGAGTGTGTAATGCGTGTGTGGCATCATGTCCAAGGGTCCCAGGAAGGAACTGCCTGCTCCCTGGGGACAGGGGGCAGAGGAGTACCCTTTCTCTGCTTCACCTCTTGAAGGCATGGTGTGTGCACCATGTCCCGCTGTGGACCCCAGACCACGGTGCTGTCTGTCACCAGGCTGGAAGATCCCAAGGGCTAAAACCGTCTCTCCCTGTTCTGCATTACAGCCCACAGGAGCAGGGAGCCCCCACGTGGCAGTAGCAGGAGTGCCCACATGCTCAGCACTTTCTCCCCCTCCTGCCCACTGGGCATGGTGGAGCCTCTGAGTTGAGGGTTAGAGGTGTCCCTCTTCCTTGGGCCCATTTGGGAAGAACCAGCATGTTGGTACAGCTGGGAGTTGTAGCCACTCCCTGAGCTGCGGTCCATCAGGGTCAGTATCTCTGATTGAGTCATGTCCCTAGTGCTCTGTCCAGAGGAGGGGCTTGGCAGCACTGCCTGGCAGCTCAACGATCAGTTAGATTTTTTGTTATCATTAAATGGGGGGTAGTCATTCTGGGGCCCCTTGACCCTGGGAGAGACCAGGTGAAGATGGGCTGAGGCAGCCAGGTACAGGCAGGAATGGAGCGGAGAGATTAAGAAAGAGATACGTTCATGTCACCTGACGTTGAGCTCTGCAAGAACAACCCGGAAGGAGACAGGAACTTTCATCCTGGCCGAGGTCTCAGATGGAGGCAGGAAAGCTGATCTGTGGCTCAGAGGGCTTCTCAGAGGGCATGGGAGGCCTCTTGGGAGTTCTCCTCTGATACTGCTGGTGTGTGACTTTCTGTCTTCCTTTCTTCTTGTCTTTTTCCTAACGATCGGTAGTAGAATTGCAGTGCTCTTGCTCCCACACAGTAGCACTCCCCCAGAAGGTTGAGTCACATCCTGTCACCCGCTGAGCCTGGTGTGTGCGTGGTCCTGACACAGCCAGGCGCTCACCTTGCGAGCGGCCTCCAGCCTGAGCCAGTAGGGACCTCTCGCCTCCCAGCCCTCCAGCATCACAAGCCAGAAAGTGCTTTCTAATAAATGAAAATAATTTACAAATGCTGATGTCCGTCATCTACACAGAGTGCTTGTTTTCTTTTTAATGTATCAAATTTTATTATTTGTGACATCTTACTGCATTCATGTGGTTGTAGAGGAAAGGGTGAAGCGGTCTTTATCCCAAGAAAATGCCATTCATTTGGAAACAAGTCAAACCCCATCATATCATGTGGGGACAATTGGAACTTAATTTTTTCCCATACTTTTGCTTTTGTGACTTTTTATTTCCAGCTTAAGGCCCCAGACTCCCTTCTTCCCAGAGAAGATGATGGTGATAGCAGCATGGTACCAGGAAGCATGTGCTGCCTGTGGCCTGGCCCCCAGCCAGATTGCTTGGGTCTTCAGCCCAGCTCTGTGACCTGTGGCTGTGTATGTAGCCTTGGGGTGTCATCCACCCTCCTGGTGCCTCGGTTCGCTCATCCATAGAATGAAGATAATGTCTTACCTTGAGGGGCTATTGTGCAGATATAAAGCACTGGTCGGTACCTGGCACGCCAGGGCTATATACATGTCACCGGTGTTGATTCTGTGGTTATTTCATTTTTGTCTCTTGAGCACCTTTCTCCAACCCCACCCTACTCCATGTGGATTAGGGAAAAGATCTCCTCCCTTGAGCAGGCAAATATCCTTCTTTCCTCTCAGGTACCCCCGGTGTCTGGGAATCCTTACAGAGGTGGTGCAGGACACCCCTGGGCCTGCATGCCATGGGAATGATTTCTCTTGCTGTCTCCCCACAGGGTGTGGACACTGTAAGAAAATGAAGCCAGAGTTTGAGAAGGCAGCGGAAGTCCTCCATGGAGAAGCGGATGTAAGCTTCCTTTCCTGACCCCACACCATTCTCTTTTAAAGACTCACTGACATGAGGAATCATTACAACAACTGGCCCTGGAAGTCCTGCAGCAGCTCTCCCGGTCCCTGGAGGCCTGTGGTACCTCTGTGTCCCCAAGTAGACATGTCTCCGTCAGACAGGTGGGGTGCCTGCCTGGGATCAAGGGGACAGAAGGACTTTGGGGCCACGTTCTCATGCCCATCCAGGTGACCTCTGTCTGCTCCCTCTTCTGGGGCCCTGGCTGTTAGGAGCAAGGCCCCAGTCTGCCCAACATGGTTGATGGGGCAGATTCAAAGGCCTCATTTTAGCCCATAAATGAGAAATGATGGACATGCCAATGTTGAGCTGTTCCCTGGGACTGGGAGCCCATAGGACTAGCCACCCCCAGTCAAACTCCAGCAGGTCCAAGATGGGTTGGGGAGAGGGCAGCATCTGGGCCCCTCTGTTCCACCAGCACCGTGTCCGAGGCTGTAATGCATGGTTGGCCTTTCCCCCATCCCAGAGCTCTGGTGTCCTTGCAGCTGTCGATGCCACTGTCAACAAGGCCCTGGCAGAAAGATTCCACATCTCAGAGTTTCCTACATTGAAGTATTTTAAGAATGGAGAGAAATATGCAGTGCCTGTGCTCAGAACAAAGAAGAAATTTATTGAGTGGATGCAAAAGTAAGTTTTATGCTCTCGATAGCACATCTTAGCTGCGGGCTGTCGGCCGCTGGAGACTGCCTGGAGGAGATGAAGCAAGCTTCATGGCCCACTGTCCTGGGCTCAGGGCCCACAGGAGCCGAGACAGATTTGGCTCCCTAAAGCCACCCCTCATGTGCTGGTCCCATGTCCTGATGCAGCAGGTCACTGGCAGCCCCTTGGGATGCAGCTCTGTGAGCTCCACTAAGCCGTGGGTTCCCTTTTCTCTCAGTCTCCTTGGCCCCAGCTCTACTATCTGCATTTTATTCCATCCCCTTGGACAAATGATGGGAACACACAGCTCTTCATGTCCAGAGCTGGACTTATTTTGTCCTGGGTGGATGGACTCCTCAGACATGATGTTCTGAGAAACACCAGCTTATGGAATGGGAGCAAAGTTACCACTAGGTTCAGGGGAGGCTCTAGCAAGGGTGAGTGGGCTGGCGAGGTCCTGTCATCAGCTCCTCCTACTTTGTCCTGCTCATCCACTAGGGGAGGATTCTAAGGGTAGCCAGGCCATTGTTTTAGGGACCAGGGGAGAGGGGCGGTTTTCCTCTGAAAGGGACAAGGTGCCTTCTGGTATCTGAAGCAGGTGGCTGATTGACACCTGCTTGTCCAGCCTTGTGCTGATGCCAGGGCCATTTCGCTGGGAGGTACTGAGTGGCGTGGGCTCATGCCAGGCCCTTGTGATGCTTGGACATGTGGGTAGAGAGCCGAGGGGTTGGGAGCATTGCTTATTGTTGATCAGTGCTCCGGAGTCCTGGGCAGAGGGCCTCTGTCCCTCCTGTGTGTGACCCATGCTGCTGAGGGCCTGAGAAGCGCTGGGTTAAAGCATGGGCTCTGCAGTCTGAGAGACCTAAGCTCTGATCGTGACCCTGAGCCACCTACTTGGCCCCTCTAAACCCAGTTTCTCATCTGTAAAATGGAAACGATACTTTCCCCATAGACCTGTCTAGACAATTAAATTAGACCGTTGTAAAAAGTGCTTAGCACGGTGCATGACATGAAAATACTCAAACAGAGGAAACTGTTTTTATGACCGATTCTAGCCATCACTGGGACTTTAACTGATGATATCGATGTGTGAGTGATGATACCGCCCAGCCTTTGCAGAATGCCTTCCTACTTCTTGCCCCATTTTATCTTCAAAGCCCTACTGAAGGCCAGAACTCTTATGCCTATTTCATTGATGAAGAAACTTAGGTTCAGAGAGGTTAAGTGCCCTGCCCAGGGACAAACAGTAGTTCTTTCGGGCTCTTTGAAGGGATCCTTCAGGTGGAGCATGAACAGCAGATGGCTCTGGGATGGGAAACTGAGGCTTGTCACCCAGAAGCAGGACGAGCAGATGGCATGGGGCAAAGCGGATGGTGTTTCCAGGTGTGTGCATGGGTGGCCGAGCTGTGGGTCACTGAGACGTGCCTGCCAGCACGCCAGCCTGGGGAGGCAGCGTTCAGGGAAAGGGCAGAGCAGAAAGGTCAGGCGAGTGGTGTCAACCATGGAGCCAGGGGACCAGGAGGAAGACAGGAAGGCTGGGAGGGGCCAGTCTTGGTCACTGGCGCAGGGGTGCCATTAACCTAAATGGAGAAGTCAGGACAAAAACTGGTTTGGGAGGTGCGGAGGAGGAGCGAGGAGTAATGTGTTCTAAGTCACAGTGGGTTTGAGGTGACCGTGGGACCTCTGGCTGGAAATGCCTGAAAAAGACCCAGAATTAATGGGCTTGGGTGAGAAGTCGGGGCTCACATTATCCTCAGCCACAGGCATCAGTGGAGCTGTGCAGAGGGGTGAGATCTTTTAAGAATTCAGGGGCTCCGAATAGAACCAGGAGAAGAGAGAGGGCCGTGCTCAGCGGGGTGCTAGGCCTGGCGGTCAGGAATCGGGTGGCGCAGGGCTGTGGCGAGAGTATGGAGGAGGACATGGCAGCTCGGTGCGCTCCCAGACATTGCTCAGAGAGGAGAAAGAGGGAAGCTGGGCTGTAGAGAGGGGAGCAGGGGAGCAAAGGCTATTGAAAGACCCTAGAGATCCATACTTACAGGAGGCAGAGTGGAGATTAAAAAATTATAAGCATTTATTCAACACCTGGCATTTGTTAGAGCATCAGTAAATATAAGTTCCTGGATGGACTAGGTGCCTAACACGCACCGTCTCTGTTCTTCATAAAGATCCCAGAAGTAGGTGCCATTGTCCTCATTTAACAGGAAATGGAGGCTTACAGGGTTGGCAACTTACCGAAGGCCACGCAGCTGGGAAGTAATCCGGATTGGAACCTAGACCCACCTCCTTGGCCTGTGCTCTCTCCACCAGAATGATGGCTGAGGATTAGAAAGGAGATAATGGATGGGCATTTAGAGTCCCAAAGGAGGGAGGGAGGAGGGGCTGGGGAGCCAGGTGGAGGAGGTTCTCCACCCCCGGTGAAGAGACGAGCACCCACATCCAGGGAAACTGCCCTGCCCTAAAACAGGACCAGGCTTCCACAGCTTCACAGAATGGCCCCTTAATAGCCTCTGCAAGGGAATCAGAATATCTTTGCCGATGGTACAGACTTGTTCATGTTTAAAGTGAGGTTTTAAAATGAAACGTTAGAGGGAATGCAGTGATTTCTTCATGCATGTTCCCCTGGGTGGCCGGGGAGTGGGTTTGCTCACCAAATCTCTTCTCATGACTGCTTCCCCCTCCCCTGACACTGCTCACAGCCCGCAGGCCCCCCCACCTCCAGAGCCCACTTGGGAAGAACAGCAGACAAGTGTGCTGCACCTACTGGGGGACAATTTCCGGGACACCCTGAAGAAGAAGAAGCATGCCTTGGTCATGTTCTACGCGCCTTGTAAGTAGCTCGTGCGCTCACTGAGGGCCTGGCCCGACCACACCACCCCAGGGACCAGGGCAGAATCGATCCAGGATCATCTCTACTGTGAGCCAGGTGCCCTGATCTCATTCCAGGCTGAGGGGTCCTTAAAAGTCCAGGATCTCCTCATTTTGGGGAAGCCTTTCTCATGTCAGTCTGAAAGCCCCCTGCCTCTATGGTGGGGGCCAGTCCCCTCCTGTCCCTGGGCTCCCATGCTGCCTGCCCCTCACCTGGCCACTTTCTTCTCCCCGCTCAGCCACACCGCGGAACCCTCTTCCTGACCTTCCTGGAGCCACTTGGGGCAGAACCTGTGATGTAGGCACAGGCATATTCGCTCCTCAATTCTTGTTTCCATCAAAGCTTAAGTTGAGGAAGTAACCCGTTAGCTGACATTGGTGTTTGTGACCTCAGGTTTTGTGTATTCCCATTTTGAAGTTGTTAACTGATACTTAAAAGGAAAGGTTCTTAGACTTCCCACTCTTCTATTGCCCTTCTCTCTCTCCCCCCCAGGTTATAGCTCAGCTTAATGGAGTGGGGATAATAAAAGCTGCGGCAGCTCCATCTAGTCATAAACTCGCTGGGTTGGAGCCATAGCAGCCCTCCTGTTGGCGCCCCCGCCCCCACCTCTCAAGTGTCAGTAACTGTGAAGTCTCTGGGCTCTCTGGTGTCTGGGAGGGGTGGCCTTCCTGCCCCTGCCCTTCTGCCTTGCCGCCTCAGAGCCAGACTTGTGCCCTCAGTTCCCTGTAGAGCTTCTCACTGTCCTCGGCTGCGTAGCCTGTGCCTAGAAGCCTGAGTGGGTTTTGAGAAGTTGACATCATCCTTCTGGGCAAAGTAGAGTGTGGAAGGCTGAGCCTTGCCCAAGGCCATGTGGCAAGTTAGTGACAGGCCCATTCCACAGCCTGGGTGGCTCTCTCTCTGTGTCATATGCACAGTCCAGCAAGTGAGTGTTCTCAGCAGTGAACGAGAACCTGGCTACAGAAGTGGGAGTCCCTGACCAGCCACTGGGTGGACTTCACAAAGTCCAAACTAAGTACTTTCCCCAGAGATGTCCCCAGTGTCCTCCAAACCTCTGGGCCAGGGATATGGCATTCCCACCACCTCTCTTCAGCCCCTTCCTGACTGCAGGGCCTTCGTGACTTACAGAGGCCGCACTGGCTGCTGGGCAGGCAGGTTCCTGGATCCCCAGAGACTCTGGGCTGGTGACTGCTGCCCTGCTGGGCTGCTAAAGATCAACGTCCTTCCTTCTCTTCTTCCTTCATCAGATATATAAGAACAGCTCTGTGCTGGGCCGTGTCCCAGGCCCAGGATACAGGGGAAGGAGACATGTCCCTGCTGGTTCCCAAGGGCCTCACGTCCACTCCAACAAACCCTAAACCTGGCCCATTCGGGGCAGTGTCACCGAGTGACTCAGCCTCTGGCAAAGGGCTTGGTCTTTAGACTTTCTTCATCTCTCTTACCACATTTTTTTTTTCTTTTTTTGAGACAGAGTCTCACTCTGTTGCCCAGGCTAGAGTGCTGTGACATCAACCTAGCTCACAGCAACCTCAAACTCCTGGGCTCAGGCGATCCTCCTGCCTCAGGCTCCCGAGTAGCTGAGACTACAGGCACATGCCACCATGCCTGGCTAATTACTTTCTATTTTTAGTAGAGACAGGGTCTCGCTCTTGCTCAGGCTGGTCTTGAACTCCTGAGCTCAAATGATCCTCCCGCCTCGGCCTCCCAGAGTGCTAG
Source organism: Propithecus coquereli (assembly GCF_000956105.1). Lineage (NCBI taxonomy): Eukaryota > Metazoa > Chordata > Mammalia > Primates > Indriidae > Propithecus > Propithecus coquereli. The sequence continues at coordinate 4,474,719 of NW_012133858.1, forward strand.
GATTACAGGCATGAGCCACCATGCCTGGCCCTCTTACCACATTTTCTGTCCCTAAATCTTGGCCCAATACGTGTAGGGAAATACATCTGTATCAGTGGGTTTAAGGAGGAAGACTATCCAAGGACAAAAAAAAATCTTTTTTTATGATAAAAATAATAAAACTTATTTTTAATATGTATAAACATAGTATATAATATGTATTTACAGTTATTTATATATAAAGAATCTAAACACTACAGAAAGCAGAAAGGTCTAACAGTAAAGTCACATACCTGTTACAAGTAAAAAACAAAAACCTGTTCCTGCATCCCTGCTCCCCTTATATCTGCCTGCTCCCCCCACATCTGCCCCCCCATCCTGCCTCCCCAGTCTCCACACAGATCCTCCCACTGTTTCACTGTCCCCTTTACTCTGCGTGGCCTGGTCATGGTGACTGCCCTCTGAGGCCAGCATGGCTGCGTCTCTAGAATTGGAATTTTCCATCCTGTCCTCAGACTTTGCTTCTCTCTCCCTACCCTGGGAGGCTTCTTTGGTTTCCTGCTACACAGATGTGATGCCTTTTTTTAAAAAGCCCAAATAAGAAAAATCATGCCACTGCTGGCCCACCTGACACCTCTTGGAAACATCTTCATGCACTTTCTGAAACAGCCTCCCTTCCAGTTTCTCATCTGCTGTGCTCTTGCTCTTGGGTAATGAGAAAATCAGATGCAACAGAAGGCCAGTAATCTGGGGCCTAGACATTTTCAGTTGATAGTAATGGGGATTTGTACCAGGCTGACAGCTACCTTTGTACTTTGAATAAGCAAAATGGTTAAAAGGGAAAATTAGTACTGAAACCAGATTTTGAGGAAGGGGGTGGGTTATTTTCAACCAGGGGCCTGTAGCTGCCTGCAGGATACGTCTTTGATGTACCTTGTTAACCAGTGGATTGCACTCTTCAAGTGTTTTGAAAATGATATAACATCCTTTTCTAGTATGACATTTTCATGAATTAGAGCTGTTTTTCCCTCTGTTAGGTCAAATTAGTGAAGTATTACTTGAAATTGTCATGTTAAGCCATTTAACAAGCATCCATCCAGTCTCTGCCGTGAGTTAGGCTGTGCTAGGCACTTAGTCTCATTGAGTTGTGATGTAACCCATAACCAGCCCAGGTCTCTTCCACTCCTTCTGCGTCAGATGTTGGAAAAATCCGTCTAAGCCTCTCCCCATCACCCCCACGCTGTTGCAGGCCAACTGGCCACTCGGCCAGCTGGGCCGTATGGGTGGTCCTGCCCATCTCAGGAACAGGCTCAAGTACCAAATTCAGATTAAACTTGTAGCTTGGCCTTAATTTGGTTTCACAAAAGCTTTTGAAATGCCAGTCATTATTATCTTATTTTAAAAGGAGAAAACAGACGAACAGAGCCATTTCTTTGCCCACCCTGTCATCTCTGCCTGCTTTCCCAAGGCTGCCGGAGGCCCAAGTGCTGACCGATGTCAGAAGGTTGTGGGCTGGAGCCAGGTCTCCCTATGGGACATGTGGCCTTTCCCTCCTGGTTCTGATCAGAATTAATTACCACGGTCAGGGAAATCCTCCCCTCAAAGCCCTTCTGCCCTCTTGGCAGTTCCGTTCGCTGGTGTCTGGGAATGGTTGAGAGAGGAGGCAGGTTTGAGTTCTGATCTGTTCATGCTGAGGGAAGGGCCAGAGCAGCCTGCAGTGTCCTCGGCTCACTGGGACAAGAGGAGAAAGTGGCCCACACGCAGGTCTCTGCCCTGCTCCTGAGATATTGTCGTCAGAGCTGCAGGGGCTCAGGGTGACACACAGAACAAGAGACAAGATGATGGGGGGCACCAGTGTAGCTCACAGGCCCTCTCCACTGACAGGCCTTCTAGTGCCAGGGCACTTGGGGACTGTCTGGTGACTCCCTGTAGTTTGTCTTCCTCTTAGCCTGACCTCGGCCCCATGTTCTGGCTGATCGCAGAGCAAAGGGTGGACGGAGAGCCTGAGGACAGTCTGGGTCGCTACGGGGCTTGCTAGGAATGTGGAAGTTAGCAGAAGGCATGAGCAGTGGGGCTCAGGCAGAGTGGTCGCCCCCAACCCCCACACCCCTCATTTCCTAGCGCCATTTTCTCTCAGTCATGAAAAGGAGAGATGCTCCATTGTCGCTGGAGCAAGAGAAGATAGTGACAGGCTTGGAGAATCCCTCCCCTCCCTGGATCAGACTCGTCTGCCTCCTGAGAGCAGCCTCTGTGGAAGGAACCTGCAGAGCCAGACCTCAGGGGCCATCCCCCCAGCCCAGGCAGGAACATACCCTCCTTGCTGCTTTGGGCAGGGACTCCTACAAAGCCCTCTTGACAACAGATCAGACACGGGGAAGCGGGGTGGTTTGAGTGGCAAGGTTGGCACCTGGACCCTGACAGTGGGGCGGGGAGGGCTGGGGCTCTTGGAAAGGCTTCTCCTAGGTTCCAGGAAGCACCCCTGGGTCTTCTTCCTCCCTGCATGTGCAACACTGTCCTGTGCGCTCTCTCCCCCTCACGCAGGGTGCCCACACTGTAAGAAGGTCATTCCACACTTTACTGCCACTGCTGACGCCTTCAAAGAGGACCGAAAGGTAAGGATACCCCTCTTCATCTCTCATCCTGCCTCCAGCGGATCTTGCACCTTCCTTCCTCCATTCAGGTCCCCTTCCCTGAATGGGTGCAGTTCTGCTAAGACCCATAGGCAGGGGTTTCCTTGGGAAGGATTTATGCTGCACAATCACTTACTCGGAGGAGAGGGATGATAAAAGGGGTCATCTGTTTATTCTTTTAGCGTTTGAACCTTTTTGCAGTAGGATTGTAGTCATGCATTACTTATGTAATTGAAAATACAAATTAAAAAATCCAACAAAACTCAACTGGAGGAGGCCATGGTGGAGGAGAGCGAGGCTGTGTCCGTGGAGCCGCGTCCTGCGTACGTGAAAGGCTCCTGCAGCTGCCAACTGATGAAGCATAAAATTAACAAGCCGGAGCTGCAGATTGGATTAGAGGGGCCACCAGGCACATCCCCCAGGCAGCTCCAGCAGCTGGGGTGGTGGCGGCTGTTGCTGGGAGAGGGCTTGTGGGACAGGGGCAGACCCCTGAACTCAGGGAAGTCAGGTCACCTCCCAGTCCTTGAGTCCCTTCTCATCTGCACCAGGCAGGGTGCTGGGGCAGGGGCCTGCGAAGGCTCTTCCCAGGCCTGAGACTGGGTCACAGGTACCTCTCGCCTAACAGGCCCCAGAAGCCCACAGTCCGTTCCAGGAAGGTGCTCTCCACACCTGGCCCCTGAGAGCTGTACAGGGACAGTGAGTCAGAGGAAGCCAGGCTGGGGACAGGCACATGTATGGAGAAGGGGACAAACTGGGAACCAGATTCCCACTTAGACCCAGATCCCATGACCCTCTCTGGACTCAGGGCTTCAGTCATTACCCACAAGCCCTGACTGTGCCTTTGAGGTACTCCTCACCCCCTCCAGGAGGGAGTACAAGGACCAGAAATATTTTTCTCTTCTGCCCTCACTTGCCCTGCACTGAGAGGAGTATGGTAGGAAGGGGCTTCCCGTGTCCATCTCCCTCACCACCCGCCACCCACTGTGCCACCCGGGCCCTGTGCATACTACAGGTGGTGGTTCCTGCTCTGGGCACCCAGGGGTAACAAGCACAGCCTGGGCTGCCTGTCCCCAGGACTGGAATATCAGTCACCCCTTGTCAATTTCTATCACCCTCACCCAGAACGCTGGGCGCTCTGGGCGGACAGGAGATGGCTGAGGTGTGTGTGGTCGCCCTGCCTCACTGGCTTCTCGGGTCTTCACAGGCTGCAGGAGATCTGGGAAGGGACCCTGTGGCATACACAGAGCCTGGGTGTGCTTCTCCCAGCATGCTGAGGAGTATGGTGTCAGGGAGCACGGTCTAGCAGGGCGCCACGGTGGCTGGGGAAACCCTGGCGGGACGGCCCGCATTGACAACCCTCTGCCCACTCACCGCTGAGGCTGGCCAGGGGCCTGACCCACATCAGCACAGGGGAGGCCAGGCTTGCCAGGCCCACGGCGGGAGTCAAGAGCCAGCCCCTCCTCTTCCCCATGCCCCCTCCTCTGATGCACATGCACCCCATTTCCTTGAGACACCCCTCTTCTTAGACATCGATACACCTGCCTTTGCTTGCTTCATTGTCTTTTTTTTTTTTTTTTTTAAGAGGTAAGGTCTCACTCTGCCACTCAGGCTGGAGCACACAGTGGCACAAACATAGCTTACTGCAATCTTGAACTTTGGGCTCTAGTGATCCTCCTTCCTCAGCCTGCCGAGCAGCTAGGACTGCAGGCGAGCGCCACCATGCCCAGCTAATTTTTAAATTTTTTGTAAAGTCGAGGTCTTGCTTATGTTGCCCAGGCTGATCTTGAACTCCTGGCCTCATGCAGTCTTCCCACCTCGGCCTCCCAAAGTGCTGGGTGGGATTCCAGGCATGAGCCACTGCACCTGGCCCATTGTCTTAACTTGGGCCAGTAATGTTGCTGGCCTTTTCCTGGGTTCATTCCCTCTGTCCTTCCTTCCAACTTCCTTTATTCCAAGCCAGGATCACCCTCACTCATTTTCAGGAACGTACTTCTTAACCTCTCTGTCCAAGGCAGCTGGCCCGCTTGGGGTTCCTGGGGGTGGCACTCATGACATCAGGGAAGCCAGCCATCTGGGGGTACTGGTCACAGGCTGATGTGTGGGGACTGCTGGCCTGTCCATTCCCCCCTGCCTTTACTCATGAAGGATCAAGGCCCATGGAGCTGTGTCCCTGGCCCAGGGATGTACAGCAGGTCACTGACAGCCAGAATTGGGTCTAACTCCCAGTCCTTCCTGACAATCCATGCTGCTACCTCTTAGCTGGAATTGTGTCTTTTTTCCACCCAGAAGCCGGTCCCCGTTCCTTCCCCAATCAATATGCAGTTGGTTATTCACTTCCATTTTCATAGCCAAAGTCAATATTAGCTCCTGCAGAGATTTATTTTACTGAATCAATAAAGCTATGTGTGGCAGCTCATATTTTAGCTGGGGAGCCTCCGCCCCCTTCCAGGAGCTCACTTGGGGACTTTATCAGTTGACACACTGGTGGGGAAAGGACTCAAACTGTTAGTGTCGGACCAGATGGTGTCATTGAAGGGCAAGGAGGACAAGGACCCATGGTGGGCTAGCAAGGTGGGGCATGCCTCTCACTGCATATGAAGGTGTCCCAGCCTAAGGTGTGGCCAAGAGTGCTACCCTTGGCTGTGTAAAGGTCATCCCTCTGTGACTGGCCCACGTCACTCCTGGAATCTGGCCGTGTTGTATAGGTCCTCCTGAGTCCAAGGCTGGCTACTGCCCATCAGGAGTGACAGCTCCCCAAGGGCAGGGACCTCATTTGGCCTTGAATTCCCCACAGTCTTGACCCCTTAGGCCTCCGTAAATGTTGACTGAATGAAGGAACAATAACCTATTTGATGTTTACCGAGAGCTCGTCTTCCACTAAAAGCATCATGTCGTGTTGTCCTCACAGTAGCTGCTCAACTAGGTGCCACTGCACTCCTCATTTTGCAGACGAGGAGACTGAGTCTTAGAGAGACCGAAGGACTGGCCCAGAGTTCCTCAGCTGGAAAGGGGCAGAGTCAGAATCGAATACACAGCGTTGTCTGAGTTTGAGTTCTCCCAGAAGCAGACTCTGCACGGGGGGCTTCTGTGCAGGGATTTATTTGGGAGGTGGCCTCAGGAAGCACCGGAGGGGATGGAAAAAGCGACACAGGAGAGAGCAGAGACCCAATCAGGTGTGGTGTGGGCTGAGGAGGCCCCAGCCCACAGGAGGCCTCACTGGGATGTACACCAGAGTTGTCCCACCCGGTGGTCAAGGAAGCCGGGGTACTCGTCCTCGCCCCCTATCTGGTCATTGGCCTTGTGGCTGGGAGGAAGCTTTCAGACAAACAGTTGCAGGTGCTGTGGCAAGTGCCAGGACACGGCAGGGCACTGACAGTGTGTGCCCCGGGAATTCGTGCCAACTACCATAGAACAAATCTCGAATCCTGAGTGCTCATTCTGTGCTGCAGGCGATGGGCGCAAGTGTTGAGTTCAGTGTGAGGAGGCAGGCGTTTAGACGGGTGAAATTAGGGTAACTCAGAAGAGGTTTATCTGCTGCCTTCTTTCCAAAGAGTCTAAGCTGCTTCCTTTGGGGAGGGCTGCACTTGTCTCCTCTTCAGTAGAAACGGAGTGTCGATTGGCCTTTGCAGCTAGGAGTTGCCTTCTGAGTATGTGGCTGGCAGCTAGTTTAGGTGATTCAGAATAAGTACACATTTTTAATTTAGTAGAGTTATAAAACCACACACTACGTTTGCAACAGCTCCAGGGCATGTATACAAATTAAATTCATAATTTAAAGTGGATGCAGGGAGGCAGCAGCCTGGAGCAGTGCTCATCTAACGCTTGCACAGTGTAGCGGAGGAGCAGCAGCCTTGCCCGGGATGGACGCAGGGGACCCTCAGCCGCTGGCCAGGTGAAGGAGGAGTGCGTATCCCCTGGGCCAGGCCCCACGGCCCCTGCCCTGAGAAATGGAACCTCGCAAACAGCCAGAGGAGCATCTGCCTCGTGTTTCTAAATAATTCAGAAAGTGCTAGAGGGTGAGCTGGGGTTCCCAGAAGGCTGCAGGGGCCAGCCTGGCAGCCTGGGTGAACTGGGCTCCAGGGACACTGGCGAGGGGCACACTTAGCCAGCTCGAAGGAGACAGCTGCTTCCCTGCCCCAGCCGGTTGTCGGCCGTGGGAAGGCAGGGTAAGTGCCATCAAGTCTTCTGACTTTTAAAGAGAAGCTGGAAAGCCAAATTTTTATATTAAATCTTTTGGCTCCTTTTCTGTGTTGGCAGCTAATTCAGATTTATTTTCTTGTTAAATTCTATGTGGGCCAAATAGAACAGGACTGAGAGCCAGATACGGATCGTGTGCAGCGAGTTTGTAAACTCGGCTCTCAAAGTCTTGCTGTGTAGAACGTTACGTAGCTGAAGATCAGGAGGGAAGCGGGAGGGAGAGGAGGGCGAGTGTGGCACACTGGTGGCCCGGGGAGGCCGCGCCTCACTCTTCACTCTGGCTGACAGTCCTGCACCTCACCTGGGCACCAGGTAAGTGATCAGCAAATGTGGCCATTGGTCACCTGCAGGTCCTTCCTACCTGGAAAGGGATACTCTGTCCAGAGTGAATAGCCAGCAGCCAAAAAACTGTGTGAATCATGGTTGTTCAACAATTTTAAATTATCTTACTGAATCACCCTCTTTTAATTTCTTCCAAGCATTCATTGGGCTCTATCTGAAATGATCTCATTTGTTCTGTGGCAGTTGCCTGATGACGGGACTTTGTCAAGGTCACTTTTGTCCCCTAGCATCAGAGCGGGCTCAGCACACAGCAGGCAGGGCTCCAGTTAGCGTAGCCCGGTGAGACCTGCCCTTCCCCCTTCCATGACACTCTGTATTGTGTACTGCCGTCGATGGACCCCTTCTCCTCCCCTGGCTGTGACCCCCAACAGGAGTGAAGTTCTGCTTTGTACTCTTATTTTGAAAGAACAACAAATGGTGAGGAAAAGCTCCCCAGCACATGGAATTTGTTAGATTTGCAAGAAGAGGCCAGTGGCCAATTTGAGAACCTCTTTCTGACCAGAAACTTCTGATTGCTTTCGTCATGCTGAGCCCCTTCCCAGTTTCTGGAATGTGCTCCCCCGGCTTTCTCCTCCTCGCTCTTCAGGCCTCGGCTCAGATGGCCAGTCGTGCAGGGCGCCTTTGCTCTACTCACCTGGGTGCCCTTGGCACCTGGACCACCTCCATCATGTCCCACATCACACTGTGTTGGGATGGTCTCTTTATCCAACTCCCCATCCAGACGCTATGTCCCTAGTGGGGACGGAGCTTGTGTATGGGGTTGGAAGGAGGGATCATCATAGCAGCTGACATTTACGGCCCACTGATTCTGTGCCAGGCCTGTGCTGACCGGCTAACTTGAGTTCTCTTACTCAGTCTTCATGTTCTCCTGATAACCTAGATGTCATTATAATCCCCATTCTATAGCTGGGGAAACTGAGGCACCGAGCGGCTAGGTCATTTTCCTTAAGTCTTAATGTTCAAGCAAGCCAAGATCGCACTTGGGAAACTTGACTTCAAGGCTCTTGCTCTTGCCCTTGGTACTACACCGCCCTCCGAAGCAGATGTTCAGGAAATACTAGTTGGTAAACAGATGAATCCCACAGGGCCTCACAGAAAGCATCACAGAACCTGCAGTGTTTACAGATGCATTCAAGTTGTCATGTCCTTTGTAGTCATCATGCTCTTGATTTTAAAGGGCAGTCTGGAGGCACCCCAAGCCGAGTCCCCTAACCCATCTGCCTTGGAAATCAAAAACAAGCACCATCAGTCTCAAGGGTTTTGAGCTGGGGACGCTGTGGTTCAGCTCATCCCTGCTCCTGGGGGGAAAAATCAAAGTGAGCCCCTAACATGAGCCAGACGCGCAGTCTCTGTGTTGAGAGGTCCAGGCCGCAGCCTGGGGACGCCCATGCTGACCTTCCCTGGCTTTGCCCCCTAGATCGCCTGTGCTGCTGTTGACTGCATCAAAGACAAGAACCAAGACCTGTGTCAGCAGGAGGCCGTCAAGGCCTACCCCACGTTCCACTACTACCACTACGGGAAGTTTGCCGAAAAGTATGACAGCGACCGCACGGTGAGTAGGGGAGAGGCGCCTGCCGGAGCTCACTGCTGACGGGCAGGGAAACGGCCACTGGGGAGAGGCAGCACGGGCGGCTTCCCAGAAACCACAGAAGTCCGCTGGGACACTGCAGCTAGAGGCCCAGGGGGTTGTCACAGAAGTCCTGGCCCCAGAGCTGGGTGGTTTCCAGGATGCAGGGAGTTCCCCGCTTGCTTCTCAGGGCTGCCTCAGGAGCCAGGCAGACCCTGGCTCGTGGCGCAGGCCGCCCACCGCTCTCTGTCCCAGGACCAGCTTCCGCGGGTCTGGGGGAGGGAGAGTGCACATCTGGCTCAGGGGTTAGTGCTCCTTCTCCTTTTTCTCTCTCTCCTTCCCTTCCCTGCAGGAACTGGGATTTACCAACTTTATTCGAACCCTCCGGGAAGGAGACCACGAAAGACTTGGGAAAAAGAAGGAAGAGTTGTAGTTTCTGCCTCAGAGAAAGCTTTTCCATTACACTGTGAATGATACCTGTTTTGTTGCTCTTTCTCAATTTCCACGTGTTCCGAAGACAAAGTTTTTTATAGCCGCTTATGGCCATTTTGTACAATTTTGAAATAAAATCAAACCATTTATTCAGTGGCGTGGCTTATTTTCATGGAGCCCGTGTTAACAAAGGTGGACACTCGGGGTCGCCCTCACTCCGCCACCTCTTCCGGGAGGTGCAGAGCACTCCCGGGCCGCGCCTGCACTGCGGGGCCGGCCCCTGCCGGTCACTCGAGAGCAGAGCAGGAAAATTGGACCACGGAATATCCTGTTGGAAAATGACGAGCTGCTGAGAGGAAATACGTTAAGATGACCAGGGAAACAGGGCTGCTGAAGCAAATGGAAACCAGGCATTAGCTTGTTCTGGATCACTGTGGTTTCAGGTTTGGTGTGTTTTCTACCAAGCTCATTTACGTCTTTCTCTTTCTCCAGCTCTTTCTGTCTTTTCCTCTCCATTCCCTCCCTGCTCTCCCTTTAAAGAAAATTAAGTCGCCACTCCAGGGTCGGGAGAAGGGGGCCCCTGCGCCGGCTGCGCACACTGGCTGGAAGGGATGGCGCATTCTGTGTGCGGTGTGGGATCTGTTAACCAGCCCCCACCACCGGACAGATAGCCGCAGACCTTCCCGCCACGCATCCACGGGTGGCACCTCCCGCTGTCTCCCGCCTGTGCACATCTCTTCCCGGACCACCTTCCGCACTAGCCTTCCTGCTTTCTGCATCCTAGCGAGACTAGTCCGCCCTGTGCCCAGCAGCGCAGCCAGAGGCCGAGCACCCTGTGCCATGTTTTGTCCGCTCAGTGGCATTTCTCCATGGGCCGCAGAGCAGCCTTGCTCTGGATATTTTGACTTTAGTTATAAGTAGCAGTCTCAGGCTTGGATTCCTCGAGTAGTTCAGAGGGGTACTACGCTGCAGTACTTGGGAGCGCGCCTCGGTGGCCTTGCTGGGGAGCTGGCCTGCAAGAACAGCCCTCCTTTCCTGGACAGCCCCCGCCTCTTAGTCCTTCCTGCCCTTGGGTGTGGCGAGGGGAGGGCGGAGCCTCGCAGTTCCTCATGGCCGTGTGACGGTGGTGCCACTACATGCAGCTCCACTACGTGAAGTCAAGGTTCGAGAGCCCTTGTTCGGTACAGTTCTCCAACTCCCCGATTGACACCCCGCCAGCTCAGCCTTTCTCCTTCCTCCTGAGAACACACGTCCTTTGCGGTGGCCCATCCTTCCCCCGGGGGATGGGGACGGAGAGGGAAGCATACATTTAAATACATTTAAAGAGGTCCTCACAGTTGGGGACCATACACGGTCACACAAGGAGTCATTGACACAGGTGTTGTGCACCCATTCATGAGAGCACGTGTGTGTGTGGACGTGGGTTTCCTCGATGGTTGTATGGGGTATTTGCGTGGGGGAACACGTTTGTTTGTATCTTCAAAAAAAAGTTTTTTGTGGGGTTTTTTTTTTACTGCACCTTTAAAATAATACCTAACAAAGGCCACTTTCTGGCTAAGGACACTGGTGTGCCCATATTCAAGGCTTTCTTTAGTCCATTTCACAGCCTCAAAGTTCAGATTTTCCTGGCCAAACTTCTGTGTGAGGACTTGAAAACATCATGAAATGTTGTCAATTATAAATTTAAAATTAATTTTAAAAATCATGAAGTGGAATCCTCTTCACACCTCTCTTGTTACTGACTTTGGGCATGAACTGGGCAAGTTCATCCCAGCCCAGGGCAGCTGCCTTTGTAGACAGAACTCCCTTCCTCCGCTCCTCCCACCTAATACACCTAACACACCACACACGCCAACAGACGTGCGTCCCGATTCTGGAGCTCTGCGCGGATCAAACCATTGCCATGGCATCTGGGTCAGTTCTACTCCCAGTTGCCACCCTCGGTTCTTTGGGGGTTCATTGATGGTCGGTGCAGACCCCCTCCCCCAGAGGAGGTCCTGCCATCACTCCCCTGTGTTCCTCTGGATCTTGTATCTCCAGGAAGTATGTGAGTTAGGGGAGTACTCATCTCCATCTTCATTCTGGTGGCTTCGGTCTAACCTTGGCCTCTATTTCTCTCCTTTGGGCTACTGCTTCCGTTTCAGCTCCCAAGTGTCCACCTTCAGCTGCCAGCCTGACCCTGCATCCCCCCTGCCTCTTGCCCACCAGCAATTCCCATCACCACGTAACTGGAGCCTTCTGAGCTGGCGCCCCAGCTCTTCTTGCCTCCCCCACGCTGCCCTAGACACAGTCATTCAGCAAGTCCCTAATTCATGTAATTATCCCAGCATCCAACTCATATTTTCCAACCTTTCCTGAAGGCTACGATGAAAGAAAATGTCAAATATTTTGTTGAGGTGTGGATATACTGTATCTACCACATTTCTCTGGTTAACCAATCTAATAACCCTATGAAAGAATAATTGTTCTTTACCTGTGCACAACATTTTACAGTTTGGATGCATTTTTTTTTTTTTTTTTTTTTTTTGAGATACTTGCTCTGTCACCCTAGCTGGAGTGCAGTGGCATCATCATAGTTTGCTGCAACCTCAAACTCCTGGGCTTGAGGATTCTCCTGCCTCAGCCTCCTGAGTAGCTGGGACTGCAGGTATGCGCCACCATGCCTGGCTAATTTTTTCCACTTTTTTTTTTTTTAGCAGAGACAGAGTCTCACTCTTGCTCAGGCTGGTCTCGATCTCCTGAGCTCAAGCGATCCTCCCACCTCAGCCTCCCAGAGTGCTAGGATTACAGGTGTGAGCCACTGCGCCTGGCCCTGAATGTATTTTTAATCCCACTTTATTTAATGTTCTCACAACCCCATGCTGTGGAGACAAGGAGGCTGAGGCTCAGGGAGGTTAGGTAACTTGTCCAGTGTCACAAAGGTAGTAAGTGGCACAACTTAGATGCAACACCAGTCTGCTGACCCGTTCAGGGTTCCATCCTCTTCCCCATAACCAACAAGATTTTGAATAGGTGACCCTTCTCTCTAGTGATGATTGCTTCCTTCCATGCCCCCAATAATCATTTTAATAACCAGAATAGGCCAGGTGCAGTGGCGCACGCCTGTGTTCCCAGCTACTCAGGAGGCTGAGGCAGGAGGATCATTTGAGCCCAGGAGTTTGAGGTTGCAGTGAGCTATGATTGGGCCACTACACTCTAGCTCGGGCAACAGACTGAGACTGTCTCTTAAAAAAAATAAATAAACGAGGCCGAGGCAGGTGGATCGTTTGAGCTCAAGAGTTTGAGACCACCCTGAACAAGAGCGAGACCCCGTCTCTACTAAAAATAGAAATTAGCTGGCTGGGCGCGGTGGCTCAGGCCTATAATCCTAGCACTCTGGGAGGCCGAGGCGGGCGGATTGTTTGAGCTCAGGAGTTCGAAACCAGCCTGAACAAGAGCGAGACCCCGTCTCTACTAAAAAAAATAGAAAGAAATTATCTGAACAACTAAAAATATATAGAAAAAATTAGCCGAGCA
>NW_012133858.1:4490241-4496722 GCF_000956105.1 Propithecus coquereli
CAGGGTATTAAATGCATTATTGACTTAACAACTTTCCATGGGTTTATTAGGACCTAGCCCCATGTTTGGTCATGTATTTTTATATATGTATTTTTATATACACGTGTGTGTATGTATACAATCATGCACCATATAATGATGTTTCATTCAATGGACAATATATATAATAAAGGTCCCATAAGATTATAATACTCTATTTTTCTTGTATCTTTTCTATATTTAGATATGTTTAGATACACAAATACTTACAATTGTGCTATGGTTGCCTATAGTCTATAGTAACATGCTGTCCAAGTTTGGGCAATAGGCTATATACCATATGACCTGAGTGTATAGTAGGCTAGACCACCTAGGTTTGTGTAAGTACACTCTGTGATGTTCACATGACAAAATCACCTAATAACACATTTCTCAGAACATATCCCTGTCTTTGAGTGACATGAGTGTGTGAATACACACAAACACACACACACACACACACAGAGAAGGAGAGAGAAACTATGTCGCTTTATTGTCCTCCAATTCCAAGCTCCAGAAATAACTACTGTCAATTTTGGTGAATATCCTTCCAAATCCTTTAATCTTTTTCAAACCTTTTAACCTTTTTTGTTTGTTTATAAACAAATATGGATGTTGGAACATGTATATATGTGTATATATAGATTCAGAAATTTTTTTCATTCCAAGATCACATAGAAACTTGTTTGTGTTTTTCACAGTATTTAAAAATGCCTCCAATTTATATTGATTTAATAAATGAGGTTGGAATTCATGCTTTTGTGTTTCAGAATAGCTAGCCACTTGCCCCAATACTATTTTGAGGCTGTACTTTCTGCCCTGTTCCATTAATCTATTCCCATTTCAATTACTTTATTTTTAGCATGTTCCTGGCTGTTTTTGCATATATTTTCAGTTAAATGTTCTGTCTTGGATTTCAGTTCTTTCTAGCCAATGATCCTTCTTTCCTTTCAGGACAAGGATCATTCTCTTTGACAGAGTAAACAGAAATAAAAGTTGTGGAGTTCCACTTTCTTTTCTCATCCATCAACATTATGTAGTTGGCTCCAAGCAGGGAGTCCAGATCTCCCTCCTTCCCTGAACCTCTTACTCGGGACTTAAGTAGAGCAGCCCTTTTTACTGTCCTTAGCTGTTTGCTGCAAGCCTCGGTCTGCGGGCTTTCCAAAAGCTCTCCCGCGAGGTCTCTTACGTGTGCCCTCCTTGATCCTGGGCTTTACGATCTGAGCGTATCTGCCACTCTAACCCCCACTGGATTGTTTTTGGTGTGTCTGCCTTTTCTTTTCACTGAGATCACTTCCAATGGCAAAATCAAAAAACACGTTTTTGAGAACTTCTTCAGCCTCTTGGGCTACTTCTCGTATATACTCTGAGTATTTCAGCTTATAGGACATTCTTTCTATGACAGCCACCTTCACAGCCTGAGAGTTATGCCCCCACAGATCCCACTTGCCCTCCCCTCTCAAGCCCTAAGTCCCTTACAATAAGGAAGAGGAAGGAAGAGATGCCACCAGCATTTTATCATTAAAAATCGAAAATCTCAACTTCTGACTTTAATCCTGGATATTTTTTTAAAAAAATGGAAAATCCCAGGTGCCGAATGCCCTGGAATCAGAGATGTATTTTTTGCCACTTCACTCTTTGGAAAAGGAACAGATGGACACCCCTGCTCAGGAAAAGTCCCAGGTGCACCAGTTCTTAATCCTGGCTGAATGTTTAACCAGCTAAGGAACTTTAAAAACTGTCAGTACTGGTGCCCCACCCCAAAACAATTGAACCAGAATCTCCAGGACTGGGGCCCTGGCATTGATCTGTTTCAAAAGGTCTCCAGGTTGTTCTCGCATGCAGCCGGAGCTGAGAACCGTGGGTAGAGTGCCGCAGGCTGCAGGGCTGTACAACGCTGAGCTTACTTGCAGTATAGATATTTATATGTGTGCAGGCAAGGCTGAAAAAACTTGAAAAAATCAAGGGAAAGCATTTTTCCAACAACATTATTCTCTAAAATGTTGGAAAATCTTTCTTATGATTAAATAATTAAGTTGCTTAGGGTCTATTGCTACCTATAGCTATCCTGAAAATTATTTCTAAAAAAAATTCAATAGGAAGTTATTTATGTAAATCCATCCACATTATCAATGCAGGACAGGATCCATGCAGCTACAAAGATCTCGGTTCCAAGACTTCAAGGCACAAAACAAGTGACTTCATCACCCTAGTCATCCAGGCCATAGCGTAAACAGAACACGAAGAATATAACGTTTCAAATGCTGCCGCATTGTTGGGTGTTCAGCCTGGCATCTAGGCTGGGAGTCTGCCAAGTAAATGTCTCCTCTAACAGGATGTTAAGGCCTCAGCAGGACCAAGAATTTAATTCCCATCATCTCCTGACTGGCTTGCGGTCTTCTACTTTTTATAGAAACTGGTCTGGATTTCAAATTTCTTTAATTCAAGAAATAAACTAATATGTGAAAGCATACAGGAGCTTATCTGAATGCAAGCAGACATTTCACCTTCAGAAGGCTTTGACTTGTTGGAAAATAAAAGAGTTGTCTGAAGAAGGGCAAGGACTGATACCGATAGCTATAGAATAACTTTGAGTAAACCAAGCTTCACCAGCCAGGGTGGGGAGGGGACCGTCCAGCTGCATGAGGTGGCGGGCAGAATCTGGGATATAACCTTTTGTTCTACACATAGTCGACCCATCCCCCTGAAAGCATCACTTTCAGATGTACCTGGGACGTCCAAATCTTAAGCCCGCTCAGAGTTCTGCACTGTGAACCTGTTTCTGGGCTTTTCCACTGCCAGGCTGGTTTTCTGGTCTGCTGAGCCAGTGACCCCTGATCCCAAGGGCTATCATATCTGTCTTGTTTGGTCACTGATTGTTTTTCTTCCCCACTAGAATGTAAGCTCTAGAGGGCAAAAAATATTTTCCATCTAGTTTGCTATGCTGCCTCCAAACCGAGAAAAGGATAAGTACTCTGTATGTGTCTGTTGAGTAAATGTTGGAATTTTTCACACAGAATTCCATATTTTACAAAATGTGTGTAGAGTGGGATCCAGTTTTTGTTAAAAATAGTAATATGCATGGGGAAAAAAGACCAGCAATAATGTATATTAAAAGTGATTAGCTTGGGATGATAACATTACAGATGATTTTCATTCTCTTTATCCTGCTTTTTTTTAGATATTCCATTTTCTTTTCAATAATATATTTTAAATTTTACATAAATTAGAGGTGAAATGCTCATGATGGAATGTGAGGAGAAAAAGCTAAATATAAAATGTATCTACTAGGGTCCTGATTTGTTTAAGAATTTTTTTTAATTAAAAAAAGACTTGGGCCTTTTGTTAGGTCAAGAGGCCCGTTCACCGTTCTGTACTAAGTGTATCTTGCCCTTACGCTGTAAACCTAAATCTTGCTCTTCCTTGGTAAACCTATCTTGTCCTTCCTCAATAAACTTTAAAACAAACAAACAAACAAAAAAACTGGCCAAGCAAGGTGGCTCACCCCTGTAATCCTAGCACTCTGGGAGGCTGAGGCGGCAGTATTGCTTGAGCTCAAGAGCTGGAGTCCAGCCTGAGCAAGAGCGAGACCCTGTCCCTACTAAAAATAGAAAAATTAGCTGGGGGGAGTTGTGGTGGTGCACCTGTAGTCCCAGCTACTTGGGAGGCTGAGGCAGGAGGATCGCTTGAGCCCAGGAGTTTGAGGTTGCTGTGAGCTATGATGGCGCCACTGCACTCTAGCCTGGGTAATAGAGTGAGACTCCATCTGAAAAAAAAAAAAAAGACTTGAAGGAAATGCAGCAATAAATTAATAGCAGTTACCTCTGGAAGTTGGAATAACAAGTGGTTTTCATTTCTTTCTACTTTTTAATGTTTTTGCAGATTTTATAATGGGTATAAATTACTTCGATAATAAAAACAACAAATGTTACTATGAAAAAAAAATAAGGGTTGAGAAACATGAGGCTCCATTAAACTAGAGATGCGGCTAGATCAGGGGTGGGGAACCTGCGGCCTTCTAGGTCTTCAAGTGTGGCCTTTTGACTGAATCCAAATTTTACGGAACAAATCCTTTTATTTTTATTAATACATTTTTGTTTGTCTTTTATATTTTTATTTTATTTTTAAAATGAACTTATTTAAAATACCAAAGAATAAATAAATTTCAATGAAATAATCCTCCCAGGTTGACCAGCACAATTAGAACATTAGTAAGCCATAAGGGCTAAGCTCATGATTTAGTTCTAACTTCCCCCGCCTGACTGGCACCACTACCACACAAGGCTGGTTGGCGAGAGTTTATGGGTGTCGAGTACACCAGTCTGTTATCAGCTTTTGACAACGGTGCACTGTGTTTCTGTTTGAAGTGGAATTTGTGAATAGTTGCACAACTTGACAGTATTTTTTAATTCTGTCTGCTTAACAGCCCATCATGTTAAAAAAACCCAAGAGAATGCTGAAGGAAGAAAACAGATTTTTTAATGAGGATTGGGAATTGCATTATTATTTTATTTCTGCTAAAGATAAGATGATTTGCTTGCTTCATGATACTGCAAAATCAACATTAAAGAAATGCAATGCTCATTGTCATTATAACACTCATAAGGACAACAAATATTTCAAATTGGAGGGAGATGCATGAAAGGTTGTATTGCAGAAATTAAAAGATGAAAATCAAAAGCAAAGACAATTCTTTCAAACTGCAATAAGACCTGGAAATAGTGCCACTGATGCAACTTACAAATAGCTTATATACTCGGGGAAAAGAGGAAGCCATTCAGTGATGTAGGAATTGCGAAAGAATGCATTGTTGAAGTTGTAGGATGCTTAGAACCCGATAACGTTTCAAAGTACAAACAACTGCCTCTTTCAAGAATGATAACTGATCAGCAGCATGAATTATCTTTCAACTTAATAGAACAACGTCATACAATACTTCAAAGGGAAATTATATATTGTTCAATTGCTTTGGATGAATCAACTGATACTACTGACACGGCTCAGGTTTTATACTTCCTTCGAGTCATAACAGATTTTCTTTGCTACCAAGAGTTATTCACTTTGGGCACTCTTGTGAACAGAACACAGAGAATAGATATCTTCAAAAACTTTCAAAATAAATGTCGTGAAGTTGGACTGAATTTGGTAAATTTAGTGAGTGTACGTACAGATGGTGCACCTTCCATGACAGGAAAACATAAAGCATTTATTGCACAGATAAAAAAAAAGTATTAACAGATCCAGATGCTCTCATTCTAAAATGTGTTGACTACCGTGGGGGCAGGTGTTAGCCAAAGTTTTATCTCTGCAAGAACAGTAGTTAAATTTTATGAAGAACAGAATCAGCAATGTGAATTTGATTTCTTTAGGAATGCAACATTTCTGTGTGATGTCAAATCAGAACGACTTGAATATTTCTTTACAAGATAAAACTAAGTCTATGAGGTTTGTCCAGAAAGCATCCAGCCATTGTTAATATAATAAGAATAATTTGCGTGACATTGATGTAACCTGGCAGCCAAGGAGAGTGGACTGGGATGCGCGTGCATCAACAATAACAACTTCCCTGTACTAGTCAGTGGGGCGCTAGACACCGCTGAGTGAGCATGTGTACTGTGTGGCCGTCGCATTCAAAATGACTGAACGAGTAGAGCAACGAATCTGCATCAAATTTTGCTTTAAGCTTGAACATTCCTCCGCAGAAACTATTTGGATGATTCAGAAGGCTTTCAGGGACGATGGAATGAGTGCAGCGCAACTAAAGTGTGGCACAAATGTTTCAAAGATTGTTGAGAATCTGTTGAAAGTGATCCACGTTCTGGAAATCCTGCAACAAGCAGAACACCTGAGAATGTTGTATGTGTATGGGTTAGGTTAAGAGACGCTGGGAGAACTGTGTGAGGTCCCAAAGTGCCTACTTTGAAGAGAACTGAGGTGGCATTGTCCTATGTACAACGTTTCTTGTATCTTCTGTAATAAATGTCTCTATTTTTCATATTACATGGCTGATATTTTCCAGCCAGACCTTGGATATATGATATGTGGCACAAAATCCAAACATTTAAAAAAAACTCTCTTTTTTCAAAACACTTCTTTAAAAGGAAATTTGAGACGAACATTTCCCCAGTTAGCAAAGGTCATTGATGAGCAGGATGATGTATGTGAATTGTTTGATACGTGAAGGATACACAGTTCTTATAGATCTATTAATTAGAGAACTCAATGAAAGTTTCACTCGTTTTGAGAATCATGACATCACACTCAAATTAGCATTTCAGCCTCACCTAGGTGATATTACCAAGGATATCACCAAGAATTACAGATGGAATTGACTGAGCTCTCAGTAGATGAGATTTTAAAGTCATTGTTTGAGGCTAAGAAAATCCAATTGAAATATGGAAAAATGGGCCAAGCGTGGTGGCTCACGCCTGTAATCCTAGCTCTCTGAGAGGCCAAGGTGGGC
>NW_012133858.1:4499813-4501991 GCF_000956105.1 Propithecus coquereli
AAAAATAAGGCTTGATTTTCTTAGACATGACAAAACCCACAAGCAACCAAAGAAAAAAATAAATTGGACTTCATCAAAATTAAAACCCTTTGTGCTTCAAAAGACAAAGTGGGTGCATTTTGTACCCACGAGGATGACTATAATAAAAAAGACAGACGACAGCTAGTGTTGACAATGATGTGGAGAAATCATAACGCTCGTATCATTGCTGGTGGGAGTGTAAGATGATGCAGCTGCTTTGGGAGACAGTTTGGAAGTTCCTCAAAAAAGTTAAACATAGAGTTACCATATGAGCCAACAACTGCATTCCTAGGAGAAATGAAAACATATGCCCATAGAAAACTTACACATACATGAATGTTCAGAGCAGCATTATAAATAATAGCCCAAAAGTGGAAGCAACCCAAATGTCCATCAACGGATGAATGGATAAACAAAATGTGGTGTATACGGTGGAATATTATTGAATGGAATAAAGTTCTGATACATGCTACACCATGCATAAACTTTGAAAACATGCTGAATGAAAGAAGCTGGTCACAGAAGCCCACATATTGTTTGATTTCATTTATATGAAATGTCTAGAATAGGCACATCTATAGGGACAGAATATAGATTAGTGGTTGCCCAGAGCTGGGGGGGTAGGAGGGTGGGAAAATGGATACGGGGCTTCTTTTGGAATGATGAAAATATGCTAAAATTAAACTACAGTGATGGTTGTTCAACTTCGCGAAGGTATTAAAAGTCATTGAATTCATTTGCTTTAAATAGGTAAATTACATGGTATGTGAATTATATTTTAATAAAGCAGTTAAAAAAAAAAGAATGACACCTCTGTTTTGACCCAATGTATGAAAAAAGGATTGAAGGAAATACAGCAATAAATTAATAGTGGTTATCTCTCAATAGTAGAATGACAGGTGATTTTCTTCTATTTTTTGGTGTAAGCAGTGTTCATAATAGGCATTGTCTAATAAGGTATCAATATTTACTGTTATGAATTATCAAAGAGACACCGAGGCAGAGCTAGTAAGTGCTTAAGAAAGCTTTGAAGACAACAGATGCGGGTCACAATCTTTGCTCCTGGCTGCTCCGCAAAGATTGGTCCAGTTCTGCGATCTTCTGCAAGTCTCCTGACCTCTCTGACCCTTAGTTTCTTTCTCTGCACGAAGAACAGCATGATGATTTCTCTCTCCTGAGTCGTTTGAGCATTAACTTGGAGTTTGTGTAAGTGCAGAGCACAATGCATGGCACATGGCAGACTCTCAACAAATGCAGGCTAGTGACCGGAGTCGCGATAGGAGTGGTATTAGTACTAGTGGTAGCACTAATAGTAATAAGGGATCCGTAACACAAAAAAGCTTGTGAACTACCACTGTCAGCCCACGCCATGGCTGCAAGGCCCTCTCTCTGCAGGTTGACCAGTTGTTGTAAATGAATAGAGTAGGGGGAGGACACCTCCCTAGCTCCTAGGGCTTTGCAGAAAATGATGAAAGAAGCATTTGGTTGGTTTTCTGGGCATTTTGAATTCCTAATTCTGATTATTTTTTCCTCTAAACTTAGGAAGGTCTTTGTCTGAGCTCTGTGGAAGCCCCTACAAAGCGTATTTCTTTCTGTTTGCTGCTACGTACAATTAATTTGTTCCTTTTACTTTCTTCTTATTAAAACTCACAATTAAATAAATTACTGATTTTAAATATTTTTTCAACTCAGTAAAATTACCTTGGGCTCAAAGGCCGTATTTGAGAGATCTACAGTAATGGACCTTAATGGACTATGAGGTTTGTTCAATGCTGTCAGATCTGGCCCGTGGAGAGCGCCATACATCCTGCAATTGTACACAGCTCTTACACGGTCGGGGAAACTGTGGGCTGGGTTTTTGCTCTTTTTAAACTTAGATTTGCTGTCTATAAATAAGCAGTCACATATTCTAGAGAAATTCCCTCACATGTACAGAAGAAGATGTATGTGTTCAAAAAGGTTCGCATCGGCGTTATTGGTCATAGCTAAACTAAATTGTGGTCATTCAATAAAACAGAAGGCAGTGGAATTTGAATGAATTAGAACCACACATATTAACAAGAAAAATAAAATCTACCAAAACACTAAATAAAAAAGTTGCAGAGGCTGGGCGCGGTGGCTCACGCCTGTAATCCTAGCACTCTGGGAGGCCGAGGC
>NW_012133858.1:4502041-4504861 GCF_000956105.1 Propithecus coquereli
GCTTGAGCCCAGGAGTTTGAGGTTGCTATGAGCTAAGATGACGCCACGGCACTCTAGCCCGGGCAACACAGTGAGACTCTGTCTCAGAAAAAAAAAAAAAAAAGAAATATGGAAAAATGCAGTAGAATACCCACGCCTTTGGCAACATGTCTGAAAAACACTTTCTTGCTTTTCAACCACTTATTGCTGCGAATCTGCATTCTCCCACTTAACCCAAATCAAGATGCCCTTAAGGTCACAAATGATTGATACTCTTCTAGAGAAGCAACCGAAACTGCAGACCTCCATGTGGCAACCAAATATTCAAATGCTTTCCAACAAAAAGCAGACACAACAAAGCCATTAAAGGTTAGTTAACTTTAAAATTAACAAATAGTTTTCATTTTTTGAAATTATTAAGTAAATAGTAGTTAGATTTTTACAAACTAATGTACATTTTTAAGTATATCTAATCGAAGTTTCTTGAATGTGGCCTTATTTGATTATAGTTAATTAATGCCATCTTCCAACGTGAAAAGTTTCCCCACCCCCGGGCTAGATATTTGGTGGTGTTCAAAGAAAGGGCAAGGAAGACAAAAGTAGGGTGCCAAGAAAGAGCATGAGGTGGGAATGGGGGTCCTTGGAGATGAAGACAAGAATAGTCACAGGGAAAGAAAGAAGGGACCAACCACAGGGAGGGAAGAATGTAACAGTGGGGGAGGAGAAGAGGGGCAGAAGTAAGGGGGGCTTTCCCTCACTGTGACTAAAATAAGTGCCCATCCTTGGAGCTTCCTTAATCAGTCCTGGAATAATAAATTAATAAAAATGTGAGGTGGGGGGAGTCAAAGTTGACTAGTAAGTAAATGGATATCATTTTATAAGCTTCTGATGGGCTCTTTTAAAAAGCAGTGGAGAAAAAATATACTCTGAAATTGCTTCAAATGCCTTCTTAATTCCCCTTTGTCAAGAGAGGCATCTGAATCAGGATGTTCATGACTCAACTTAATTGTGCATTAATTCAGGTGGTGATGATTGGCCGTAACTGCAAATAACAGGACACATTCTTACGGTCTCCCGAGGACTAACTGAGTAATGGACTAATGATGACAATCAGGATGTGGTGAAGCCACCTTCTCACTATGTAATAGAATGCCAAATAGACATAGTTGGTATTCATTGAAAGCAGCATGTGAATAATCAGATAAAAGAAAAGTACTTAGTGAAGGCAAAAAAACACTTAGCAAAAAGTCTTTTAACATTTATTTTTGTAGCACAATAAAATAAAAATGTGAGCTAGTTTTAAAATTCATAGCTTATCTAAAGGAACTCCCTGGGACTTATTGCCTACATATAAAAGTATTTTAAAGAGAAAAATAGAGACTATATTATAAAATGGAAGAAATTCAAAGTTCCTTTTTACTAGAACATACATTGATATGTGAAAGTGCTTTTAATTAGAGATAATTAAAATAATAGGCTATATTTAAAATAATGACATATTAAAAGATGTCTACAAAATGATGGGACTTGGTTATAAAATTTTACCATGAGCAGTATCAAGACATAATAATACCTTATTTACATGAATATGTTTTTTACTAATCTATCTTTTCACCCCACTTGCCCTTCTGCCTAGAAGACAAAGAAAACCTCACTAATCTACAGACCCTGATTCAGCCTGTACAGAAGAAATTTACCGGAGTCATAGCTCTGTGACAAAGTTACAAACATAAATTTTCCATTGAAATAAAACTTAAAAGTACTGAATCCCCTGAAATATATATCTATATTTTTGTATCTGTAGAAATAGACAACTACATATTTAATATATGACAGGTCTGTGTTTCTCACATTAATAGTTAACTTCAAAGGAAATAAAACTGCAAATCCTACCTAAGAAGAGATGTTTCAGGGTGATAACTAGTAATCAAATGAAATGCAAATTAAAACAAGGAGCTACCCGCACCTCAATCAAATTAACAAAGTATTTTTAAAATGATGGTACCCAAAGCATCAGCATCAATCATCACTAATAGCATTTTAAAGTGGTTCAAATATTTTGGAAAGTAATCTGGCAATCTATGTTGAGAGGCATAAAAAAGGTTATAACTTTCAATTTAGCAATTCCAGCTGCAGGAATATATCCTAAGGAAATAATCCCAAACATGGAAACAGCAACAAGTAAGAAAATAATCATCTATGCATTATTCATAATAGGAAAAAAAAAGGAGGGAGGAGAGGACCCTGAAAAAAATCCAAATCTCTAATAAAAGAATATGTAAATTATAGTACATTCATTTGGCATATTCTGCAGGTGGTAAAAATGACAGCTATGAAAACCGGGGAGAAACATGGAAGAAATCTTACAGTGGGTTAAATTTTAGCAGCAGAATGTAAATTTGGGTTTACCGTATGATTGCAATTCTTCAAAGATATGTTTTTTAAAATACAGAAGAAAATACATGAAAAAGATAATGATAGTGCTGTTAGGGTGATGAGAATATGGGTACCTTTCTTCTTTTTCTGAACTTTCTACATTTTTGTGATGTGATTATGTGACTTTTAAAATGGAAATGTTATTAAGTTTTTTAGAATGGGGATTTTGCTGTTTTGGGTGTTTTTTTTCCTTGCAATGTTTTCCACCTTCTTCTCTAATGCCACTAAATCTCTGAAGGCTTGCTAAAACTAGGTAGCATAAACATAGAGTAAAATTTTGGGGGAAATTTTTAGGTCAATTATAGGTGAAAATGCTCATGATGAGCTATGATGTGAAAAAATTTAGATATAAAATGTCTTACCTAACATGACTCTAATTTTGATTGATTTGTTTAAAAATATTTT
>NW_012133858.1:4507796-4509079 GCF_000956105.1 Propithecus coquereli
CTACTGAGATGAATTGAAGGGAAGATGGAATGAGGTCGTGATATTCTTTCAAAAGTAGTGAACCAAGGCCTCCTCTGCTGAGAACCAGAACTTGAAATAAATTAGGTTTGGTTCAGTCTAGAGCATTAATTGGATTTAATTATTTATGAGCTAAATGTCATAAGGGCCCATGATCCTTAAAAGAATTAATCACATTTCAAAGGGCATTGAGAACCATATAAATGCAATAAAGTTGCATAGTTTATTCATCAGCACATTACCTTAAAGTCTTGTGGAAGAAGTGGTCTATTTAACATTCTAGAAACTAATCCAGACTTTTGCATCAGACTTTGTACAATGTCATTAATTACCCATGGAGGAGAAACAAAGATTGCACACATACCATCATGCAACACATATTTTATAAAGATACATGCATATTTAACAACACATATATTAGGTACATTGGTGGATGACTATCTGGAGGATGGAGGAGAATGGGTAAAAATAAAATAAAATCATATAAAGCAAGAGAGGAACTTTAATGGGCTGATAATGATAATTTGCTATGAGTTGAGGAATATGATTAACTCTCAGTACTTAAGGTTTAAAAAACAAAAACCTGGTCCTTTGACCAGGTCAAGGTTCCCTTCTTCCTAAAGCAAAGGAAAGTGATAAGTGCCACATCCTGCACCATCAAGTTGACTTTAAAGGCCAGAGTTGTCCTGGAAGTAATAAATGATACCACCAAGAACCAGGCGCAGTGGCACTTGCCTATAGTCCAGCAACTTGGGAGGCAGAGATGGGAGGATCACTTGAGCCCAGAAGTTCAAGGTCATCTTGGGCAACATAGTGAGACCCCATCTTTAAAAAAAATAATAATGTCACCAATAATAATATATCTCAACATCACATACCCCCGTGTAGGATGCATTGAGAATGATCAAACATGGTATTCTTGCTAAAAAGTGCATAACCTCAGTCTAATCATAAGACAAACCCAAATAAGAGACATTTTACAAAACAAGTTACCAGTACTTTTCAAAAGTGTCAAGGTCAGGAAAAACAAGGAAAGACTGAGGAAATGTCACAGATTGGAAGAGACTAAAGAGATATGCTAACTAAATGCAATCTAAGATCCTGGATTCAATACCAAAACAGAAAGAGGACATCAGTGGGAAAACTGGTAAAATTCAGACCAGGCATGGTGGCTCACACTGTAATCCTAACACTCTGGGAGGCCCAGGCGGGTGGATCGTTTGAGCTCTAGGAGTTCGAGACCAGCCTGAGCAAGAGCAAGACCC
>NW_012133858.1:4510605-4514912 GCF_000956105.1 Propithecus coquereli
TTCACAATACAATTTTAATAAGTACTGTGCCTTTGCTTTTCACCCTTCCCTCCCAAAGAATTATTGGTTGCCTAAAATGAGGAAAGTGTTTCAAAATGAAATATGCATAATTGGCTGAATGATCTGAGGTTTCATCCTTGACTCATCCTCCCCACATCTTTCCATCAACTTTGTATACTAATGAAGAGTATTAAAGCACACCTTTAGCTTGATTTGTGATTCAATTCACCATCTTCAAACAAATTACAGCCAATAAAAGTTTTCAAATTAGCATCTCCTCTTTGGCACTTGCAGGTATCAATGACATTTGTGTGTGGTTAGAGGTTATAGAGATTTGTAATTGTGCCGAAGAATATAGGTCCAGAATCAGTACTTATTATTGCTAGTGTTAAAGTGTGACAAGTAATATCCTGGTTAATTTATACATTCCCACTACCTGAAGCACTGAGCTAAGCTGGAATCTGAAGACAAGGTCAGGAAAGTCACTCCTTAAAATGGAACTTAATGAAATTTAATATACAAAGGAAGGGGATTTTTGTAACATACGTATCCTATTTTGTGGTTTTGATTGTTCTTTTCTAAGAACCTGAGATGTCAGAAGTAACAGCTCTAACTCACACAGACTAAAAAAAGAGTGGTAGTAATAGTCATTCATCACAGCCTAAATTAGTCAGACAAACGGAACCAATAGCATGTGTATATCTATAGGGAGAGGTTTATTTTAAGGAATTAGTTCGTCAGATTATAGAGGCCGGCAAGTCCAAAATCTGCAGCGTGGGCTGGGAAACCCAGGGAAGTGTGGATTTTGTAGTTCAAGTCTGAAGGCCATCTGCTGGCAGAATTCCTTCTTGCTTGGGGAAGGTTGGACTTCGCACTCTGCAGGCCTTTGACAGATGGGATGAGGAGACATTACGGAGGGCGATCTGCTTTATTCAAAGCCCACCAATTTAAATGTTAATCTCATATAAAAAAAAACACCCTCATAGAAATAGCCAGCATAATGCTTGACCAAATACCTGGGCACACGGCCCGTCCAAGTTGACACATAAAATTAACCATCACATGGTCCGGCAGGCAAGGGTTGTAGTGGGGGCTGCTGGTATTTTAGTCCCTGGGAGACAGAGTGTCCGAGAGGAAAAGCGGCCTTTGATTCCCAGCTGCGCTGCTTCCTAGTACCGTGACCTTGGGCAGTTTAGTTAACCTCTTGTAGCCTTAGATTCTTTCTACAACTAAGTATCAATGATATAGTTGTGAAAATTATTCATATATAGCATCCAGGTCTCCTTGTAGGTACTCAGTAATTGTTTACTTCCCTCTGCTTCCTTAGGAAAGTGTTCTGCAGCTGCTGCCTCAGTCTGAACAAAACAACTTTTTTTTTTTTTTTGAGACAGGTTCTTGCTCTGTCACCCAGGCTGGATGGCAGTGGTGCAGTCACAGCTCACTGTAGCCTCAAACTCCTGGGCTCAAGCGATCCTCCTACCTCAGCCTCCTGAGTAGCTGGGACTACAGGCATGCGCCAGCATGCCCAGCTAATCTTTATTTTGGTTTATCTTATTTTATTTTATTTTTTACGGTAGAAATGCCTTTATTGGTTGCAACTCGAAGTGTAAGAGGAGTGGATAGGACAGCTCCTGCTCCTGGGGCAGCATCTGTAGACTCTGCTGCTGTCCTTCAATTTATTTTATTTTTTTCTAGAGACAGGATCTCTCTATGTTGTCCAGGCTGGTCTTGAACTCCTGGCCGCAAATAGTCCTCCCGCCTCAGCCTCCCAAAGTGCTGGGATTACAGATGTGAGCTACCACGCCCCGCTGAACCAAACTTCTTATGAGATGATCCCACATCCTGGGCTCTGACACTCTGCTTACAAAGTGACATTTGGATTACTAATTCCATTTTCTATGTATGGACATAAGAACTCTTCTTTGGAAAGGGTCATTCCATTGTTCATGAATACAATGGCATTGTTATCCACAAATCAGTGCCTGGGTCAGAAATTGCTGGTATAAAAGAAATCCACTCTAAGAAACTCAAAAAGAGGGTTTGTTATCAAGACTGGGAGGAATCTCACAGAGACCTAATTGTAGGAAATAGCCTATTCTCATTGGAAACCATAAAATGAGTTACCTGTTTCTGTCTCTCTCTGGGGACCTGTAATTCTCTTGGGCTTTCTTTGCTATGTTCTAAGTGTTTGCTCCCTTGTAATTTGGGCCACAAGTGGTACTTCATGGACTCTCTGTCCTACCCTCTACATACGTGACCTTTCAGCCCTATGCACATGCCATCTGACCAATTCATCCTCTGTGTTTCTTACATCAAATTCTTGAGAGAATTTGATTGATGGCTAGCCAGCTCCTTTGGCCAGATTGTCCAATCAGCTGTGGCTAAGTGGAAATGAGTCACATAATTGATAGACTAATATTTCCAGGAATGTGAACCAAAAACTTACACTAAGACTGGGCGCAGTGGCTCACGCCTGTAATTCCAGCACTCTGGGAGGCCAAGGGAGGAGGATCGCTTGAGGCCAGGAGTTCAAGATTACTGAGAGCTATGATCACACCACTGCACTCGAGCCTGGGAGACAGAGCGAGACCCGGTCTCTAAGAAAAACAACAAACAAACAAACATAAAACTAAAAGGGTAAGTTGGTTATGGCAGGCAAAGTAACTTACAGCTTATTTTCTAATATGGTTGCTTAGCTGGGTCAGTCAGTGCACCTCCAAGAGCTGTGCCCTCTGCCCCTGCAGCCCTAGCCCAGAGTTTGCGCTTATCTCCCAGCAAGCCCCCAGACATGCGCAGGCTGGCCTCTTCTCTAGTGAGAGGGGCCAAGGCTCCCATAGGCCTTTCTGCATCTTGAGTTCCTAGGGACTTCTGTTTGCCATTTGACTGGCCACTGGAGAAGCTCGACCCCTCCATTATGTGACTTCCAATTGACTGCTACAATGTCTGGAATGGACTGGGCGTTTCCTTTGTCCTGCTCTTTGTGTTTCCCATCTCCCTATCTCGGCGGCTTCCCTGCTGTTTGACTCCTCATTCCTCCACAGGCCTGTGGGTTTTGTCCATACTCATATTTCCCTCAGCAGCCAGCTGGGCCTCCCTGAGGATGCCCCTGGCCCAGTGCTCTGCTCTATTCCTGGAGCGACCAACTCACAATCTTGGCTTTCTGAATTTGCACAGCCAAGAGGCAGACATGTGAGGTGCCCCAAGAGGACAAGCCTAAAACAGCTTGTCTGACTTCACTACTGCAGAACCCCACAGGGAAGTGGCAGCAAAGCATCAGCCACAGCGTGCGAGTCGCAGGGCTGCATCTTAATCCTGGCTCTTGCATCAACTAGCCATGGGAAATTGGCCAAGTTTTCTGAGACTTAGTCCTGTAAAATAAAAATAATTATAATACTTAAGCCTTAAGGTTGCTAGAAAAACTGAGTGAATGCAAAGTAATTAGCACATAATAAACAAATGGTAGCAGTTATTTTTAATCATTTTTATCAGTGTTCATAACATTTTCCAGTCTCTAGAAAACAGTGAAAGAGAAGGTGTTGCTGTACTACACAGCCAGCTCCTCATTTTTGAGAAATAGGCTTTTCTCTCCACTCCGTCTCTTTTACAAGGTCACTGTCGTCTGGGGGCGGTGAAGAAGTGACAGATATATTTATAGCAGTTAGGGAAGCTGTATTTTGGATTTGGAGAACTTCCCCCACCTAAAACCCTCTCCTGTAATAAAAGTTTCAAGTCCTTTCCTTGCAGCTTACCTTAATTTTTTTCTTAAACTACAGCAGCAATGTCGCATTGAGGTTTCTTTCTCTGTGCAAACACCACTGCGCTAACACATTACTTGTTACTAAATTTTGGTTGGAAGGAAAATTATTTCTAGGTCATTTTTCCTATGTCCAAGAAGTATGCAGTAATTAAAACATTATTTGAAAACAGGAATAAGAAATAACTTCTAGTATACGTGCAATCATTTCACTCTTCCATGAACTTACATATTTATGTGTTTGAATAAAACCTATGAATACTAACTGGCTCTTTATTCCAGTAAATGAGACTGTGGTGAGGAGTGAATTAGAGGAGGAAAGTGTGGGGCACATAATTGAAAAATAAGATGGAGCGATGGCTTTTAGATGCATGTCTGCCACTGAATCATTTTGTGACTCTAACTAAGTACAACACTTCGTGCTCTGATTCCCACCTGGAAAATTATGATAATATAACTATCTGGACAGTGCGGCATGAGGTTCTATTTTTTAAAAAGAGGAGAACATCAACAAGATTTTTGGCCTTTTGGATCCAAACAGGCAAATGTTCAA
>NW_012133858.1:4516665-4526659 GCF_000956105.1 Propithecus coquereli
TGTCTCAAAAATGTCTTTTCTGGTTTGTTCAAAAAAAATCCAACCGAAGACCACTCATTGTACCTAGTTGTTATGCTGTGTCTCTTGAGAGTCTTTTAATCTACAGTTACTTCCTCTCTTTCTTTTTTCATGCACTGACTTCTTGAGGTTGCCTGCAGAATGTTTCATTTTTCAGGATTTGTCTGGTTGCTTTATTGTAGTGCTGTTCACCTTTATCACCTATTCCTTGTATTTTTTGTAAATGGGGAGCTAGCCGTAAAGACACGGTAGATCCAAGTTAAACATGTTTGGGAGAAATACATCACAGGTGATGTGTAGACTTGTTACTGTGTCCCATCAGGAGACTGACCCATACCTAACATCTCGTCGGTCAGTCATCAGGGATGTTGAGGTTGCTGCCTGAATTATGTGGTGGCAACCTGCTTCCTCCACTGTGCCGGTGGGTTTCCCCCTTTGGACTGGACAGTAATCTGTGAGATAACTTTGGCACTATGAGAATGTCATTTGTCCATCTACCATTCACCTAATGACTTTGCCACCAAGTTAATTTCTATCTAAATTAATGTTTTTACTCAGGGTTGAAAATGATGATTTTCTAACTATATCCTTCCTTCTGTTGTATTTATTTCTTATTATTCTAGTAAGTAAGGCTTTCCCTTCTCTATTGACACTACTTTGTTTACTCTGAAATACAGCTACTACTAGAAAAACAGGATATTTAATTTTTTCCCCTTTAATTATCATTTAAATGTTTGTTGGCCACTTAGAGCTCTTTTGTGAACTTTCTTTTCAGGTCCTTTGCCTATTTGCAATGGGACCATTCCTCATTCTCTTATTTGTATGTTGGCATTCTTTGTCACATGTGGTATATAGCTCCCTCGGTTTTTTGTTTGAATTTTAATTTTGTTCATTTTTTTCATGTATGGATGTTTTATACTTTTATTTAGCCTGGCCTATTATTTTTAATTATTTTTTATTTAGCCTGGCCATTTTTCATGTGGGATCTTCATGTCTTTCATGCTTAGAAACCCTCTTTATCACAAAGCCAGATCCACCTTTATTTTCTTATAGCTATCTTATAATTGTTTTATAGTTGAATTTTTTTCCAATTATAGAATATGCTTATTTCAGAAACACCAGCCCAATCTTAGTATTTCTCTGCTGAAAATCATCTGGTGTCTTCCCATTGCCTCCAGGATAAAAGTCAAACTCGATAGCTTGGTGTATCAGGTCCCTCGAGTCTGGCCCTTCTTTTGACTTCATTTCCTATCTACACTCACAGCAATAGCAGACCACTTGCAGTTCCCTGAAGAGTTAACGTTGTTCCATGTGCTTATGCCATTACAACTATGAATTCTCTTCTCCATGAACCGCCACAGTCTGCCTGAAAACTTTTGTTCTTCCTGCAACTCTCAAATATCACCTCGTTTTGTAACAAGTTTTCCGTGTTTCTCTCCAGCTCAGTCCCTTTGTAATCCTCCCAGAGCCTTTTGGTCGGGTTTTTACTGACATTTGTCTCATTTGGCTATTGTCTTAGTCTGTTTATGCTGTTAGAACAAAATACCTGAGACTGGGTAATTTATAACAGAAATTTATTTCTCATAGTTCCACAGGCTGGGAAGTCCAAGGTCAGGGAGCCAGCAGGTTTGGAGTCTGATGAAAGCCTGTCCTCTGCTTCCGAGATGGCACCTTGATGCTGTGTCCTCTGGAGGGGACAAACACAGTGTCCTCACCTGGTGGAAGAGCAGAAGAGAACAAAACCACTCCCTGAAGCCCTTTTATGATGGCCCTCATGATTTAATCACCTCCTAAAGGCCCCACCTCTTAATACTATTACATTGGCAATTAAATTTCAATGTATGAGTTTTGAAGGACAAGTTCAGACCATAGCAGTTGTCATTGTCTTTATACATGTTTCTCTCCCATCCTGACTGTGAGTGCCTTAAAGGAGGGGACCAGATCATATTTACCATTGTCATTGCCAGAGAGGGCATGCAATGTTTGTTGAATGTGTGAAGGGTTGATTAAAATTTGGTTTTGGATAGTAAACCATTTACACAGTGGTGGAAATGTATTTCAGGATTTCCAAGATACAAACAAGAAACTTTTCTTTCTCCGTTTTTTAGAAATATAACTGTCAAAGGTGGGTGCTAACCTGAAAGAAAAATAACGTCACATAAATATGACACCTATGTGTTGAGAACGGCTTTAGATGGGTAGTACTGGAGACCAAGAAACGATGCCACAGTGGCAGAGCTATTGATGCAAATGTGGTGCAAAGAAATCCACCCTCCCCGCCCCCCAAGCCCCTCTTACTGGCAGCTCTTTACTCTGGTTCTGCAGTGCTACCTTCCGAGACTCAGGCACGTTCCTCACCCAAATGCAAACCTGCTCCTCCCTCCCCCAGAGAGTCCTCCTGCAGCCTGGAGGTGTAAGGGGCTCCCTCAGACTGGCTACACAGAGGTGACTGACTGCACAGAGGGTCAACCCTGTTTTCTCCCCTCGCAGTTAAAATCCCAGGCCCTCCACAGAACTGGCTCACATACCAATGGATGGTGCAATCCCAAAGTAGGGCATATAAAAAATGGGTTGGTGAGAGTGCTGGAAATAATCTTGATCCCGTCTTATGAAAAAGTAATGGTATAAAACAGTGCTGTCCAATGGAAATAGAAGGTAAGCCACATATGTAACTTTGGATTTTGTAATAGCCACCTTAAAAAAGTAAAAAGAAACAGGTAAAATTGATCACAATATATTAACCTAATATCAAGATATTATCATTTCGACACATGTAATCAATATTTTAAAAGTTCCACATTGCTTCAATTTTAAAATTTAAACTTAACGAGAATCAAATAAAATTAAAATGATCAAAATTAGGACATTTAGTATTGATATAATATCACTATCTAATCTAATCCACTGTCCATATTCAAATGTCATCAGTGTCTAAGTAATGTTCTTCATGGCAATTTCTTCCCCCAGTCCAGGATCTAACCAGGGTCATACATTGCATTTCGTTGTCATGTCTCTTCAGTTTCCTTTAGTCTGGAAAATACCCTCAGCCTTTCTTTATCTTTCTCGACATTGACATTTTCTAAGAGTCTGGGCCATTTCTTATGAACAGTGTCCTTTGCTTTGTGTTAGTTTGATGTTTCCACATGATTATTTTCTGATTCTGCATTTTGGGCAAGAATCCCACAGAAATGATGTCTGTCTGTGGTAGTCATGCAGATTCCCCACCTGGATCCTCCTCCAAGGGAGGACTTGTCACCAGCTGCAGGGACAGTGGTCACCAGGTAGCCTCCAGCTGACAGCCCCGTTAGTGTGTACTTCACCTTCAGAGAGCCACCTTGTTTGATGTCAGGGCTGTCCTGGGGAAGTCCACATCTGGTGACTTTATGAAGCAAGGATATAAAGCCTGACCATTCTGACCTGACACAGGGCCAAATGTATCAGGCATTCAAGATGTGTGGAGAAAAGGGTAGCTGGAGGATAACGTAATGGGTAGTCATTGCTGGCTGTCACCGAGGCACAGCAATACAACCAGAAGCTCAGGGCAAGTAACAGGCAACTGAAGATCAGATATGAAAGCTAGAGGATTATTTTTGCATAAATATTTTTGCACACACACACACATACACACACACGAAGTTCTCATCTCTAGGGGGCAAAAAAGGCTCAGGACAAAACCCAGGATTTGAGAAATGAAGTCAATCAAGGAAGAATTTTGATACCAAGGTCAGAGTACTGGGTAGGAAACATTGGTTGGAAAACAGGACATAATGGGAAGGGGTCATATGGTCAGATGATCCTGAGTTTTTGATACCCTCACCCCACCACAGTCTCCTCTGAACCTTCTGAACCTGCAGAAGTGGCTGTGGCTCAGCCCTCCATATTAAGAGCTGGTACATGCCCCTCGAAAGGCAACACATGCCCCTGGCCTCACCTCCCCTTTTGACCTCCAGGTCTATAGTGAGGGCTAAGGCACTGTCTAATCCAGTTGAGGACACGGTGGGCCTTATAAGGAAGGAAAGCCACTACACACCAAAGAAGCTGCAAGATCTAGTCCACATGTACCAGAGGAGTGGGGGAGTGCATGGGTGGCTGGTTCTAAGGGTGCTTAAGTCAAAGGGCCAGAGCATAAAACTGGACAGGGAAGAGTTTATCAACTTGGGAGCACTCCCCCAAGAAGCAGGCCCCCAGGGGGTGTTGTGAACTCACTCCTAGTATCACTTCTCTTGAAGGAGGAAAAGTGATGGGCCACATGGTGAACTGAAATGCCAGAATCGCTGTGGCAGGCAGTGGAGCCGGGCATGCTGGAATGGTACACTGCGTGTGGCTGGAAGTCCTGCCAGAGGATTATGCTCATGGGAGGGCCCAGCGGAATGAGCTGTGATGAGGAAGCCATCACTAAGAGGTTCGGCAGGGGCTCTCTCTGAAAGCTGATGGTAGCAGGAGCTGCTACAGAATTTGGCACCCTGATATCACAGGCCCCTGAACAAACATAGGCCAAGGGGCAATGCTTAACCACTCAAAGCCCAGGTGGAGCCATAATTATTGTGTAATGGCAAAGTCAGAGTGGCAACCAGCCAGCCTGACTGCAGAGAATTATGGAAATGGCTAAGAGAACCTGGCCTCTAAGGGGCAAAATGGATGGGCAGCTGGCAAGAATACTACTCAGCTTTCACTAGCAGAAGATACCAAGTATGGAGAACTGGGAAGCTGGGAACCCTCGCCCCACCGAAAAGTCATCATTCTTTGTATCCTCAACAAGATCAGTACATACGGCTGGGGATCAAGGGCTGGAAGCAAAGTGGCATCTCTTACTAGATCTCCCAGTGACCTGTTGGGGTACTTCGTATTTCTTGTCTCCACACCTATGGGCTCTGAGGGTTTGAGCTTCTGGACTCCAGAAATGGCACACTTTCATCAGGGGATTCAACAAGAGTCCCATTGGATTATGAGCTATGACTCCTGCCTGAGCATATTTGGATTGCTGTGTTCAGGGACTGGGCAAGAAGAGGGACCCTGTCTCAGCAAGGGTTATTGATCGGCAGGAGGAGGTAGGACTGCCTGCACACAATGGAGCAGAGCACTGTGTGTGGAACCCAAGCGACCCACTGGGAGCCCCGTGGTACTCCCCTTGTCCAATTGGAACTGTAAAAAACAGGAACAGAAAGCGTGGCCTGAGAAGGGCGTGATGATCAGGGGCTCCGCTTCCTTGGGAATGGGAGTCTGAATCACGCTGCAATGTGAGACACTGAGGCCAGCAGAGTCGATAACTGAAGATGAGGGACATCTAGAATGCGTAGTGAAGGAGGGTTTCTTTGTCAGCTTGGGATGCTATAACAAGATACCTCAGGCTGGATGGCTTAAACAACAGATGTTTATTTCTCAAAGGTCTGGAGGCTAGCAAGTCCAAATCAGGGGGCCAGCAGGGTCAGGCTCTGTTGAGGGCCCTCTTCCTGGCTTGTGGGTGGCTGCTTTCTGGCTGTATCCTCACATGGTGGACAGAGAGAGAGAGAGAGAGAGAGAGATCTCTTGTCCCTTCCTCTTTTTATAAGGGCATTAATCCCATCCTGGGGACCCTACCCTCATGATCTAATCTAACTCTAATTACCTCCCTAAGGTACCACCACTAAATGCCATCACATTGGGGATTAGGACTTCAATATATGAATTTTGGGGGGACGCAAACATTCAGTCCACAGCAGTATCAATTGTAGCCCTCAGACCAACTGCATCAGCTGTCGTTCATCTCACTACCTCCTCTCCTCTAAATTTCCCCTCAGGAAGAGAGGCCCACCAGATTTTTGGAGAAGTGGTTCAATCAACACAAGAAGTTGGCTGTGGTATTAATAGATAGGGAGCCTATTTCATTCAGTGGGTTATGAAACATTATAATCATTATTTAGTTAGAGGCTAATATTGTCCAAGATCTGATCAGTGAAAGTTCCTTTTTGTACAGACAGAATCTTTCTATGTTGTCCAGGTTGGTCTTGAACTCTTGGCCTCAAGCAATCCTCCTGCCTCGGCCTCCCTAAGTGCTAGGATTACAGGCATGAGCCACTGTGCCCAGCCCACATAATGTTTTTAAAAATTATTTTGTGGCCCAAAATATGTTCTATGTTGGTGAATATTCTATGTGCACTTGAAAAGAATATGTGTTCTACTCTTGTTTGGTGAAGTGTTCTGTAAATGTCATTGTGTTCAGTTGGTTGATAGTATTGTTCATATTTCCTTATTCTCATTGATTTTTTTGTCTACTTGTTCTATGACTTACTAAGAAAAGAGTGTGGAAATCTCCAACTATAATTTGAAACTATTTCTCCTTTTATTTTGATCAGTTTTTACTTCACGCACTTTTAAACTGTATTATTAGATGCGTATTTAAGATTGTTATACCTTTTTTCTCTTTTCCTTTTTTTTTTTTTGAGACAGGATCTCACTCTGTTGCCCACACTAGAGTGCAATGGCATCATCATAGCTCACTGTAGTCTCCAACTCCTGGGCTCAAGCAATCCTCCTGCCTCAGCCTCCTGAGTAACTGGGACTAAAGACGCCACAACCACTCCTGGCTAATTTTTAAATTTTTTGTAGAGATGGGTCTCACTATTGCCCAGGCTGGTCTCAAACTCCCAGGCTCAAGCGATCCTCCCACCTTGTCCTCCCAAATTGCTAGAATTATAGGTATGAGCCATCACACCTGCCCTTATTACATCTTTTTGATGGAAAAAATTCTTTTATCATTATGAAACATCCCTCCTTTAAGCTTCATAATATTTCTTGTTCTGATCACACAAAGTTCACTTTGTCTGATATTAATATAACTATTCCACCTTTTTTAAAAAATAGTGATTAGGTTTTTCTTTTCCTGTCCTTTTACTTTAAACCCATCTATGTCTTTTTCTTTAAAATGGGCTTTTGGTAGACAGCATACAGTTGGGTCTTGCTTTTTTAAAAAAACAATTCAATATGACAGTCTTTGCCTTTAATTGCTGTGTTTGGAGCATTTATATTTAATATAATTATCACTATAGTTGAGTTTAAATCTGTCATATTGGTTATTTTATTTTTATTTTTTTTGGAGACAGAGTCTCACTCTGTTGCCTGGGCTAGAGTGCCGTGGCATCAGCCTAGCTCACAGCAACCTCAAACTCCTGGGCTCAAGCAATCCTCCTGCCTCAGCCTCCCGAGTAGCTGGGACTACAGGCATGCGCCACCATGCCCAGTTAATTTTTTCTATATATTTTTAGTTGTCCAGCTAATTTCTTTCTATTTTTAGTAGAGACGGGGTCTTGCTCTTGCTCAAGCTGGTCTCGAACTCCTTACCTCGAGTGATCCTCCTGCCTCAGTCTCCCAGAGTGCTAGGATTACAGGCATGAGGCACCACACCCGGCTGGTTATTTGTTTTTTATTTGTCTGATTTGTTCTTTGCTCCATTTTCCCCTTTTCTTGCCTTCTTTTGGATTAATTATTTTATAGTATTCTAATTTTAATTTCTCTATTGACTCATTAGCTTTTAGGCATCTTTTTTTTTCTTTTAGTCATTCCTATTCTAATATGTATCTTTAGCTTATCACAGTCTACCTTCAAATGCAATTATACCACTTCATGTATGCTGCAAAAACCATGTAACGGTATATATCTATTCCCTCTTCCTTTATGATATTATTAATATATGTTTTACTTCATTTGTTATAAACTTCATAAAACATTATTACTAATTTTGCTTTAATTATATTAGAGAAATTTTAAAAAGAAGAACAAATTTTATGTTAATTCACATATGAACCATTTCTGGTACTTTTTGTTCCTTTTCTGTGAATTTGAATATCCATCTGGAATCATTTTCATTTAATCTGAAGAACTTTCTTTAACATTTATTATAAGTCAGGTATGCTAGCAACAAATGCTCTCGTATTTGGTTTACCTGAAATGTCGTTATTTCACTTTCAATTTTTCCTTGATTCAGAATGTGAGGTTGATAGAGCTTTTACTTTCAGGATTGTAAAAATTTCATTCCATTATATTCTGGCTTGCATTCTTTCTGATACGAAATGTGAAGTCAGTAGTACTTCGCATCTTTGTTCCCTATAGGAAAGATGGCTTCAATGTTTCTCTGGTTGGTTCTAATATATATTTTTTAATTATTGGTTTTTAGCAGTTTGAGTGTAATGTGCCTTGGTGTGGCTTTCTTTGTGTTTGTCCAGGTTGAGTTTGGTTTACATTCTTGAATCTCTGTGTTTATA
This sequence comes from Propithecus coquereli, assembly GCF_000956105.1. Lineage (NCBI taxonomy): Eukaryota > Metazoa > Chordata > Mammalia > Primates > Indriidae > Propithecus > Propithecus coquereli. The sequence continues at coordinate 4,524,921 of NW_012133858.1, forward strand.
TTTTTCATCAAATTTAGAAAAACTTTGGCCATAATTACTTCAAATATTTTTTTATCCTCCTCCTCTCTTTCTGGGACTCCAATTATACAAGTGTTAGATAACTTTGTATTGACCCATAGGTCACCAAGTTTCTGTTCATTTTCTTTTCAACTTTTTTCCTCTGTCCTTTAATGTAAATAATTCTTTTGTACTGTTTCTTTGTTTGCTGATCTTTTCTTCAGCAGTGTCTAATCTGTTAAACCTATATAGCAAAATTTCCATTTCAAATATTATATTTTTCTGCTCTAGAAGTTTGATTTGGTTCTGTTTATGGTTTCCATTTCTCACATTATATTTATGTTCCTTTAAGTTCTTGGCCATACTTATAATAGCTGCTTTAAAGTCCTTAACTCCTTTAAAGTCTAATTTCATTATCTTTTTCATTTCTGAATCTGTTTCTATTGACTGATTTTTCTCCTGCTTATGGTTCACATTTCCTGCTTCTTCACATGTATAATAATTTTTTTTTTTTTGAGACAGAATCTCGCTCTGTTGCCCAGGCTAGAGTGCTGTGGCATCAGCCTAGCTCACAGCAACCTCAAACTCCTGGGCTCCAGCAATCCTTCTGCCTCAACCTCCCAAGTAGCTGGGACCGTAAGTGCACACCATCAAGCCCAGCTAATTTTTTAAGTTTTTGTAGAGACAGGGTCTCACTATGTCACTCAGACTGGTCTCCAACTCCTGACTTCAAGCGATCCTCCCGCCTCAGCCTCCCAGAGTGCTAGGATTATAGACGTGAGACACCGCGCCTGGCCTATGTATAATAATTATTGATCAGATACTAGGCATTGTGAATGTTACATGGTTGAGTGCCTGGATTTTGTTGTCTTTCTTTGAAGATTGTTAAATTTCATTCAAGCAAGCAGTTAGTTGACTTGCAGATCAGCTTTTTTCAGCTTTGTTTGAGCAGGTCTAGATTAGTCTTTACTATTGGACTAATTTAGCATCATTTGTAAACTATGGCCTTTCTGGGGTGTCTCTACCAAATGTTCCAGGTTTTTAATAAGATTTACCCATTCCAATCAGTCAGAACTTGAATGTTTCCAAGCTTTATTCAAGCTCTAATAGTTGTTTAGCTTAAATTTCCCCAGTAGTTATTGTCTACCAGCCTCATAAAGTCTATCCTTAAACCTACACCAAAGAGTTGAGGCAATCCTTATGTATATTTCTGGAACTCTTTCTCTGGTACACTACCTTGTAAATAATAGTTGTCTCAACCTCTCTTAATTCCAATTTCTGTGTCCTCAGTTAGCAAGATCACTGTACTCTGCTTGGCTTTCTTTTATCCTGTGTTTAGGTAAATATCTCTAGGAAGAAATCTGGGGAAGTTTTTGGGCTCATCTTGTTTCCCTTTTTTCCAGGATCACTGTCTTACTGTGCCTATTGCCTAATGCCTGAAAACACTTGTTTCATAGATTTGGTCCAGTTTCCTATTTTTTGTGGTAGGAGGTTTAGTTTGGTACCAGATACTTATTTATGATTGTGTCACCCTTAACATATGTAAACTTTCTATTGAATAATAAAAACATACTGAAACATTGCATAAATCGTAAGTGTGCAGTTTGATAATTTTTATCAATTGAATATGCCATGTAACCAACAATCAGATCAAGAAGAACATTATTAGAACTCTAGATGCCCCCTACTTCTCTTTTCAAAATACAAAATATTAATACTACTACCTAAGGGTAACCAGTATC
>NW_012133858.1:4526719-4552207 GCF_000956105.1 Propithecus coquereli
TCAAACTCCCGGGCTCAAGCGATTCTCCTGCCTTGCCTCCCAAATAGCTGGGACTACAGGCACGCATCAACATGCCCAGCTAATTTTTCTATTTTTTGTAGAAACAGGGTCTTGCTCTTGCTGAGGATGGTCTCTAACTTTTGGCCTCAAGCAATCCTCCTACCTTGGCCTCCCAGAATGCTAGGATTACAGGTGTGAGCCACCGTGCCTGGTGATATTATTTTTGTTTATGAACAATATGTAAGTGAAATCAAGTAGTATGCGTTTTCTGTGTCTGACTAATTTCACTTGATTTTATAATCGGTTGATTCATCCATGCTTTGCATGCAGATGTAGATTATTCATTCTTTATCTTTTAAAGTGTTTTATTTGTGAATATTCTAAAATTTATTCATCCTATGAACATTCTTATACATATGTCTCTTGGTGAACACATGAATAAATTTCTGTTGAAATGATGGGTTAAGTCACTCCAACAACCACCAAATTTATATAATTAGTCCAGCTCTTTCTTCTGAACTCTAGACTTAGATATCCAAATCTGTTTTACCCCTTCATTTATATGCACCTCAAATTTAACATATTCCAAACCATTTGCTCCTTCCTTATATATTTCCAAATGGCTTCTTAGTCCATCTAGTTCTTTATGGAGTAATCATTAATAGTCTTCTTTTATTGACCTTCTCTGGCAAACCAATCCATTAAGTCCCTTGTATTCCACCTCCGATTTATACATATCTTGAAATTATCCACCTCTTTCTGTCTCTACTGCCATTACCCTAGTTCAAGCCACCATCATTTCTGGCCTTGAGTAATGCAACTGCCTCCAAACTGGCCTCCCAGCAACCAACCCTTCTTGCCCTTTTCCAATCTATTCCCCACAAAAGGCTTGAGTGAGCTCTTAAGTATGTAAATCAGATCATATTTAACAGTCTTTACTAGCTGCTCATTGACTTTAGTATAGCTTCCAAAATACAGTCTGAAATCTATAATGTGGCCAATAAGAGCCAGTATGGTCTGGCCTCTGCCACAGCTCAGCTCAAGTTTCTCCTTGCTCCCTATATTCCAGCCACACTGACTTCCTTTTAGTTCCGAGAACACACAAAGTTCTTTCGTGCCCTAACAACCTCACACATAATTTTCCCTTGGCCTGGAACATTCCTTCAGGCTCTTTAATATGCCTGGAGCTTAAAAGGAAGTGCCTTTTAAGAGGGCTTTTCTCTGACAGTCCAAAATTAACCCATCATGGCACCCACTAATTTTCCTTCATAGTACTGATCACAATGTATAATTATGTAACGATTTATGCTTTAATGTCTCTTGCTCCTATTAGACCTTAAATTCCATCAAGTGTTACGTTCACTCCTGTGACCCAATGCCTAACGCGGTGCTTGGCACATGGGAACTCAGTAAATGCCTTTTTAATAATGCTCGACCTATGCGAAGGCTGGAAGTGGGCCGTAGGTCTAGTATCTGGCACTTCTCTGCCATGGTTAGTTTCCTTCCTGTGAGTGGTGGCAGATAGGGGCAGGTCCTTTCCTTCATCACCCAGAGGGGGCTTGTCTCTCAGCCCTGTGGTAAGTGTTTGCTGTAGGGCCGCGTGTAAGAGACAAACGGCCTCCAGACACAAGGCGGCAGGCTGGGGAGATTAGCCATATTACCGAGGACAGCACAGTTCTATCACCAGAAACTAGAGCAATCTCCCGCCGCAGGTGCGGGAGGAACTGCTAATCTCCTGGAGGGGCGGGACTAAGGCGGGCCCCGGGAGGGGGAGGGTCAGTGTGGCCTCTCCGCAGTACCCGATTGGCTTGAGAGAGCCGAGGGGGCGGGGGCGGGGTTTGATTCCGCGAGCGCGAGCCACGTTGGATACCGGGCAGCCCTGCCGGAAGGCCACGCCCAGGCCCCACAATGCACTGCGTGGCGCGTCACTTGGAGCGGTGGGTCTCGGCTCGACAGGTATTTCCCGGCTCCTCCCAGTCCTCTTTTCTGCGTAGGGGTGTTCGAACCCCTGCCGGCCGCTCCCCTCTGTCTCCGCGCCCCAGCCACGCCCCTCGCCCTCGGGACGACAGACGTACCCCCGGGGAGGAACCAAGCCCGTGCCGTGGGGTTGGGAGCTGGGTGTCGTTGGGGCCGCGGAGCTCTGGAGGAGCGGGCATGCAGGGACCCGGCCCACTTCCATTTGAGGGGCCCGTGGGGCCGCGCGGGCGGCGGTTGCCCCTTGGCTGGCCTGCCTCGGGTATGGGGCAGCTGGAGCTTGAGTGCCTGAGGGGGAGGGCCAGTCTCCCTGACCTACCAGCCGGTGGTGGTGGGATCCCTGGCGCCCAGGTGTCAGAAACACGGTGATCCACCTAGGCTGTTCAGGTGGCCCGAGAGAGCGTGAGGTGCCATTTCCTATTTCTTTTAGGCAGGGTGGGACTTGAACCAGTGGCTTACTTTGCGTTTTGTGGAGGTGGAATAAGCGCGGAGCCCAGAGATTTGCCTGCGTTGGCTCACAGAAACCTTTTGAGGCTCTGTTAATGGCACTTTGGGAATAGTGTGGCAGAAAGTAGACCTGAGCAACTGGCTTGACAAGCGGAGGGGGTCTCTGAAAGAGAAGGCCAAGCCCGAACTGGCTTGAGTCTCTCTGCCAGTGAAAACAGCTTTAGATTTTTCTCCTGCTGCTTACTTCCCTGGATCATGCACCTGGATCAAGTGGAGAGCTTGAGAACCAGCCCTTCTTATGCCTGTTCAGCTAAGGCAAAGCGCAGCCCAGACCTAAAGTGTCAGCCTCTATACTGGAGATGTTGCGAACCCAGCTGACAGGTGGAACAGCCACTTTTAAAACTTCTGAATCACTTTCCATGTTACTGGTATTTGCTCACATGCTATAATTGTAAGGAATGAGCAATACCTGTAATCTGGTATATTAAGGTTCAGTATTTGAATCTGACACCTGTGACCATGGCCTAAGTTAATGGGACATTTGGGCATTTTCTGTGCTGAGAACCATTACATCTGTTTAGGGCCTTGTGTGTGTGTGTGTGTGTGTGTGTGTGTGTGTGAGTGACTGATCAAAGTCTAAGTGTATGCTTTGTTGGTGTGAAAGAAGCCCAGGTCCTGTGAAAGGGGTGCCTGTGTCCTTCTTTTCCATGTGTTTGAGTAAGAAGTTTGGACATGTTGAGAGGCAGTGTCTCATAGAGTCGTTAGGGTTACACCTGAGTTTAAATTCCTACTTGGTCACTTACTAGTTTAGGGATTAAACAAATTACTTAAATTTTCTGGGCTTGAATTTCCTCAAAGGTAAAATGAAACTAGTAATACCTACCTGACAGGTTTTTGGAAGGGTTCTCTGAGGTAATGCCTATAAAATGCCTGGTCTATAGAGGGAAATCAGTAAGTAAGAAGGATAGCATAGCAAATTCTTAATATAGCACGTTTAGGATATTACAAGGCAATGTTTCAGGTGCTTTACCTGATCCTATGAGACAGATACTATTGGCATCTTTAAAACAATCCTGTGAGATATATACTTTTAGTAGCCATAATTTACAGGTGTGGAAACTGGGGTATAGAAAGGCAAAACTTGCCCACGATTACATGGCTAAGAACATGGTGGAGCCAGGATTAGAACCCAGACAGCCTGGCTCCAGAGTCTGTCCTCTTAACTACCATACTGTACTGCCTCTTAAAATTTAACCTGTTATTTCATTATTATTTCAAAATGGAATAATAGGAGTATCAAAGACTGCCAATAAGATAGGGGGCACAAAGTGGCAGAATAAATTCTGGCTGCCCTTGGTACCTTTTTCCCTCCCCTTTTCATGCTCTGTCTCCCAAGTGCCTTCCTGCTAAGCTATGGCTATGTAAAGTCCTTTCCCTTTTTCATTCAGTCTGCCCCCACCTTGTACATCACAATTAGTATAGCTTTCTTCCCACAGATCTCAGCACTTTTTTTTTTCTCCCAGAAGCATATTTTTCTTTATTAAAATCACAGTTGTAGAACATTTGAACCTTTATTCATTTCCATTTTCTTTGTTCAAAGTGTCTTTTTTCTGGGTTTCTTGAATTACTGTATATTCATTCTCTTCCTTTTTGGTTAAAGGACGAAGAACACACATTAATGCTTTTCCTCCCTTGGATGGATGGTAGGATGAGAAGGTAGCCATTCCAGGCATAGTCTGGAGTATTCGATTAAATATCTCCTCCATTTTATTTTCTGGCTCATCTGCATTTTTCTCTTTCTTTATAGTAATTTGAACTTTGTATTTTTTCTCAATCCACTGCTGAATCTGTTTACTCTTCGTGTCCAAATCATGTTGCCCAATATTTGAAGAAAAAGTTAGCTCCTTCTTCAGGGTTGGTCCAGTTTTTGGTCTAGCCTTCTCCCTCTCTCTCAGCCTCAGTCGTTCTTCATGAATCTGTATCCCTGTCATGAGCTGGTACTCCGGGGGCTCCGCGCTGGGATTCCTTTGCACCAGCCTCAGGTCTCGCTCATCCAGGAGTCTGATCACATCTGCTCGGTGCATGTTTCCCAAATCATTGTCCTTCTCATCAAGTACGTGAATAATTCGCTCATTAATTTTTCTTCCCGTGTTACTAAAAGTGGTTCCATCCTTTTTTTTCTTTTTTCTCTCGTCCTGGATGTCTTGGACGGTGCTAAAAGCCTTTGTATGAATTAGGAAGGACAGCCCTGGGGCAGAAGCAGTAGGGTACAGTTATGCTGGTGCTCTCTTTTGCACAATGTATTCACCAAAACATCTTCTAATGCAATTATTCTCAGCCTTTATGGTTTGTAGAGTTAACCTATTTAGAAAAAGAGCAGCCATCAGAGGTGTGACTTGTCAAAGATGAAAGAGGAAAAAAGGAGGTGTCTTCAGTAGCTCTTCTCAAAGTTAGGTCCCTGTGCCACCTTTTTAGGAAGAACTATAATCATCCCCACTTGAGGAGGAAAAGCTCTTCTTTAGAAGAGAATGACAGCACCAGCATTACGTGTCCTGGGGTTGGCCATTTCTCTCAGCACTTTTGATAAAATAATATGTAGCAAGGGTATTGTCCCCCAAACTTTGGTACTGTCACGTATGCAAAATAATATCATAAGCAGTTGAATATTTAAAAAAATCTCCAAAAATTTTTGCGCACATATTTGAATAAAACAAAAAAAGTTTCATTTATTTTAATTGAAATGAGGAGAAAAACCTAATACTTCAAAACTGATTTCACAGATATTGCTAAAAATATATAGGGCAAAATGTAAGTCAGTTGAAAGACTGATGTTAGGTAAATAATAGTACAGGTGGGATGAAGATAAGGTAAAAATTCTCAAGTGGTACTTGGATAACTGAAGTGATGAACTAAAATAAAATGTGAGTGCTTTACCCCAGTGTAAATGTTTTTAATCTTAAAGGAGGCATTTATGAGAGCATTTTGATAGAAAGAAGATACAAAATCTACTTATATTTTGGATTTTCTTTATTGCCTTTCTGATACCTTGGCCCACAGTCATTACCTCACATGGTTCTGAAGAAGAGGGGTCAGCGTCTGGTTATCTTGAGTCTAAGAAGTTATTAACCACTGCAGTAATAGTATGGCATTGTGGGAGTTTATTTTCCTAGCCTTTACATAAAAGTTAACCCATATTTACCTAGGTTCTTACTTGGGCTTTTTCCTCCAATATTCCTGTTGAGGAGAGGAAAAATAGGCCACTACTCAGATTCCCAGTGAGGTATCTGCTGCTGTCTAAAGGCAGGTGTAATATTTTCTCTGTGTTAAAGGTGAGGAAAAATGGACCGGTGGCCTAAAAAAATATATATGGCCCTGATAAGATAAAAACTACTGCACCTTAATCTTCCTGTGCAATTGTTGTAACCTCTGCATTCCACAGTTCCACTGGTTCTTCCTTGGGGGTTTTCCCAACCACACCCTGGTTAGACCCCAACAGTGCTCAACTCTACTTGGCCTTGATATACACAGATTTCTTTTTTACTAGCACAGTTTAGACAAGATTAGTTTTTAAAAAAAGAAACTACATTATGAATTCAAGGTAAAAATTTTTAAAAAGGGGGAAGGGTATGTTTATTGAGTTGATGGAGAGACTGCTTGTCCTGAGGTGATTGGAATCCATCTACAAATTAGTTAAGGCTGGCATTGATCATCAGACATTCATTTCAATTTCTTTTGCTTTCTTAAGTTCAACTGGTTTGGATGCTGAATCAAATTACTCTGAGAGGAAGAGATTTCACTTTTTATCCTCAAAATCTTGTCTGTTGATAGATAAGAAACAATCCTCTGACAACCTTTTAAGAGTTTTGACAGAAAATGTAATTGCTGTGTTCTGCTTTTGGTGAAAGACTAAAGTGTGTATTAGGAATATTGGAAATGCAAGTTTGTCTAATTTTAGTTTTCCACTTAGTAAAATGGTGGGCAATACCGTCTGTGTTGTGTTTGCTTTTTTCATTTAAATTTCTCTAATTTTGGGGGTGATGTTTCTTGATGGTAAGAACTCTGTATGCCTAGTGTTTGACATAATCCACGGCATACAGTAGATAGTAAATATTTGTTAAACAAATGGAACTTACAAGTAGTATTCTTTTCTCGGTATGTATTTCAAGAAGTATGAATCATATCTTTCTGTCTTCTAAGTCATTAAAAAGAAAAGAGTAACTTTGAAGACTACATGAAAGTTGGCAACATGATTATAAAGACTATTCCTAATATTGCTATTAGGTTCCTAGAAAGGTCAGGCATAAAAGAATGAAGTCTACTTTCAAATACTAAAATATGAACTTTTGGAACTATCAGTCACAATCTACCGTCACGTTGATTCCCAGAATGGTTATTTCTTTGCAGTTCCATGTCTGGAAAGATAACGATTTATATTATATTTAAATAATAAATACTTAACAGTATCAAGTAAGACATTTTCCTACTTTGTTTTTTTTGAGACAGTGTCTTGCTCTGTTGCCCAGGATAAAGTGCTGTGGTGTCAGCCTAGCTCACAGCAACCTCAAATGCCTCGGCTCAAGTGCTTCGCCTGCCTCAGCCTCCCGAGCAGATGGGACTACAGGCACGCGCCACCATGCCCAGTTAATATTTTCTATTTTTAGTATAGACAGGATCTCACTCTTGCTTAGGCTGGTCTCTAACTCCTGAGCTCAAGCAATCCTCCCGCCTCTGCCTCCCAGAGTGCTAGGATTACAGGTGTAAGCCACCGCACCGGCCATTTTCCTACTTTCTTACACTTAGGCTAAATGTTACAATTTTGGTTTGATAATTAAATAAAACATGGTACAATTTTTAAAGAGGGGGGTACAGTATAGATATCCTCTCTTCAGGGATCTCAGCTTTCTCTTGCTACTGCTTTCAGGAGAGAAATTGGATGAATGGAAAAAAATGCTGATTTGTATATGTCACACTGGAACTTTAGTTTGAAGATTCTATTGTGGTAAAAAGGCTAATTTAACTTGCTTTTTTTTTTCTCTTTAAATAAATGAAGGAGAAAAATATTAAAGGATAATGACAAATTATTAATATTACCTAAAGATTCCTCCCCTTTCCTCATGAAAAGTGGATAGTAAACTTAATGCATTAGATTTGTGAGTTGGATTGATTTTTATTGTCAGATCAGTTACCACCCGGAATGGACAGTAAAATTTTTACTTCACACAGCAAGAAAACTATTAATTCCTGGTTTCCAAACTCTGTACCAGTTGGTTTTCTATGGCATTTTGGGGGGCACATTACTAACTCAATTTTCATTTTTGAAATGAGGTAATATTGACTTAGCTGAAGTGGGCAGGTAAAGATTAATTTAGTCTCTGAGATAAAATATCTCTGAAAAAAGCCTATGAAATTTGTATCAAATGTTTGAATTTTCACCAGTTGCCCCTACTGCTAGTGAAGAAGCATTTAGTGGCTCTGTGCTCTGATGGCCGGACAGAGAAGAGTTATCACTTAATGTCAGATGGTGAACATGTTTTAATTCAATGTTTTTCAAAGTATGGTCCTTAGACAATAAGCAAAATAATCACCTTGGGAATTTGTTAAAATTTAAGATTCCCAAGCCCCCACAGTCAGTGGGTCAAAATTTTGGAGAAATGGGCCCAGAAATCTGCATTTCTAACCAAACTTTAATCTTCTTATATAAGCTAAAGTTTGAGAACCACTGTGTATGGTTTCATAAACCACTTTTATGAAAGTTTGACTATTTACCTGGTTTTTTTCAGACTTAGGCCTGTGAAGTCTTTTTATCTGTCTTTGTAAAACATGACCAGAATCCAGTAAAAGAAGCCATTATGATTTACTTTCTGGTTAAAAAGATTGACAACAACATTAAAACAGTATTCCTTTAGCTTTAGGCTTTATTTTAAATACTTTTTTTCTGATTATAAAAGTAACATATACTTATTATAGATAGTGTGAACACTTAGGAAATTATAAAATGATAATCACCTGTAATACTATTTCCTGGAGATGAGCATTATTTTGATTTTGGCATCTTTCCTGTATTCATTTCTCTGTTTCTCCCTCCCTTTGTCCTTCTCTTTATCTTTGTGGAAAACAACATTTGCAATTTTTATCCTGCTTTCTTCTTAACATATAAGTATTTTACCATATTATTAAACTTTTTTTCCACAAACATAACTTTTAGTTGCTGCATTATATTCCATCATGTGGATGTACTATAATTTACTTAACCATCACCCTGTTGTAGGATTTTTTAAGTTGTTTTCAGTTATTTGAGTGGAAGAATGTCTTTCTATTTAAAATTTTGTCTGGATCTCTGATTATTTTCCTCAGGATAGGGTTATACATTTATTAAGGTCAAAGGCATAAATACTTTTTAAACTCTTATTGAAATTGCCAAATTGTTTTGAGAATTGGTGTTTGTACCAATTTTTACTTTCACCTGTATTTATGAGAATATCAGACAAAAGCAAGTGTTATTTTTTTAAAAGGTAATTTTTTAAGTGAAGCATAGTTACCATTGTTTTAATTAATATTCTTTGATTACTAGTAAGTTGAACATTTTTACGTACGCTTATCAAGTTTGGCTTTAATTTTTATCTAACCCGAATTGTTTATTTTGTTTTAGGTCTTCTCTATCGGTTGAAATGTCTATGATTTTATCTGCCTCAGTCATTCGTGTCAGAGATGGACTGCCACTTTCTGCTTCTACTGATTATGAACAAAGCACAGGAATGCAGGAGTGCAGAAAGTATTTTAAAATGCTCTCAAGGAAACTTGCTCAACTTCCTGATAGATGTACACTGAAAACTGGACGTTATAACATTAAGTAAGATTTCAGTTTGTTTCATTAGAATCACTTGCATAGTGGTGCTTGTTTTAATGATGTTTAAGTGGTTGCAATGGAAATTGTGCTTGACTAGTTTAGGAAAACTTGTTCAAGTACAGAATCATGTTGTTCTGAACTTACAGTAAATAGTAATCATTGTGTCACAAACCTTTTTGCAGTTTTCTATGCATTTATATCTGGCTTTTGAAAATTTTATAGTTTTGCAGATCACATATATTCCTTCTTATAAGTTGATCACCAGGTATTTATTGGCACTCTTACATCCCCAGAATTATAGCAGGCAAACTGGAATGGGAAATAAAAAAAAAAAATTTACCTGATACCTGCCCTCAAAAAGCTGAAGAAGCTTACGTTCCAGTGGGAGGAGATAGCACTTATCACTGTATTATATATAAAGAAAGTTAAACTGGGTATGGGAAATCTTTGGTCATCGGGGGCCTGTCTGATAGGGTGACATTTGAGCAAAGGTGAGAGAGGAGGCACTTATGTGAAGGATGCTGTGGATGAAGAGCAAGGCAGAGGTTAACAACCAATGAGAAGCCCTTTTATACATATCAAGAAACGGAAAGAAAACCAATGATGCTGAAGCATTTTGGACAATTAATAGAGTAACAGTAGGTAAGGTCGGAAAGGTAGAAATGGGACAGGTTATTTAGGGCCTTCTAGGCCATGATGGGTTTGGAGTCTATTTGTCTATTGAGTCTAATGCAATAGGAAGCAACTGGGGAGTTTTAAGCTGGAGAGTTATGTGATCTGATTTTGGCTTTGAGTAGATCATCCTGGCTGCTCTGTGAAGAATGGGCCATAAGGGAGAAAGAGTGGAAGCAGAGAGATCAGACAGGAGATTCTTAGAGTAGTTCAGGTAGAGGTGATGATTGTAACTTTAACTAGGGTGATAGTGAAGAGGTTGGATTTGGGCTATATTTTGGGATTAACACAAGCAAATCCTCCTAATGGTTTGAAGTGGGATATGAAGAAAAATCAAGAATCACTTGTAGTTTTTTGGCCCGAGGAACTGGATGGATAATGGGGCTGAAATGAGCAAGACCGGAGAGGATAAGTGTGTTTCATTGGTAAAAATTAAAAGTTATGTTTGGACATCTTACGTCTGAGATGGCCATTAGACACCCAAGGGGCACTGCCAGGTAGGCAGCTGGATGTATGAGTCTGAAGTTTAGTGATGAGGACAAGTATGGAGATTTATATTTGGGAGTCAGCTTACCATTTGTAATTAAAACCATGGGAATGGATGAGACCACCTTGGAAAGCATACACATGACACAATTAGAGAACAAGTAACTTCTGAGCAGTTTGATACTGATTATACATACAGAAGGAAATCAGATAAGAACAAGGTCTATATAGCATATAATAAACTTCATTATTGAGATGGTATGTGAGCCCTGTCCTGAAGATTTAAAAGATTGGCTGAAGCAGGGAGGAGGGCATTCCAGGTGTAAGGAAGAGAGGCAGAATAAGCAAAGAATGTGACTTAGCGTGGTGGGTGCATTAACCTGCTTAGCCTGGTATAGTGGACAGTGATTTATAGATAGTTATGAGACGTGTGTGATAATCAGCGTGGGGCCAGATCCTGGATTGCTCTAAAGTTCAGATTGAGGGATGTCACTTTGATGTAATAGGTTATAGGAAGGTCTGTTGCAGGTTTGAGGGAAGTGACTTGATAAAAAACAATTCTGAGACAGTGGAACATAAGGTGAAATGGAAAGTCTGAGAGGAGAGAGACAAGGCAGAGAGGTCAACTTACTATTAGGTCCTGAAGTAGGAAAGTAAAAGTGCAAATGAAAAAGAAAATACCACCAGACATGGTGACTCATGCCTGTAAACCATGCACTTTGGGAGGCTGAGGCAGGAGGATCACTTGAGGCCAGGAGTTTGAGACCAGCCTGGGCAAAAAATATTAAAAAATTAGCTGGGCTAATATTAGATTAAAATATTAAAATATTAGATTAAAATATTAAAAATTTAGCTGGTGGTGCATACCTATAGTCCTAGAGGAGGTTGAGGCAGGTGGATCCCTTGAACCCAGGAGTTCAAGGTTATAATGAGCTATAATCGAGCCACTGTACTCCCCCTGGGCGACTCCGCCAGAGTGAGAGCCTGTCTCTGAAAAAATTAAAAATAATAAAGGGAAATGCCAAACAGAAACTTCAAGAGAGGTGATCAAGCCTGATAAGATAGAATACTAGAGATGAAGAGAAGGAAGGGGCAAAAATGACTCAAGCCTTGGAATTGGACAGAATGATGGTGTCATTGTCAGAAATGAAGTCTTTCGAAGGGATTGTTTATGAGAGGTGAGAAAGAAAGAAAAGATGATGAAGCTCCATTTTGATTACTTTAATTGAGGTTTGACAGGGCAGGCCAGTAAAGGTGGGATATTTTGGAATCATTCACATACATGTGACTGAAATTGCGAGGGTAGAAATGCCCATGGAGTTTAGATAGAGGCCTAGAATAGAACCTCAGAGAATGTCCGCAACTTCTTGGATCACCTGGATAATGATAAGATAATGAGATGTTATATTTAATTGGTTTTTTTGAGGGCTTAAGTAGAAAATGTGGTGGTGATGTGGTGGTTCAAATATATGTAAAATGATGTCTTAGCCTGCTTCTATTTTTAGGAGAAAAAAACTTGAAACATTTAAATATTTTCCTTAATAGGCTCTTTTAGTGCTCTGGGTCATTATTCTGAGTTTCAGTTGTTACTGTATAGTGGTGTAGAGAGATGTCAAAGTTACAGGAAATAGGCTTGAATGTATATTCTGGTAGATATCCTGGACTAAAAAAAACCCTAAAACCCAACTTTTTTCAAATGATTTTTGTTCCCTTGACTTATTTTCTTGAAAGTAGAGTAAAATGTAGTAAAATTTTAACCCATCTACTTCTGTTTAATTGTGAATTCTAGGTTTTATGTTTGTTTATACCCCATCTTATTCCACACAAAGGATTTGAACAATTTCCAAAAATAATTCAAAAGGACAAGCGAGGAAATCAGATGAAGGAAAATAGAGATAGGAGCAATAATAAACTGAAGTAAGATTTCCTTCTGGAGATGCAAACTACATAGTTCATTCATGTTTTAGAAAAAGGCTAGAAATATTACTGTTTCCTTGTGGCCAAAGCAAAGAATGGATAATTGGTAGGATTTAGTGCCATTGGATAAAAACATTGTTTTTCCTGCTACTAAGACCACAAAGAGGGACTGCATTTGGATAGCATTCTTCCAGCAGCCATGATAATGAGACTTTTGTGATTGTTCTTATAGTCCTTAGATTAAGCAAATGGCATGATGCAAAAAGCAATTTTATGAGAGAGTTTAGGAGTGGGATAAATCAGCAGAGGTCTAATCTGGCCTGATCCAAGAATACAATCCAGATATGTCTAAAGGAATAAATAGATTATGTAGCTTTTAAACCTATGCATAGAAGAACCTCTATGCATGTTATTTTTGTAGCCAAGCTTTCAAAAAGGATTGAAAAATGGAATTTTTAATTCTAGTTCCTGACAACCTGGATTTCATGTATTTTCTATTATCAATTAAGAGGTCTTGTTAGTTGGTTTTAGTTTATTGAGGTTTTTACAGTATATGGCAATGAGCTTAGACTGAAATATATAAAACTGGGAATTTATGTGTGTTACCAGACTTAAAATTCTCACATCACAACTCTTTTTCTAACCACCATGAGTTTGCCAGATCTGCAGTAGCAACATGATAGCACAGCCTGGAATTGCCACCACAGGGCCTTTCTCCTAGCCATGTTAAATACTGCTCTTTCCTTCAAAGCCCAGCTGATAGCCTACTTCTTTTGAATCCACTTCTTCCTCGTTACTATTTCATTTCTGTAATGATCTCACTCCCTTTGTTCCCTAGTTCTACAGATTGCCTGTAGAACTTTCTTGACTGCCTTTTTCATCATTTCTTAAAATTTTTTATTTTTAATTTAATTTTTATTTCTCTGTCCTCTCTCTATAACTGGGCTGTAACTCACTGAGGAAATTGGTTTGCCCTGGCTTATACTATTTTTAATTCCTCATTTCTTAGCATTGTGTTTCAAATTTGTATAGACATTAAAGTGCCCTTTCTTTGCAGAATACTACCAAAGTAACTACATGTTATAATTATGTGCCAAACCAGGTAGTACCTCACATTAGATTCTAGTTGAATAGGCTGAGGAAGCCAGGGTTTGAGGGGGAAAAAAAAAGTTAGAGGAGTCACATTTAAAATTGAGAAAATCCATTTAATTTTCTCCCCCTGTGTATTGGGAAAATGATGAATTTCATCTGATTGTAGTGGCTGGATACTCAGTTTAGCTGACGGAGCATATTCTGTGGAGCATGGCTTGTGCTAGCACAATGCCTTGCACATGTCATAGTAGCTGCTAAATGAAGGTTGGTTGTTTTGCGAGTATGGCAGTGTTTGGAGTGCCATGGAGTTGTCTTCATTTTCTCCAAAGGTTTCAACTTGTGGATTGGGCAGGGTGGGATGGAGTGTGAGGGTATTTGGTTTTGTGGTTTCCATAGTGAGATATAGATATAATTGATATAGATGCAATTCTATCTATATAAAATTATAAGGGATTCATCTGTTTTATAAGTTGAAGGATACTTTCCCTAAACTATAATAAATGTTTAATGAATAAACTTATGCCACAATTAAAAAAATGACTGATAATGATTAGTCATGAAAATTAAATTGGGTCATCTGAGATCTTAAAACTTGGCAGTTGACTTTGGGGGTTTAAAAATCATAATTATACATTTTGGGATCTCTTTAAACATTGAGACACTGTTCTCATGAAAAATCAAATACCCTTTGGGAGGTCAGTCATACCCTACTGTGAATTTTAGTGCAAGAAATAAAATTCCTTAGTTCTTTCACTGCAAATTCGTTTGAAGTCTGATACTGACTGTGTGCCTCCTCACTTCTCTTCTTGCCTGAGTGTTTACTTTCTCCCCAAACTGCTGCTTCCAGCCAGGAATGCTATTTTAGGCCTACCTGCCTTTTTTGGTTTACTAAAACTAAGGATACTTTCCATCTGTATCAGTGCTTTCCTTTCACTCGTGGTGATATTTTTGGATTACTGGAGTAACAACTTCAACAATAACCCAGTTATTGACTACTTGCAATTGCCAGGCACTTTATTTACATTATTATTAAACTTTGCAACAGCTCTCTGAATGGCTATTAAACAGAGCTCTTTCTTATTGCTGGGGGACAGACACACAACTCACACTAACTTAAGCAAAAAAGGATATTGTGAAGGATAGAGGTGGGGCTGGCTTTGCAGATGTTGTTATTGGGACTCTTTCTCTCATTTGTGTAATCTCACACCTTTTGCAGATAGGTGTTCTCCACAGACTAGAAAACACTACACAGGCAGCTCCAGGTTTACTTTAGTCCAGCTGAGCAACTCCTCTCCTCCATGTTTCAAGACAAGGACTTTAATTGGTTTTGCTTGTGTCTTGGCCCATTTTTGGACTAATCATGTGGTCAGAGGTGATGAGGTATTCTTAGTTGGCTAGGCCTGGATCACATGCGTTCCACCCCTTTGTCAGGCAGCTTTACCAAAGCCATATAGAATAGATAGTGGAGCTGGAGGTAATCCCCTAAATGGAAAGAGGGAAGGGATGCTGGGCAGATACCCATTATAGTACTGTCACCCCTATTTTACAAATAAGGTAAACAAGACTTAAGGATGTAAAGGAACTCCTTCAAAATCACAAAGGAAATAAATGGTGTCTCTGAACCATAGTCTTTTGGCTTCAAGATTGAAATTATTCTCTGCTAAAAGACAGAGTTGCTACCCTTAACCCTAACCCTTTTCTTGACAGCATGTGTTCCTAATTCTCCTATTTCTTTTCACTTTTTGTGGCAGAGAAGTTATCCAGGGGAGAGAATTAAGTCAAATACCACCCCTTCTCTTTTTTTGGTTGACAGTAATGAGAGGAACAGAGTATGTGTGAAGACTAAAATTGATGACATTGTCTCCTTGGAGACTAGGTGTTTGGTGGGGAGGGGTTGTGTCAAGGGAATGCAACCCACCAATAGCAACCAAACCACCTAGGGGAAGGGATAACCTATGTATCCTACTTTCCTGTTTTGTCTTATTGCTAGCATCACATTACTTTTCTATTTATTATGGCAAAATGTACTACTTTTCAGCACCACATATGTTAAATGTGCTCTTTCTTGTGCACTGGCCTAGGAACCTAATTACTGTTACAGAACAGTTTCTTTTTCTTTCATTTTTTTATTTCAAAATATTAAGGGGGTACAAATGTTTTTGGTTACATGGATCGCTTTTGTAATTCTTGAGTCACAGCTATTAAGTGTGCCCATCACCCAAATAATGTTCATTGTACCCATTGGGTAGGTTTTCACCATCCCCTCCTCCCCCTTCCCCCTGCTTGATTTCCACTGAATTTTACTTCTCTCTATACCCATATGTGCTCATTGGTTAGTTCCAATTTAATAGCAAGTACATAGGGTGTTTTCCATTCTTTAGATACTTCACTTAGGATAATGGTCTCCAATTCTATCCAAATTGTTGCAGAAGGAATTAACTAGTCCTTTTTTTGTCGCTGAGTAGTACTCCATGGTATAAATATATCACATTTTATTAATCCACTCATGAATTGAGAGCACTTGGATTGAGTCTACATCTTTTCAGTTGCAAACTGTGCTGCAATAAAAGTGCATGTGTCTTGATAAAATGACTTCTTTTCCTTTGGGTAGATACGGAGTAGTGGGATTGCTAGATCAAATGGTAGGTCTATACTTTTAGTTCTTTGAGGAATTGCCATACTGTTTTCCATAGAGATTGTACTAATTTGCAGTCCCACCAATGGTGTGTAAGCGTTCCTTTCTCTCTGCATCTGCACCAGCATCTATTGTTTTTGGACTTTTTAATAAAAGCCATTCTAACAGGTGTAAGGTGATATCTCATTGTGGTTTTAATTTGCATTTCCCTGATGATTAGTGATGTTGAGCATTTTTTCATATGTTTATAAAGCCATTTGTCTATCTTCTTTTGAAAAGCTTCTGTTCATGTTTCTTACCCACTTTTTAATGGGGTTGTTTTTTTCATGCTGATTTGTTTGACTTTTTTGTAGATTCTGGATATTAGCCCTTTATTGGATATATAGTTTGTGAATATTTTCTCCCATTCTGTAGGTTGTCTATTTGCTCTGTTGATTATTTCCTTAGCCATGCAAAAGCTTTTTAATTTAATCAAGTCTCATTTATTTATTTTTATTGTTGCTGTAATTGCCATTGGGGTCTTAGTCATAAATTCTTTGCCTATGCCAGTATCTATAATAGAAGAGTTTTACCTACATTTTCTTCTAGAATTCTTATGGTTTCATGCCTTAGATTTAAGTCTTATCCATCCTGAATTAATTTTTTTTTGAATGGTGAGAGATATGGATCCTGTTTCATTCTTCTGCATGTGGCTATCCAGTTTTCCCAGCACCATTTATTGAATAGGGCTTCTTTTCCCCAGTATATATTGTTGTCTGCTTGTCAAAGATCAGTTGGCTGTATGTGGATGGTTTTATATCTGGGTTCTCTGTTCTGTTCCATTGGTCTCTGTCTCTATTTTTGTGCCAGTACCATGCCTTTTTAGTTACTATTGCCTTGTAGTATAGTTTGAAGTCTGGTTCTGTGATGCCTCCAGATTTATTCTTTTTGCTTAAGATTGCTTTGGCTATTTGGACTCTTTTCTGGTTCCAAACAAAACATAGAATTATTTTGTCTATATCTGTGAAATATGATGTTGGTATTTTGATGGGGGATTGCATTGAATCTGTAAATCACTTTAGGTAGTATAGACATTTTAACAATGTTGATTCTACCGATTCAGGAGCATGGTATGTTTTTCTATTTGTTGATGTTGCCTGTGATTTCTTTTCTCAGTGTTTTGTAGTTCTCTTTGTAGAGATCTTTCACCTCCTTGGTTAAGTATATTCATAGGTATTTTATTTTCTTTGTAGCTATTGTGAATGGTATTGAGTCTTCTATTTTACTCTCAGCTTGACTGTTACTGGTGTATAGAAATGCTATTGATTTGCGAACATTCATTTTGTAACCTGAGACTTTGCTGATTGTATTTATCAATTCCAGAAATCTCTTAGTGTGGATTCTTTGGGATTTTCTAGATACAAGATCATAGCATCAGCAAAAAATAATAATTTGACCTCCTCTTTCCCGATTTGGATACACTTTATTTTTTTTCCCTTGCCTGATTGTTCTGGCTAGGACTTCCAGCACTATGTTGAATAGAAGTGGTGACAGTGGGCACCTTTGTTTTGCTCCACTTCTTAGGGGGAATGCTTTCAACCTTTTCCCATGCAGTATGATGTTGGCTGTGGGTTTGTCATATATGGCTTTTATAATTTTGAGGTATGTTCCTTCTATGCCTAGTTTGTTGAGGGTTTTTATCATGAAAGGGTGCTGAATTTTGTCAGATGCTTTTTCTGCATCTATTGATGTCATATGGTCTTTTTTTTTCCTTCTGTTTATTTGGTGAATCACATTTATTGATTTACATATGCTGAGCCATCCTTGCATCCCTGGGATGAAGTCCACTTGATCATGTGGATTATTTATTTGATATGCCGTTGAATTCAGTTTGCTAGTATTTTATTGAGGATTTTTGCATCTATGTTCTTTTTTTTTTTTTTCTTCCCTCTGTCACCCAGGCTGGAGTGCAGTGACACAATCATAGCTCACTGCAACCTCTAACTCCTGGGCTCAAGCGATTCTCTCGCCTTAGCCTCCCAAGCACCTAGGACTACAGGTGCTCACCACCATGCCTGGCTTTGCATCTATATTCATAAGGGATATTTATCTGTAGTTTTCTTTTTTTGTTGTGTCCTTTCCATGATTTGGTATCAAGGAGATATTGGCTTCATAGAATGAGTTGGGGAGAATCCCCTCCTTCTTGACGTTACGGAATAATTTCTGCAGTATGAGTACCAGCTCATTTTTTGTAGGTCTGGCAAAATTCAGCTGTGAATTCATCTGCTCCGGGGTACAGTATAGTTTCTATGGGAAAATAAGATGTAGGTGCAGGCCGGGTGCAGTGGCTCACGTCTGTAATCCTAGCACTCTGGGAGGCCGAGGCGGGAGGATTGTTTGAGCTCAGGAGTTCAAAA
This sequence comes from Propithecus coquereli, assembly GCF_000956105.1. Classification (NCBI taxonomy): domain Eukaryota; kingdom Metazoa; phylum Chordata; class Mammalia; order Primates; family Indriidae; genus Propithecus; species Propithecus coquereli. The sequence continues at coordinate 4,545,186 of NW_012133858.1, forward strand.
CCAGCCTGAGCAAGAGCGAGACCCCCTCTCTACTAAAAATGGAAGGAAATTAATCGGACAACTAAAAATACATAGAAAAATTTAGCCGGGCATGGTGGCGCATGCCTGTAGTCCCAGCTACTTGGGAGGCTGAGGCAGGAGGATCACTTGAGCCCAGGAGTTTGAGGTTGCTGTGAGCTAGGATGACGCCACCGCACTCTAGCCCGGACAACACAGTGAGACTCTGTCTCAAAAAAGATGTAGGTGCAATAAACTTTGGAAATATAACCATAGGTAAATTAGGGATTATCTGTGATAAGTTATCTAAAAAAGTCAGGATCTTCATTTTCTGGAGTGCAGATGTGTTAGGATAGTGGGAAATAGTGAATTAGGAAATAGAATAACTCTGTAGAAAAGGAGATGAAGATATCAAAGGCAAACTTTGCTCTGTAGTTTATTGAAGGCTCTGATGGTGTAATCATCTCAGATTTTCCTTTAGCTTACTGTTATAAGTTGCTATCACCAAGCATATGGCATATTAACATTTTCTTATTTAATGAGGTTAAAATTAGTAGCTAAAATTGGTCTTTTATTCATGGGATAATTTTACTCATGATTTGGCACTTCACTATTGGAAGAAAATTGAAAATTGGCCATATAAGAAAGGAATAAGTGAAAAAATATGAAGTTCCTAGTAGAATGTACATATGGTGGACACTCAGTGCTACTGAGCTCTCTTTCTGCTTCTCATCTCCTTACCGTACCACTGATGGCAAAGTCTTTTTTCACCTCATTTTTTATTAGGCTTATTTGGCGATAATAAAATACATAAGGTTTGCTCACTTTCTATATAATATTTTAAAGTTTAAACATTTTATTTCAGAGAATGAAATTCAATGTGGAAGGTTCTATTTCAAAAATAATATTTTTCCAGCAAATAAAACAGAGTAGAGATGGTGTATCCTGTTGGAGAACTTTTCTGCACCCAGGAAAGCTATTCACTGGGCAGATGCGGCTACAAAGGATAAGCAGATTTTCTATCTGTAGTGGTACAATTGTAGAGTGAAAATTATATGCAATATCAATATTATATCAATTTATAAATAGTTTGCTATATACCTTGTCATTTAGCATGCTATAAAATACCATTATATATATTTGTTTTGTTTTGTATATTGCTGTTTTAAGTACATCCCCAGTGATTGTATTGCAAACTCCTGGCAGGCAGGGACTTTGTCTTTGATATCAGATCCTATGCAGTAGAATGCTAGACCTGTGCTAGATGTTCTACTATCTGTTGAGGGGAAGATCGTTGCTTTTACTAATTATTCAGTTTGGTGCAACAGGCTAGCATTGTCCATAATAATGTTAGTGTTTAATTGGTGATGTGTAAAATCTCTTTGACAGTTTGTAAATAAAATTAGATATGAAAAAAAGTTTAATGTCTGAAACCATGTATTCATTTTGTTGGACTTTAGGAATCACTCATGGATGGCTTGGACATATGATAGAATTAGCTTTTTAACAAAGTGATTAGAAGAAGTTAACCATCCCCCTTATCTGGTTTTTGGACTTCTGTCAGGCCTTAGCTGTTCAGGATACACTTGATCCTAAAGAAGTTCCTGGTGCATGTTCCAGGGAGGGGAACCAAAGATGTAATGAAATTGGATGAATTCCTTGGGCAGAAGAAAGGCAGTAGCTGTAGAGTAGTTTTGGTGCTCCATTGGCACCAAAGCCCAGAAATGGAAGGGAAATAAAAAGAAATTAGAGCAAAGTAGGGAAAAAAAATGAGAATTTACAAATTGTGCTCAAGGTGGAGAAAAGAGAAGAGAGAGAGAGTGGGTGTGTATGTATGTATGTTTCAGGAGTGACAGTAATAAAGAGAGAACAGACATGTCTGTTAGACTGAATAGCCATCTGGGGGTACTCACAACAGAAGTGAGTAATTCTACATGGCCCCTGAAAATATCCCTCTCTTTAAAGTAGAGATATGTTGAAAACTCACTGACCCGAAACCTAAAGCCTGGCTTGGAAAAGGTGAAAAACTGTTGGTGAATTAGGACATAATTGGTTAATCTATACTATATGGAAGTTGGTGGTGTGTTTGGAAAGAATGTGGGTTTTGGAATCGGGACTAAATTTATTCTAGCTCTGCTTCTTAATGGTGTGTGGCCTTGGGTAATTTACTGAACCTCTCTGAGCTTCTGTTTGTTCATTTGTAAAGTGGAGATAGTAGTGCCCCTTTATTGTGAAAATGAAATTAAATATGTAAAGTACTTAGCAGACGGCCTTGTTCATACTAAGCGGTCAGTAAACTGTACGTGCTGCCATTACTATTACTACTATTTCTCTTCTTTCTCCTCAAGGCAGAGGGATAACTGCCAGATTGTCTATAAAATGTGAGCTAAGTGAACCTAATCAACATGACTAAAACATGTATAAACTGGTATGCTTGTCGTGACTTTAGACTATTTCATGAGTGGTTTTCAATGAAATGGTGGGAATCTTTCAATCTGTCCTCGTGATAGTTGAAAAAGCAGAAATTTTTTTTATTACAAACACAAATCAGCTGAGCTGTGTTTACTTTTGGGAAATGGGCTTTGCATTTCAAATAAAGCATGATAAGCCTAAATTCACTATGAAGAACCATAATATTGTACAACACTTTATAGCCTTTTCAGAGAGTATCATGTAATTATAGCAAAATAAAGATTCCCTGAAAATGCTAACATACAATCTTAAAAACATAGGGTTTCCTTTATTTCGCATACAATTCTCTAATTAAATTTAGCACAAGCAAGACAAACCATTTGGGATAAACTGTTATGTAGGTGTCTGTGGTTCACTCTGTTAATATGGAAATACAGTAAAACCCTGACATAACACAAAAAATGGGGTTGAAAAACTTCAGTCATATTTTTGGAGGATAGTGAAATATTAATAACTTCTATCTAGCCAGTTGGGAATTCCCAGAGCATAGAAGCCAGTCACCAATTGTGTTCAAGTTATTCAAGTTATTGTGCAGCATATTTGAATGCTAATGACATGTCAAAGAATTTTTATAATCACTGAAGATTTTTTTGGAAAGAGAAAATCATTTGGGAAAACATATTTTGGACTTTGATTTAGATATTGTAGAAAAATGCAATGGGAACGGCTAAATTTGACTATGATCCTTAAGAAATACATTTTACTTTGTGAACAGTACATATATACATGTAGGAAACTAAAAAGCTTTATGAAACAATATGTGATTCGATATTTTCTGTTATATTCTATTTAAATTTTTAGAAAGCGCTGTAATTCACTAATTTTATGACTTACTAATAGGTAACAACTTGTACTTTGAAAAACATTGACATTGCACCAGATGACTGTGTATTAAGTGGAACTTCAGAAAGGAATTCCAGGTTGCTCTAGAAGCATAAGACCAGCACAATTTCAGCACTAGTATATTCCACACCATTAGTCAGTCATAGAGTATTAATAAGTGCCAACCCCACACCATTTGGCTGCCTAGGGTGGTAGTTCAAAAAAGATTCATGTATACACACACATATATATGCACACATATACATATTTACTTGCATATGCACACACTTTCTCTGAAAGGATACATAGAAATTTTTTTTTTTTTTTTTTTGAGACAGAGTCTTGCTCAGCCAACCTGGATAGAGTGTCATGGCGTCAGCATAGCTCATAGCAACCTCAAACTCCTACCTCAGCCTCCCGAGTAGCTGGGACTACAGGCACTCGCCACCATGCCCGGCTAACTTTTTGTTTCTATTTTTAGTTGCCTGGCTAATTTTTTCTATTTTTAGTAGAGGCGGTTCTCGCTCTTGCTTGGGCTGGTCTTGATCTCCTGAGCTCAAGCGATCCTCTTGCCTCGGCCTCTCAGAGTGCTGGGATTACAAGCGTGAGCCACCTCACCTGGCCCATAGAAATTAATAACAGCATGGATTGCCCGAGAGAAGGAGAACTATTGAGCAGGGTTGGGAGATAAGATGCTTTAAGTGCAGTATACCCTTTCATTTTTTTATTCTTTTAAAATTTGAATCATGTGAACATATTCTAAACACTCAATCGAAAAAAATAAATTCTGCCTGTACATTATTAAAGAAAAAAAAGAGGAGGTGACTCCAGTATGGATCAAGGATTGGCAGTAAAGGTTGTGTGATAGATTAGCAGTGTCTGGCATAGGAGTGGGGAGTTACATCCTATATACTCTGTTTACTGCCCCTGGTCTGACCAGCTGTGTTGACAGTACTATACAAGGATGTTTAGGTGACTCACTAAAAAAGGCTAATTTGTGTGCTGTGCTCTGCTTATTTACTATAGGGTGGTATATGCGATGTTCAAAAAAGTTTTTTTTTTTCCATAGAACATGGTTAATTTAAATGTTTCAGTGCTAAAGTAGACGTTTTTGTTTTTGATTTTTAACTTGTTATTTAGAAATAATTTTAAACTTACAGAAAAGTTGTATGAAATTTATGAATGAGACAAGTTCAAATAATATCTATTCCCAGTTTCACCTTTTGTTAACATTTTACCCCATTTGTTTTAATATTTTATCTATCTACCTGATGTATTTTTTGTCTGAACCATTTGAGAGAAACACAAATACCATCCCTCTTTCTTCCTAACTACTTCACAGTGTGTTTTCTAAGATTAAAGATATTCTCTTACTTAACTACAGTACATTTATCAGTTTTAGTAAATTTACTATTGATACCATACTTTAATCTGTTGCCTGTTTTCCTTTTTCGTCAATGATCCACAAATATCCTTGATAGCATTTTTTCCCCCTCTCTGGCACAGGAACTGTATGGACTAGGGTTAGGTACTGCATTTAGTTGTCTATCTCTTTAGCCTCCTTTGATTAGAAACATTTCGATTTCTTTTTTTACAACATTCTCCTTCTTAAAAATAGAATGTTGATTATTCTGATGTTTCCTTATGATTAGATTCAGGTATGCATTCTTAGCCAGAATACTATGTAGCCAATGTGTCTTTATCAGAATATCACATCTGGAGGCAGACGATGTCCATCTGCTCCTTATGAGTGATGTTAGAATACTTAGTCAAGGTGTTGTCTAGTTTCAACTGTGTAATATTTTCTCTTTGCAATAAGCAATCCATGGGAAGCCAATTTAAAACCATGCAAATATACTGCTCCGTCAAAATTTCCCCCTAGATTTAGCATCCATGATTGTCCTTACATGATCCAATTTTTTCTGTGTTGGTTGCAAAATGCTGATTTTTCCAGTGCTGGCACTACCTTCACGTTTACCAGTCAGCTCTCAGTATTCTGCTGTAAGCAAGAGTCCTCATTTCTATCCCTTTTATGTTATTTTATTGTTATCAAACTCATAAATTCCTCCTTTTTTTCCCACCAATCATTCATAATTCTTTGCTGTGTGAAGTAGAGGATTTGATTCTGGGGTCAGTGATGACTTCAAGAGGTCAGTGACCACCCTGAAATGGTGTGCAAAGTTCTATGTTGTTTGGACATCTTTCTGGGGAGAGTGTACATAACTTTCATCAGAATCTGTAAAGGGCTCTTACCTCAAAAGTGGGTAAGTTCCACTGTGTTGAAGGGTTAGACTTGAAGCTGTCTATAACACTTCTATATTTGTGTATTCTTTCCCCTGCTTTCTACTCCAAATGATAAGTAACTGAAGTGTTAGAACCATAGTGGTTGTCCCTCTGTAGTACGTTCCATTTTTTTGTCTGCTGTTTTTAAACCACAACTTAAAATAGTACTATATTTTGGTTCCTTTAAATTTTTTGCTGGAATGTATAATAAATGTTAATATCTTCATTGCCACTGAAGCAGCAGTTTATGGTGTACAGAACCAGTCTTGTGAAACAGTGAATTACCTTGATTTAATTTGAAATTTTAAAACCAATGTTTTTTACACTATAGTTTTATTAGCTCTCTGGGAGTGAGCTACATGATGTTGTGCACTGAAAATTACCCAAATGTTCTCGCCTTCTCTTTCCTGGATGAGCTTCAGAAGGAGTTCATTACTACTTACAACATGATGACGACAAATACTGCTGTCAGACCATACTGTTTCATTGAATTTGGTAAGGGCCTGATTTTTTTTTTCCTTTTTATTATCCTTTCTCCACATTCATAAGCAATTTTTTTATCTGATCCTGGGGGGCTGGGGAGAAACTTCTGCTGCTGAGCTTTTGATAGAATAATTGGTCAATGATCTATAAATTATGGTAACTTCTTACTTAATTTAGATGCCTCTTAGAAAAAATTGTGTTTGAGCTGTGAAGGAGATCTTGATTATTGGCCCAAAGAATTAATGTCAGAGGACAGTTTCTCAATGAGAAATTTATAAGACAGAGATTTAGACTTTTGTGTTTATGTGATAATCTTTTATAGTCCATTTAGTGTAGAACAGGGATTGGCAAACATTTGCTGGAAAGGACCAGCAAGAAAAGGACCTTATATTTTAGGCTTTGAGGGCCATATATAGCCTCTATCACAACTACTTAGCCCTGCCATTGTAGCTCGAAAACAGACATAGGTAGTACATAAATGAATAAGCGTGGTTATGTTCTAATAAAACTGTACAAAAACAGCAGGCTAGATTTGTCCTAGAGGCAGTACTTTGCTCAATTCTGATGTAGAAGGGGGGAAAAAAAAAACATGTTGTAAACAATAATAAAATTCTATGTGAAAGATATTTAGGAAATATCTTTTATTGGTTTCATTTAATTCTTTCAAATGTACATTCTAATGGTGTAAGCAATAAAAAGAAAACAGATTTATAAAAACATATGACTTACAGTGTATGTTCTTATGTAATTGCAACTAGTAAATCTGACAGATTTAATATTTCATAAGAATTCCTATAAAAATTATGACTTCGGTTTAGGCCGGGCGCAGTGGCTCATGCCTATAATCCTAGCACTCTGGGAGGCCAAGGAGGATGGATCTTTGAGCTCAGGAGTTTGAGACCAGCCAGAGCAAGAACGAGATCCCATCTCTACTGAAAAAATAGAAAGAAATTAGCTGGACAACT
>NW_012133858.1:4555698-4556027 GCF_000956105.1 Propithecus coquereli
AAAAAAAAAAAGACATGAGACATATAGGAAAAAAGTAAAATGACGTATAAATCCACTATATCAATAATAACATTGTATGTGAATGGATTTAAAAAGTATGAATATATTCCAGCCAAAAAGCAGAGATTATCAGACTGGATTAGAAATAAAAATGGGAGTTCCAAATATATACTGTCTTTAGGAGACACACCTTAGATTCAAAGATACAAATAGATTGAAAGTCAAAGGATTAAAAAAGATATTGGTAGGAAAAAAAACAAAAAACACATGATCATCTCAACATATGCAGAAAAAGCATTTGACAAAATTAAACATCCTTTTGTGATAAA
>NW_012133858.1:4556077-4585607 GCF_000956105.1 Propithecus coquereli
AGACAAAAACATAGATGTAAATCTTTGTAATTCATATATTAGATTTTTAGATTTGACACCAGAAGTACAGTAAAAAAAGAAAAAGCAGATACACTTCATCAAAATTAAAATCTTTTTTTTTTTGAGATGGGGTCTCACTATGTTGCTCAGGCTGCCCTTGAATTCCTGAGCTCATGCTGTCCTCCGCCTCAGTCTCCTGAGTAGGTGGGACCGAAGGCGTGCACCAGTGCACCTGGCTCAAAATTTAAAACTTTGTTCTTTAAAGGACACTATGAAGAAAGTGAAAAGACAACCTACAGAATGGGAGAAAATATTTGCAAGACATATATCTGGTAAGGGACTAATATCCGAATATATACGTAATTCTTAAGCTCAATAATAAAAAAGACAGATCTAAAATGGGGGAAAGGATTGGAATAGGCATTTCTACAAAGAAGTTGTACAACTGGCTAATTAAACATGAAAAGATGCTCAACGTCGTTAGTCATTAGGGAAATGCAAAGCAAACGTATAAGGAGATACCACTTCACACCTACTACAATGGCTAAAATAAAAAAACAGTAGCACGTGTTGACAGGGATATAGAGAACTTGGAACCCTCATACATTGCCAGTCGGGATGTTAAATTGTGCAATCACTTTGGAAAATTGTTTGGAAATTGCTCAAAAAGTTAAGCAGAGTTACCATATGACCCAGCAGTTCTACTCCTAGGTATATACCCCAGACAAATGAAAGCATGTGTCCACACAAAAATAAGTATATGAATGTAGCATTATTCAAAATAATTCATGAATGGCAGCGTTATTCAGAACAGCCAAAAGGGGGAAACAACTCAAATGTCTGTCAGCTGATGAATGGGCGAACAAAATGTGGTGTATCCATGTAATGAAATATTAAGTAATAAAAAAGGAATGACGTACTGATCCATGGTATGACATGGATGAATCTTAAAAATAGGCTAAGTGAAAGAAGCCAGATACAAAAGGCCACGTATTTATAAGTTCATTTATATGAAGTGTTCAGAATAGGCAGATTCATGGAGACAGAAAGTAGATTATTGGTTGACAGGAGCTGGAGGGTTAGAGGAATATAGGCAGTGACTGCTACTAATGGGTATGGGGTTTCCTTTGAGGGTGATGAAAATGCGGTGGGATTAGATATTTATGACTATTGCACAACTCTGTGAGCCCACTAAAAGCTTCTGAATTGTATACTTGAAAAGGGTGAATTTTATTGAATGTGGATATTTCAAATTTGAAAATCACTAATGAGGGGATTATTACTTTGAAGACTTTCAGTTCCAGTAGTGATGGAATAGGCAATTCAGACCAGTCCCACTGAGTATATGTAGAAGAGATGAATGGAATGTATATATTCTATAGAATATATAAGTCTAATCTAATATAGAATTTAATCCAACATAATATCCTGCATTCTTTGGCGATCCAATAAACGTTATTAAGAATTAACGTGATGCAGAGGAGGATGGAGGCCCAGGGAAATGAACCTAGTGTTCACTTTTCCCTTTGACGCTTTTACCAATTCGGAGGGAGAAGTTGACAGTCTTTTAAGACTAAGGAGACAGGATTAGAGAACAGGGCCTACCAAAGTAGTGAACCTTATAAGCAACCCCTCCAGCTTTGGATTAGGACCTTAGATTTCTATACCCAAGGAATATGGGTGAACTGAAGTAGATAGGCTTTTATAGGGACTGTAGCTCAGTTTTGAGTCATATTTTTCTCTAAAATTGGAATGAGGTGATTCCACTATGCTTATACTGCAAAGATCCTCACAGAAGCAAACAAATATCTTTCTTGGGAGAAGATAGTTTCATAAGCTTCAGATTATGTCTGCAACAAGATTTTGAAAATAGAATGTTTGGCAAATAGTCATAAATAACTAAGCACCTTAAGAGACTACACTACATGAACACAGACCTTCAGAAACAAACACACATGCGCACACACACACACACACACACACACACCCACCCATAGAAACAATGGAAGCCAGAAGACAACGAAATGATGTTTTCTAAACGATGAAAGAAAATAACTACAAATACGGAATTCTATGCTTACAAAAATATCCTGAAACAATGAAGTTGTAAGAGTAGATATCCTTGTGGTGTTCCTCATCTTGATCTTAGAAAGCATTTTAGTCTTGAGGTTTTGCAGGTCTGCGGATATAACACCTGAAAATAGCTGTAGATGTTAGATAAAAGAATGGGTGAGGCTGTGTTGCAGTAAAACTTCATTTACAAAAAAACAGGTGGTGATTTGAATTTGGCCTTTGGGTCATAGTTTGCCAACCTCTGCTGTAGACTAATCTCTGGCACAGAGTTAATATAACCTAGTGACAATATAGTAAATATAATGATGTCTGTATCAGGTAAAAGTAAAATGCTGCTGATTTTTTCTACTTATTAGGATAGAGAAAAAAAAAGTTACCAGATTAGTACCTATATGTCAGGGAATCAACTGATTTGTTCCATAAGGAAATTGCATCTGGAAAAGCACGTACAGTTGGAACCTACAATAATCTGTCATCCTCTAAGACACACCACACCCATTTTGGAGACCTTAAACAAGAGTTAAATGGGAATATAATAGGAATCACTACCCATGCATCTTTTAAGCCTTGGATGGTGGCACTGATCTCTGCAGCTATCTTAGGGATTAGTATTTTGATGCTGTTTGGGTTGAGGGAGCTCCAGAACTTCCATTGGCTCTTCCTTATCTAATAGTTCTAATTCTGTGGGTCTGGCAGTTGATATTATGAAGGACATCTGTCCATTAATATATATACTCAGGATTCAGGAATATAATTTTAATTAGGAGTGAGAGGTCCAACTTGACTTACCAGGAGTTGGACTTTGTTAGAAACTCTACATATTACCTGACTTCTGTAAGTCCCCACTCTAACCTGTAAACTACAGTCATATCCTGGATCACCAAACACCAGACACTTGAAAAATGGGGTGAATCTGATATCTGTTAGTGTTTTAAGAAAGAGAAGTTTTTAAAGTAATTCCCAACTGAAACTTATTTCAATATTAACTTTAAACTTGCTTTTAATTCAGGTCAAGCCTATATAATGTTTTCTGTAGTCCTCAAGTTAAAATATGTTTTTCTGTTTTGAAATTTCTAAATAAAATTATTTACTTTTTTTCTCTGTCATAATATCTTATTTTTTAATATTTTTAATTTTTGGATGTTTTCCTTTCCCCACAGTTGGGCATGAATGTTTTTACTTTGCCATACTTATTATTTTCTGAAGTCTACAGATGTCCGTCTTGGGTCAATATATTAACATTATGTTCTGCTTTTATTTTTTGTTTTTTTTTAAACTTTCTATTATTGAAAATTTCAAATATATACAAAATAAACAGAATAACATAATTAACCCTCAATCACCCAGCTATAACAACTATCATTTTGCCATTCTTGTTTCATCTGTACCTCTGTCTACTCCCCACTCATCTACTCCATAATTTATTTCTACACTTTTCTTTTTTAAGGGAAATTTACATATATTGAAGTGCACAAATCTTTGCTATACATGCCCTGTTTTAAAATACATGTTTCATTATTATTCAGGTACGGTGAGGAGGAAATGACTGCCATTGAAAAGATAGTTTGTTATAGTCACTGATCCCTAAGGAAGGGAGCACAGGAGGAAGTACCAGTGTGGGTAAGGAGGCAGAGGGAGCAGGAGGAAGATGTGGGTGAGAACTTTTATTGTGGTTTCAGTGGTAAGGAATGGGCGTGGCAGGATTAGGAAGTTTTAGGATTGGCTTGTTTGAATAATTTTCAGTGGGCTCTGGGGCACAGAGACTGTCTCTAGTTGTCTGATGCCTGGCCCTGGGGTAATCAGGGCAAGAAAATAATGGCACTGAGTGTGAGAGCCCAATAGAGGAGGTGGTTAGGAGTGTGAGGTCTGGATTGGTTGGAATACATGTGAAAGGTGTGTTCAGACAAGTTGTTTGCTATCTCTAGGAATTAGTTAACCCTGAGAGAGGCAGTTCCTCCAGGGTCAGCAAGTCCTCAAGATGTCAAAGCATCAAAAATACAGAATAAAAAGAGATGATTAATACACACCCCTATACAGTATAGAACATTTCCATCTCCTCCCAAAATGTTCCGTTGTGTCCCTTCCAAATCAATCTCTACCTCCCTCGAGACAACTATGGTTTTGATTTTTTTCAGTTTAGTTTTTTGTGTTCTAAAACTTTATATAAAGAAGACTATATTATGTGATTCTTATGTTCAGCTTCTTTTGCTTAGCATGTCATACATGCTTGTTGCATGTCTCGGCGGTTTGTTCCTTTTTATTGCTGAGCAATATTCCATGGTATAAACATACCACAATTTGTTTATTCATTCCCTTGCTGATGGACATAAGCTTTTTTTCAAGTTTTGTTATTGTAAATAAAACTACTGTGAATGTTTATCTTTGTCGACATATGCTTTCATTTCCCTCGAGTAAATATTAGGAGGTGAATTGCTAGGTCAAAGGTTGCATGTTTAACTCTTTAAAAACTGCCAGTTTTCTGAAGTAGTTGTACTGTTTTACCTTCCCACTAGCAATATATGAGCATTTTGATTACTACACATCCTCATCAACATTTAATGCTGTTAGTCTTTTTAATTTTATGTCCTGCTTTTATTTTGTTAAAAAAATTCACAAAACCCTAAATTTAACACAATTCTCTCAGTTTCTCTGACACTTGTATTTTTTTTCCTCCTATTTTGTCATTTTCTAGACAATCTATCAGTTGCCTAAAAACACTACTTTGTTTGAGTGGTGTCTATAAGCCAAATAGATTTACCAATCTCTCTCTTTCTCACACACACAAGCGTGCGCATGCATACCTCACAGTCCAACAGGTGTTGCTTTTTTTCCTCTAAGGTATTATGCTAAATATTGTGGGGCATTTTATAAAGATTGTAAACACATTAACTGCTCTCAAGATGGGAAAAGGAAATAAAATCCAATAAGTAAAATACAAGGTAGAATGTGATACATGCTCCAAAAGAGGTAAGAAGGAAGTACAACTTTGTGGTCTTGGGGCCCTGAAGGACATGCATGCTTTCTACAGGTGGTGATGATAAAGGCATCACTGGTGAAAAGAATAGTGTGTTTTTGTGCCAGAGTGTTAGACTCATTCAGTCATACTTTAGTAATAAATTATGCTCATTTAGATGGAACTGACCTGATATTTCTCTATGTCCTGCAGCCTGTTCCTCCAGACATTTTGGGCATCGTTCAATGACTGTACCTTCTGAACTTTGCCTTTGGCTGGGGGACAAGCACTGTGGTGTTATGAAGCTTGAGGTTTGGAATAGTACCATCTTTTAGAATGCTCATAATGACTGTTCTGGGACACTAATTCATCAGTTATTTTTCCTTTTTCTTGACTCTTCTATTTTATCCTCACTGAATTATTTCATTCCACCAGTATAAATGTATTCAAGTCTTGCTCCCTCTCACTTTGTGAGGGAAAAAGAATTATTTTCTCAATCCATTTATCTCTGCTGTTAAGCTTTCATCCTGTTTTTCTCTCCTTTAACTATAGTAGTAGTCATTTATGCTTCTACTTCTTACCATCACCAGTTATTCAACCTCTTGTAGTTTGAAATTTGCCATAAGCCACTTTTCTGAAAATATCTTAGAAAAGAATTATCAGTTATCTCCTGGTCAATAAATCTGATACTCTATTTTTTTTGTTTTGTTTTTAAGTTTATATTTTCTTTGGCCTGTGTGTAGGTACTGTTAGCCATGTCTTTCTTCTTGATGGTCTCCCCTTTCTAGGTTTCTGTGGCTCTTTACTCTTTGTTCTCCAATGTCTGTCTTCCCTGACTCGTCTTCCTTCCCTTAATGGTAGTGTTTATTAAGGGTTTGTCCTTGGCCTGCTTCTTTCCTTTGTAATCTCATTTAAACCCTTCCCTTCAGATGCAGACCTGTTTCTCCAGCTCTACTGCTATTCTTTTCTTCAGTTGCTTGTTAAAACATGCCTCACCGTCACCTCAAATTTGATATATTTAAAATATCCACATTCTTGATCAGACCTGAGTTTCTTCCTGTAGGTCTGTTGCTAGCCTCATCTTTCTAATCACCCAGATGTAAAACTGAAACTTTTTTTTTGATTTTTTTCTCTTATGTTTCCCACATCTAATTAGTTGCCAAATCTAATAGTTTTAACCTCCATAGTATCTCTCACCTCTTTCTTCTGTGACTGTCCTAATTCCCTGATTTCAGTCCATTTTTGCAGTGACTCTCTCATGAACTCCCTATTGTAGAATTATAGAAAGAGCATGGGTTTTGCAGTTAGGCAGACCCAAGTGCTAATTGTGAAGATGGCCCTTACTAGCTGTTTGACTTAGCAAATTATTTAACCTCAATTTACAGATGAGAAAGTTCACACACCGAGAAGTTAGTCAATCCTACTTCATGAAGTACCTCATTTTGAAGGATAAATGGGACAGTGTGTGTCTAGTGAGAAGGCACTCAGAAAATATTATTTCTCTCTCCCTACTTTTGATCTCTTTGCAATCCATTAATAGATTAATATCCTTTAAGCATAGACTTAATCCTATCAGTCTCCTGCTCTGCAGTGGTTCCTCATTGTCTCATTTCCCATAATTCCTAGCCTAGAATTTTAGACTGTCTGTTAATTTGCTTCAGCCTCCCTTTCTGACCTTATTTCCCCCTACACTGCACAAACATCTCTTTGAGCCAAACAAAGCTGCTAGTAATGCCCCCATTCTCATTTTGTTATTGTTCCAAACATACTGCACACCTAGTACCTAGCATGTTGCCAAATTGAAGCGTGCAGTAAGCATTTTTGGATAACAGTGGGTCTAAAATCTGTTTTACTGAAGTAAAAAATAGTATATATATAACATAATACATTAAAATGTGGTTAAATATCTATTTCAGTTTGTTAAAGTGAAATTATCCTTAAGGAGCATCACCCTTTTGTGTTGTGTGCAGATGGAGTTTTCTCTTGATAACCATTCTCAAAGTGCAAGCCGTAGGTCCTGGGAAGGAGGTAGAAATGGAGCATCTCTACTTTAGAATTTCTTTCCCACAGTGATTTGGCACAGGGCCAGCCTGTCCTTCAGCTCAGTGCATACCTTGTTCTTGTTAAAGGAGGCTTATCATTTGCTTTTATGGCTTTATTATATTTTGATAATTTTGGAATAATTAATTTATAAGTGGTATACTATCATTATAAGGAGAGTGCTCTAAGGCCAAGAGGCAAATGTTAGAAACTTAACAGATATTTAATTTATATAAGTTTATTATTCATTTCTTAAATAGATGTTCATCAACATATTAAAATGGTAATATTTTTCCATTGAAGAATGGCTACACCTTACTTGGCTGTAAAAAGATAAGGCTTTTTAGTTATAATGCAGAATATTATTTGGGGTTTTTTGGTAAGGTAAGCCTGTTTTGTATACTTTAGCAATGTGATTTGTATAATCAGTTGCCAGGTGGTTTTATTCTTGAGGCCCATATTAAGGATTTCTTTTTTTAGAGGCCAGTTCTCCCTTACTGCTGAGGAGAGAGCAAGGAGGCTATAAAACATGACTAATCAATCAATAGACCAACTGGATAGATTTTAAAATTGTGAAATTTTTTTCTCTACTGATATAAAACTTGGTAGCAATACCAATAAAGACATTTAATTTTCTATTTTCATATTAAAATCTTAAGGAAATTGATTGAGAGACCAGGCAGACTTGGGCACCAAAGAAATTTAAGAAAATATTATCCCATATTAGCATTTTTTGCTGAACTTGCAGAACAAATACTTTTTGTGATATTTGGGTTTTGTTTTTTTATAAACTGTTCAGAGAAGGTTTTCTGCTATAATGGCTGAATATAAGTTGCACAGATTTAAGCCCTTTCTTATATTAATGTTCCACCTCATTAACTTCATTGTTGGGGCTTTTACACTTCAGTGCTTTTAATAAAATAATCTAAATGTGACTCTGTTGTCCTCTTTCCCTCTGTCTCCCTTTTGAGGTCTAGATGATTATGTATTTAGTTTTGTGTTTTCATTTAGACTCCATTGTAATTCTATTAAGCGCAAGATGATGAAGGGAAGCTTTTGTATAACTGAATGTCTTATGCTGCTGAAGCCCTGAAAGATCTGGGAATGTATTTGTAAAGATAAAATAGTCACGTCTTCAGCTGGTGTTTTATAACTTTTATCATCAAGTGTTATTCAGAGGACCAGGAATTTCATAGCTATAACACTCCATTCTGTTGCGGAGTTCAGACTGTTGATTATATATGAGCTTTCACATATATCCAGTAGTATTTATAGCCCTGGAACCCAAATAAGGGAGAGTTTTGCTTAAAAGAAAGCTGTGTTTGTCCTTAAAAATGTTTTCTAAGCATTTTCAGAAAAAGTAGGAATTATGTATGCAATGAATTTCCAAGCAAAGTCACCTTTGCAAATATTTGCACCTACTTGCACATAGTAGACATATTTAGGCAGTAAGGTTTTTTCTAAATGATTTACTGCCAGTTGTGAGCACTCCTTAGCACTGTCTATCCCAAATGCAAGTTGTGTGTCTTTGTTAAAAATGTAGAGAAAAAGAAGTTAATTTAGTTTGAGTTCAGGAGAATGAAGCTTTTATGTTATCAAATATTTTACATTTTAAAAGTTATTTAATTATGAGGATATATTGTTTAATTTTATGAAGATAATTGAGAAGTGAATTTTTGTTTTACATAAGTTCAGCTATGTAAGATGTTGGTGCTCATTTCTAACTATTTCTTTTATTTTCCAGCTCACCAGCGACTGGAACCAGCAACTCTGTCAGGAATTGTGGCATTTATCCTTAGTCTTTTATGTGGAGCTCTGAATTTAATTCGAGGTTTTCATGCCATAGAAAGTCTCCTGCAGGTACTGTGCTATTTTTGTAACTTCAGGTGACTGTGCCTGTTCACTCTACTGGTTACATAATTGATTTGGATTGGATTGGGTTTTAGTACTACTTATAATGCATGCTCAAAATTGGTGTTTTTTACAGCTACCCTAGTCTCCATTCTTCTAAAACCACTGATTTCTGGTTAGCTTCTTTGAATCCATAAGCCCATGTTTATTTATCATCCACTCTTTAGGAAGCAGTGTTTATAGGCATTCTGGGGACACCAAATATGGGCCCTGTAGTCTCACAACTTAACGTTGAACTGGGGAGGCAAAGAAGTCCATGAATAATTGCCAATTACACAGAATCGGGAAGAGGAGAGGTCAGTGTGAGTTAGGATTGGAGAAGAAGGTTTTGTGGAGGAGGGTTGAGCTGGCCTAGAAAGGATGTGAGCAGATGGAAACAATGGAAGAGTGAAGAGGGCACACGTGGGCAGTGTTTTGTCCCACTTCTGCCTATTCCTACTCAGTTATCTGCCCTTTTTCTTTTCTTTTCTTTTCTTTTGTGGCCTTTTAAAACTTGAGCTACCTGGGAAATTGCTAATTTCTCCAGATATTGCCAACTATTTCATTTTCCAGTGTAATTTCTTCTAGAAACTATAGCTATCATAATATACCAATTTTGGCTTGACATGGTGGCTCACAGTTGTAATCCCAGCACTTTGGGAGTCTGAGATAGGAGAATAGCTTCAGACTAGGAGTGCAAGGCCGCAGTGAGATATGACCATGTCACTGCACTCCAACCTGGGTGACAGAGTGAGACCCTGTCTTAAAAAAATATAGATATAGATAATATAAACAGACACTAGTTTTTTCTCTTATGCCTTTTGTAAATGTTTCAAAATTTCCTTTCTTGAAGTTTTACACATTTGAGACTGCACAGCTTTCCTTTCCCTTGTTTCTACTCACTCTCTCTGAAGAATTCTTGACACTTTTACATCAAGAATCAGTCCTAGTTTTTTTGTCAGCATTAAGCTCAGAATATCATTTGTAAAAACCCAGTCAATGCACTTGATATTCTGTTTTAAAATTGCTGTTAGTTTGGGGAACACTCAGAGGGTATCTTTCTGCATACCCTCTGCATGTATTCAGCCACATAATGCCAACAGCACGCAACATCACAAGTTCCAGCAGCAGAGCTGTCCCTAGAGGAGATGGATGGGGCTTCTCATGACTTCCCAATTCCTCTTCCAAATACTGTCTGCCTACAGGTAAAGCTCCTCTCCCCTTTCAGACACAAGACAGTGGCTATCATCCCTCTGCCTTCCTATCCTCCGTCTCCCAGCAAGGTCAGATTTATTCCAGCAGAAAGAGTTCAATTTTAAGCAATTTAGACAACCTGACAAAGAGAAGAAACAAAGGCAATTTGGAGACTCCTGACTGCAAACAGCTGATAAACAAGATATTCTTTTTTTTTCTCTTTTTTTTTTGTACTTGATGTAGTAGAAAGCACAGCAGTATCTGTGTATGAATAGTTGATTTTTGTTGGTGCAGCAGGCCTAGGTAGAGACAATCTTTAACATCATAGAGCCTTGCCATCCCTGACTTATAAGACAGTACATAAGTTGTGGAACCTGGGATTAGACCACCTTTAAGTTAAAATTCAGACAAGCTATTATATGTCACAAAACCTGTTAAAGGGAACAATAATTTCTATCAGGCACTCAGATATCCTATCCCTCCTCCTCTTAGGCTGATTCTTTCCTTCTCTTTCCTCTGATTCAAAACAAAAACTAAGGAAAGTAGTATAAACTACAGTTTTTCATGCTTTTGAGATGCTACAAGTGGCTAAACCCTATCTTGTTTCCTAATTGTTCCATGTTCTTCCTCTGATTAGTAATGTCTTTGTCATATTGAAGTTGATATAATTTTAGGTTTCAGAAGAACAATAATCTGATTAACTAATTACCACTTATATGTAACTGACTGATAGCGCTGAGATTTCTCAGCCTCTTTACATTTTAAAAAGAACTTTACAGACCATTATCTCTCATGAACATAGATGTAAAATCCTCAAAAAACATTAGCAAATCATATCAAGCAATGTATAAAAAGAATTAAACACCACAACCAAGTGGAATTTATCACAAGTATGCAATGCTAGTTCGACATTAGAATCAATTAATGGGGCCAGGCATGGTAGCTCACGCCTGTAATCCTAGCACTCTGGGAGGCTGAGGCAGGAGAATCACTTAAGGTCAGGAGTTCAAGACCAGCCTGAGCAAGAGTGAGACCCCGTCTCTACAAAAAATAGAAAATTCGCCAGCGCAGCGGCGTGCACCTGTAGTCCCAGCTACTTGGGAGCATGAGGCAGGAAGATCGCTTGAGCTCAGGAGTGTGAGGTTGCAGTGAGCTGTGACCACGTCACTGCACTCTATCCTGGGCAACAGCAAAACCCTATCTCAAAAAAAAAAAAAAAAATCAATTTATCACATCAACTAAGGAAGAAAAAGAAAAATCACATGATCATACCAGTAGATGCAGAAAAAGTATTTGACAAAATTCAACCCCCATTCATGATTAAAAAAGAAAAAAACTTATGGCAAACTAGGAATAGAGGGGAACTACCTCAATTTGATAAAGAGGAAAAACCCTACAGCTAACATCATCCTTAATGAGGAGAAACTAGATGCTGTCCCCCTAAGATCAGGAACAAGCTAGGATGCCCCCTCTTACTCCTATTCAGCATCTTACTGAAAGTTCTAGTTAATGCAATAAGACAAGAAAAGGAAATAAAAGATATATGGTTTGAGAAGGAAGAGATAAAACTGTCTTTGTTCACAGATGACATGATTGTCTATGTGGAATATCCCAAGAATTGACAAAACTCCTGGAATTACAAGTAATTACGGCAAAGTTGCAGAATATATGAGGTTAATATACAAAAGTCAATTGCTTTCCTATATGCTTATAAGGAATAATTAAAATTTGAAATTAAAAACACAATACCATTTATATTGGCACCAGAAAAGGATAGTTTAGAATAAATCTAACAAAATATATATAAATATTACAAAATATCTAATAAGAGCTGTATGAGGGAAATTATAAAACTCTGATAAAGGAAAGAAGATCTAAATAAATGGAGAAATATTCCATGTTCATAGGTAGAAGACTCAATATTGTTTAGGTGTCAGTTCTATCCAACTTGGTCTGTAGATTCAACATAATCCCAACTGGAATTCCAGCAAGTTATTTTGTGGATATTGACAAAATTATTCTAAAGTTTATATGGAAAAGCAAAACACCCAGTGTATAGGGAAAAACAAACTTCTGTACTCTGACTGACAGTTCTCAATACTTCCAGAACTTCATTTTTGATACCAGACATGTGAGGAGTTTTCCCACACCAACCAATTCCCCAACACCAGCTGAGTGTCCTACAAGTCAGTTCTAACACTGTCTACCTGGAGTTAGCACAGACCTCACAGGTTAAGGGCTCAGTCCCGCAAGACTGAGGAGCACCCTGATTGTCACCTGTGCTTCTGACTAAGTGGCTGTAATTTGGAGGCTCCCACAACCCCCTCCTTGGGTTCAGTCATTTACTAGAATGGTTCTCAGAACTCAGGGAAACACATTTACTGCTTTATGATGAAGTATTAATATATTACAAAGCGTAAAGGTGAACAGCCATGAAGAGGTACGTAGAGGAAGGTCTGGAACGGTCCCAAGCACAGAAGCTACTGTTCTCATACAGTTGGGTTTGCCACCCTCCTGGCACCTGGATATGTTCACTAACCCAGAAGCTCTCTGAACCCTGTCTTTTAAGGCTTTTTATGGAGGCTTCGACATGTAGGCATGATCAATTACTAACTCAATCTCCAGCTCCCCTCCCCTCCCAGAGGATGGAGGTGGGGCTGAAAGTTCCAAGCCTTAGTGGTTTGGTCTTTCTGATAACCAGTCCCCATCCAGGATTGCACCAAAAGTTGCCTCATTAGAAGAAAAGGTGTTCCTGTCACCCAGGCAATTCCAAGGTATTTAAGAGTTCTTTGTCAGATGCTCCTATCACTCAGGAAATTGCAAAGGTCTCAGAAAGCTCTATGTCAGGACAGGACTGGGATCAGAGACCAAATATTGGGACAAAGGAGTCTCCTAGCACCTTTATTTATAAAAGTTTTAGGAGCTCTGTGTCAGGAACCAGGGGCAGAATTTATGTACAGTTGTGTATCATATATTGATGAGGATACATTCTGAGAAATGTGTCATTAGGCGATTTTGTTACTGTTTGAACTTCGTAGAGTGTTACACAAACCTGTATGGTGTAGCCTACTACAGACTTAGGTTATATGGTATAGCCTATTGTTCAGAGGCTACAAACCTGTATAGCATGTTACTGTACTGAATACTGTAGGCAATTGTAACACAATGGTAAGTATTTGTGTATCTCAACATATCTAAGCACAGAAAAGGTACGGTAAAAATATGGTATTATAATCTTATAGCACCACTGTGGTTTATGCAGTCCATTGCTGACCAGAATATCATTTTGTGGCATGTAACTATATCTTTCTTATTATTTCACACCCAGGATAGCCAACACAATGCTGAAAAAGAAGAACAGAGTTAGAGGACTCACATTATCTGACTTCAAGACTTACTATAAAGCTACAATAATTAAGACAGTATGATATTGGTAAAAGACTAGACCAATAGATCAATGGAATAAAATAGCCCAGAATTATACCAACATACATATAGTCAACTGATTTTTGACAAAGGAGCAAAAGCAATTCCATGGAAAGGATAGTCATTTCAACAAATGATACTGGAACACCTAGACATCCACATGCAAAAAAAATGCATCTAGACACAGATCTTATACCACCTTTCACAAAGTTAATTCAAAACGGATCACAGACCTAAACGTAAAGTGTAAAACAATATAACTTCTAAAAGATAGCTAGGAGAAAACCTAGGTGACCTTGGCTTTGACAGCGAATTTTTAGATAACAGCACCAAAAGTGTGATCTATGAAAGAAAAAATTGATTAGTTGGATTTCATTAAATATAAAAATTTCTGTTCTGTGAAAGACACTGTTAGGAGAATGAAAAGAGAAGGCACAGACTAGGAGAAAATATTTGCAAAACACATCTGAAAAAGGGGCTTGTATCCAAAATATCAAAACACTCTTAAAAAACTCAAAAATAAGAAAGCAAACAGTACAATTAAAAAATGAGTACAAGGTCTGAACAGATACCTTACCAAAGATATACAGATGACAAACATATGAAAAGATGCTCAACCTCATATGTTATTAGGGAATTGCAAATTAAAACAATCAGATATCGCTAAACACCTATTAGAATAGCAATATCTGAAAAACCGATAAAACCAAATACTGATGAGGATACGAAACAACAGGAATTCTCATTCTTTACTGGTAGGAATGCAAAATGGTACACCTACTTTGGAAGACAGGCTGTTTCTCATGAAGCTAAACATAAACTTACCTTATGATCTAACAATAGTCCTAAAACTTTTGTCCACATAAAAACTGTCTGCATGCAAATATTAATATCAGCTTTATTCATAATTTCAAAAAACTAGAAGCAATTAAGACAAATGTCCTTCAAAAAGGTGAATGGATAAATAAACTATGGTATTCCATACAGTGGACAATTAGTCATTAATAAAAAGAAATTAGCTATCAAGCCACAAAAAGAAATGGATAAACCTTAAGTGCATATTGCTTAGTGTAAGAGGCCAATATGAATGACACATACTATGTGATTCCAACTCTGTGGCATTCTGGAAAAGGGGAGACTGTAGAGATAGTAAAAAGATCAGTGGTTGCCAGGGGATTGGAGGGAGTGGGAGAGGGAGTGAATATCTCGAGCATGGGATTTTTAGGGCAGTGAAACTTGTATGTTACTGTAATATTGGATACATGTCATTATATGTTTGTCAAAACCCATAGAATGTGCAACACAAAGAATGAAACTTCTAATGTAAATTATAGACTTTAATTAATGTATCAATATATTGGCTTATCAATTGTAACAAATGTTCCACACTAATGCAAGATGTTAATAGTAGGGGAAACTCTGGAGAGAGAGGGGATATATGGAAACTCTCTGCTCAATTTCCTGTAAACCTAAAACTGTTCCAAAAAACAAGTCTTTTAGGCGGGGCGCGGTGGCTCACGCCTATAATCCTAGCTCTCTGGGAGGCCGAGGCGGGTGGATTGTTTGAGCTCAGGAGTTCGAAACCAGCCTGAGCAAGAGCGAGACCCCGTCTCTACTAAAATTAGAAAGAAATTAACTGGACAACTAAAAATATATAGAAAAAATTAGCCGGGCATGGTGGCACATGCCTGTAGTCCCAGCTACTCGGGAGGCTGAGGCAGGAGAATCGCTTGAGCCCAGGAGTTTGAGGTTGCTGTGAGCTAGGATGACGCCACGGCACTCTAGCCCGGGCAACACAGTGAGACTCTGTCTCAAAAAAAAAAAAAACAAGTCTTTAAAGCCAGCAATAAAACAAAGACTTTATTCTTAATAACAAGTTGAAGGAAAAGAGGAAGGAGAGGAATGCTTAGTTTGGACTTTGATGTTCTTTAGTTAGGTGTTGCTCCCCTTAGCAGCAAGTAAAGTACAACCTATTGCACCTAACCACTCTTAGGAAGCAGTGGATTGGCCCTTCTCTTCCCACAGAGAGGCTGAGCCTTCTCCTTTACACAGGCCAGGACATTAGAGCCCCAACCAGAATGGAGCCCCAGGCTCAGGAGTCCGATTCATGTTTCAAGGTTCCATGTACAATTTTGTGCCCTCTCAGTACAATCACTTTTTTGAGAAAGCCAATGAGAGACAGCCAGACCAGGTCCCCTGGTCTTGCACACACACTAGTCCCTGCCAGCTCAGCCCACCTAGGATAGCCTGGCGAAATAACAATATATTTTAGTTTTCATAAAGAAACTAATAAACACGGTGGCAACTGGACAAATGGGAAATGGAGTAGGAATGAGACTCTTTACATATTTATATATGTCTTTTTGAATTATGAATATATTTAAATTTTAAATAATAAATATTTATTAGCACCTGTTGTGTAAGCAGAAAAAAAGAAGACAACTTTCATTAACCCAACTTAATTGGTAGAGTTCTAAATAACAAAAATTTCAGGTGAAATTAAAGTAAATATTTTTGCGGAGGTTAAAGGGTGCCTGAGCGTTTTTCCTGGATTTCTGTAGCTTCTTCCTGCCCCTATCTTAGATTTCACAGTTTCCCTAGAAGCTTCAAGGGATTTGTTTGGTTTTTTGTTTGTTTTAAACAGTTCATCATAACTAAGGTGTTAGGGTATGAAAGAGGCATAGGGTAAATTCTGAATAAGGAAAAGGTTAGAATGGTTTTTTTTATTAGTAGGTCATTTATAATTTGGGAACTCTATATGTATACTTGTTATCTTTGAAGATGTTATCTTTCTGATGGTTGATTCAGAATCCTTTCTTTTTCACGGTTGTCCTAGACTAAATTTACTCTGTTATTTCTTTCTGACCTGATCCAGGGAACTGTAAATTGGTTCCTAGGAGATTCTTAGCTCTCTGGAAAATAATGGCATATGCATTTGCCTGTGTGTTCCCTTAGCTTTGTTTTAAAGCCTTTGTTCTGCCGTAACCCACCTGATGTATTCCATGTACATTCATCAGTGGTTGAGGTTTCTAAAACAGCGATTCTCAGAGGAGTGAGGAAACAACAGAGCGAAAATTGAGGATAACGTAGTCCGCAAGTAGTTTGCCAACCATAGGTAGTTTTAAAAGATTTTCCAGCAAATTCTGATTCTCTCACCTAAATGAGAATCACTGCCTTTGGAAATTCACTGAGTCAAAAGTGGAGACTCCCATTGTTCCCATTATTGGGGATTTTTTTATCTGCATAGAGAAAAATATGGGGAGTGACTGGTGCATAGAAATATTTTTCCTTGTCCTCCTGTGAGGATAAATGAGGGAATACTATGTAGTCTTGGAAGTACCTGTCCTCTAAAGATTATAGGCAAACAAAAGTATTAATAAAAAATGAAATGTCAGCGTGCAAGTGGGCACAGTGATAAACTTAGAGTTTTAAACAGGTTAGGTTCAGGGGCACAAACCAGACAATTTTAACAAGTACTTCCTTAGCCCAATTTAACATGAAAGAAAATATATACAAAACTGGTGACCTGAGGTCTCTCACTTTTAAATTTCCGTCATTAGAGTCTATTTTATCATTGTTCATGACTTGTATTGGATAAAAGATTCTTCTTATTTTCACTAAAGCCATTAGACTTAAGACATACTCTTAGGCCTTCTTTCTGGTTTATCAATGTTGTATTTTGTGTTAGGGATAATCTCTAACATTGCTCTAGATATAAATTTTTGGTCTGTAAAAGTAGATCTTTCTGAGGTGGTCTGCTCTGTAGACTTGAGCGCAAATCCCAGGACACAGGACTTAAACCTTTATTTATTTTGAAGTTACCTGCAGTGAAGTTATTCAGATCATGCTGGTGATTGAGGAGGGGGAAAGGCGCATCCAGATTAAGTGGCCACACCATTTCTCTAATACTTGATTTAAGAGCAAAGGATTTGTTTGGGGATCATAATTTTAGATCTAGCTGAAAATATGTAGTATATTTCCTGAGTGTGAGTAATATATAGACATTAATTTAAAGTTTACTTTTTTAAGGCCATGAATTCTAAATACTCTTTTCGAATGCTGAAAATGATTGCTACATTTATCTTTAGTGTGTAACTTTGTGCTTGAGGCACATTTAAATTTGAGGACCTACATGAATCAACATTCTTGTATATTGTTAATGTTGTTTGAAGATTCCACACAAGTTTGTTTCTTCTAGATTAATCACCCTCATAGGGTGATATCAAGAGATTTATTCAAATAAGTAGCACTGAAGTTTTTCTTTGCTATCTAAGTTTAGACTGGTGAAGTTTAGGATGGGTATAGTATTTGTTAAGTTGGTAAATTCGATTTGGTGTTCACAATAATGTATAAATTAGATTATTTTCACTCACTTCCTAACTTTGTTCTGAGTTTAGAGATGTTAATAAGTTTATTGTAAATTGATACCTCATGAATGCATAAGCTTTATCACATTGGCTTATATTGCATGTTTCAAGGATCAACCTGGAAATAAGGATATTAGTTAGGCTGATGCCAACCTAGAAGTAATTTGCATGTGGTGCATTAGAAAAAAATCGAATCGTCTTTTTTATTTTTTAAAAAATGTAGCAGTTGTTTAATTAGTTTCTTTTTAAGAAATTTAGAACACTGATTTGTGAGGATCAACTTCATTTGTCAGGGCAAACATAGACCACAGGTAGCCCTGGTGCTGAGGAATAGCTTTGATTTTTGGTAAAATTTGCAAGTCCATAGCTTTCTGATCAACCATGCGCTGCTCTGTAATCTCGTATTTCTCTTTTTCTGTGTCAAAGAGCTCACCCTCCTGGTGTCTGGGCTTCTGCAGTTTCTTCTTGAAGTAAGCATCGGTAAGATGTTTTGGGATTTTTACATTGCTGATATCAATTTTTGTGGAGGTGGTGATGACAAATTTCTGGTGTGTTCTTCGCAGAGGAACTTGATTGAGGACCAGAGGTTCAGTCACAAGTAACAAACCACTGCCCAGCTGCTTCAGGAAAATCATCTTGCCTTTGTGGTGCCCAGTGAGGATGATCAGAACGATCCAGGAAGGAGTTTTCTCACATGCTGACTGAAGGGCTTTTTGCTGTGGCTCGGCAGCTTTCGAGGCACATCTTCAGTAGGATAACATCTAGGCGTTTTGCAAAGTTTAATCACCCAAGTACCACCATTCTTGTCACTACCAGCTGGTTTTATAACAGTGGCAAGAACCTTTTCCTTCTTTTTCTTTTCAATCTTGGATTTAGCAACTGAGTACTTCCTCTCGTACATGGCCTTTCTGGAATACATAGCAGATCAGGGATATCTGCCAATTTCTCTGACGAGGACAGGATTTCAGCTGCAGTGGGCTTCTCTTTGTTGGGCTTTTTATCCTTGCAGTTACCCTTTTTAACCTTGCCACTGGCATCAGCCTTATTGGCTTCAAGTTTCTTCTCTTTAGTATCCGGCTTCTCAACTTTTTCACCTGCCATCTTGCAAGATGGGAAAGAGCAAAACTGAGCAGTAGAAATGCCAGCCTGGAAGTCAGGATACCTGGGTCCCATCTACCAGCAACTCACTTTGTGAGCTTAGACAGGTTTCTTTACATTTTTAGATTTCATCTTCTGATTCTGCAAGATGAAGGTTTTAGACTTAATAAGCCTAAGGACTACTTCAGCACTAACATCCTAAGATTTTCTGATTCTAAAATGGTTTGTAAAAGCTAGTACAAAGCAGAAGTAATCAACTTGCTTTTATTTCTTGTCTTCTCTATTTCCCATAGTATTGTTAATACCTTTTAAAGAAATTATATGCCTGTTAAAGCTAAACAGAAATTTTAAAATTTATTTAATGGCATAATGTCAACAATATGGTGCTTTCTTTTGAAAGAAACAAAAGTATTTTTCCTGATTATATACTAATTCATTATCAGTGAATTGGGGAAAATGTATAAAGAAGAAAATAAAAATCATCCCCAAATTTTCTCTGATGTATATATTTATATATACACACATACATGTACATATGTCATCTCTATTATTAATATATTATTTTGTGTTCCTTTTTCACTTAATATTAAAAAGTGAATATTTTCTAATTATTATAAACATTTTAATAGAATCCTGCTAATACATTGTATGGCTATTGTACGAGGCTTTTGTTTCCCTTACTCTCACCTTTAAAAAAAATTTCTTTCCCTTTATTTGTTAGTTTTCAAAGCAATACATTGGTACTTCACCATTCCCCAAAGGTGGTGAAGAGTGATGTTTTAAAATTTTTTTATTCTAACTCCTTACCTCTGCCCTCTCCTTCCCCTCCTTTACCACTTCCCGTCGCCCCAACCTCTGCCTTCCTCCCTGCCTCTGTCCCCTGGCCCCTGTCCATTCCTACTTCTGTCCCCCGCTCCTAACCTCTGCCTACTTTCTCCCAACTCTAGCTATGCCTTCACCTAGATTTCATCTGCTTCCTCTCTACTGGCTCTTTTCCCTCAGCCCTGCTGTTTTTTAAAAAACAAACAACAACCAAAAACCCCAAAAAGCCTCTTGACATGTGTTTTCTTCTAATTTTTTGAAAGAGTAGACTGCATTTGTTGTCCCTGCTCCTTTGCCTTCTATTTCCTTAGTCTCCTGTGATCTCTTTTTGTCCCCATGGTTCTTTCAGACACCTTTCATTAAGCTCACCAGTATCCTTCTGATTACAAAACAGTGTGGCCACCCTTAGTGCCCTTATCTTATGCCCCCTCTCTGCCTCATCTCATGTATCGTTCAGTTCTTCCTTTTAAAAATAATGCCTTATTTAATTTCAAAAAATTTTTATTTTAGGAAACTTAGATGCAAATCAAATAAATTGCTATTAATAATTAAATATATTTACATTCTTCTTGACAATCTCATCCCTTTATAAAAAATAAAATCATATTTTGTGTTTTTTTAAAAAGGTTTTTTTCCTCTTTTTCTTCCTATTCCTCAGTTAATTCAATAAACTTTATTCCTCCCCCTGTCCTTTGTATAGTGGCATTCTCCAGTATTCTATCCTTGGTTTTATATTCTTCTAATTCTACAACTTCTTGGATCCTTTCAAAGTGGCCTTTTTAAAAAAGTTTATGTATACATACATATACACAGTAAAATATGCACATGGTAAATTTCAAAGCCTACAAAAATTGACATTAATTTTCATAAAAAATTCTTTTCCCAAGAGTCAATCACTGGTGTATCCTTCTAGAGAGATTATGTGCATACGCTAGTATATATGTATTTATATATTTACTTTTTATTATTCTTTTAAAGTAATTCTTTTAAAGTTACTTTTATATAAATAATATACTCAATACTGATTTGCAGCTTTTAAATCTAGTAATATGTAGGAGAACAGTTCACATCAGTACATAGACATGTGTTCCGTTCTTTTTAGTGGCTGCATGGCATTTTTTTGGTTTGTATTTTCCTCCCCCCACATAACATCTTATTTTGAAAGAATTCAAACTTACAGAGAAGTTTAAAGAATGGTACAATTAACATCCACTTATATGACTACCTTTCCTCTTTCCTTTCTCCTTTTTTTTTTCTGAATCATTGGAAAGTAAAATTGTAGGTATCATTACAGCTTATTCCAAAATTATTCAATATGTATGTCTTAAGGATTAAGACATTCTCTTACATAATCACAATATCTTTATCACACCAAAGAAATTTAAAATTCATACACTGTTAGCTGATATAAACCTGTATTCTTGTTTCCACAGTTGCTCCCCAAATGTCCTTTATAGTGTTTTGTTTCTCTCTCCAATCTGGGAGCCAACCAAGAATTAAGACTTGCACTTGGTTGTCATAGGCCTTTCATTTAACTACTCGTTAGATAGATGACTACCAAACTAGATCTCTAGATCAAACTCTTTCCTGAAGCAGATATAAATATCTACTAAGTATAATTATTTCAATGTCCCACTGGCAATTCCAAAATAGCATGTCTATAATGAACTCAATACTTTCTGCTCTCAAATTACTTTTCCTCCTATATTCTCAACTTAGTGCCTGGTTTCATTCAAATGTTGCCTAAACAAGAAACAAATCTTGGAGTCATCTTAGTTCCTCCCTCTTTGAGACTGCAGGTACTGCTCCATTTGCCCACGATCCTCTTCCTACCTTGTCTACTTTGCCTGTTCAGTCTTCAAGACCCAAGTTAGGCTTTACTTCCTCTGGGAAACCTTTCCTGACCGTTTTTTTTCTCCAGACAGAATTAGATGTGTCTCCAGTAGGATCCCTTAGTACCCTGCGCACACACCTATCCCTTGTCAGTTATTACTTTGGGTGAGAATTATTGATTTGTGTATCTGCCTTCTCAGTTAGAGAGTGAGCTCCTTAAATTGGTATGGACTTAATTGTTTTCCGTCCTTGGTCTAGTAACATAGTACCATAATGCTTAAGGATAAATGCTTAAGGAATATTTATGGAGTGGAAGAATATGTTTATGGACAATCTTTATCAAGTAGAAACTCAACTTTATCAAAGCTCAAACTATTCAGCAAGCGTCTGTTGAATTGCTACTATGTGCACAGTTTCATGCAAGTAGTAAGACTATTTTCTGCCTCTCCATTAGGATCTAATTGAGAGGATAAGGCCAGTATACTAGAGGTTTAAATGATACTGAAAGGTAATCTAATTACCAGAAGACTGATACAGATAGTAACCCCAGGGAAAGAGGAGTTAGTGAAGTACACTTACTGTGTACTAGTTACTTTTCTTTGTATATGCAAATGTTATTTCATTTAATCTCTACAACTTTTATTTTTCAAAAAATGAAATTAAAGATCATAAGTAAAGATTTGAACCCAGGTCTGACTCCAGAAACATGCTTTTAAGAGTTCCAAAGGCAATTAAGAAGGTTATCAAGTGATACAGTAAGTTTAGAGAAGAAAATAATACAGTATCCAATTGTAGAACAAAAATTATTGTATATCCCCACAATGAAAGGTTATACAATCATTATGAATTCTGTGGTTGAGGAATATTTACTGTCTTGGAAAAGTATTTATGGTGTAATATGAAGTATTAATACTAAAAAGCAGTATATGAAAGCATTCCATTTTTTAAAAATGTGCATACATACACAGAAAAGACATGAAGAAAATACATGAAAGGGTTAGCACTAATTCTCCCAGAGCTGTGGTATTTATGGACTGTATGAATTTCTTCCTTGTATAATCTGTATTTTCCAGATCCTCAATAATGAACATGAATTTTTATAATTAGGAAAAAAGGTCACTTAAAAAATAATAGACTAAAGAAAAAATAATCAAGCAGAACTTACTTAAAGCTTTACAGTTATTAAAATGGAAAGGTTTCGTGTTGACCTTCCCTGCTCTGGGGTACAACTGACATAAGCATCCCAGACAGATTAATGGTTCCTATTTTAAGATCTCACTAGGATAAGCCAGTCTCCCTCTGCCTTACAGTCATTTCTGTTGCCCAATAATCAGTGCAAAAAGAATTTTCTCTTTATACTATTTTATGAAGACACAGTCATGAGAGCTACTCCTGTGTCTCATGGAAATTTTCATTATATAAAGATATTTTTTTCTAAAATAAGGAAAGTACCAAATTTAATATTCCTGCCTAGGAGAAAAAAATGTAATGTTCCTGCCTGGACTTTATGTTCTACTTTGTAAAAATATTCAAAGAAATTGTTGATAAATGTGAATATTTAAAAGGAACCAAAAAGGTATAGGAAAACATGGGTTATCACATGTCTCTGTTAGTTTTCTTTTCAAAGAAAAGAATGATCTATCTCTGTTTTTCCTCTGGGTGGCTGTTTTTCTAACATAGCATGCATGACTGATTAGTCTTGATTTTTCTTATTGGGATTTAGCACACTCTAGTGGACAGTAGCTTTTTGATTTTTATGTGTTTTGTTTTTTTTTTTAAATCATGTCAAATTACTTTATTGGACAGTTCAGTGATGTGCTTACTAGATAGTAAAGTTTGTCAATATTCATTTGAGTCAAGTAGTGACCCTAGTAAGCAGGAGTAAATTTGTCAGCCTCTAGGGTGTTATGCACTTCATTAAATGGTTTCTTTAGTGGGAGGAAGAGAAGCTTTTCGTGTTATGTGGGAACTTTTTTCCAGTGATTTTCATTTTCTCTTGGGTGTAATGAAATTGATGGGGGAGGCCATGACATAGAGGAACATTCGTACTTCTACCTCAAGCTCTTTGGGTCCATTTTAGGACTCTTAAGAAGTTTTATATAACGCTTGGTGACAATTTTTGCAGTTTATGCATAGACATTGTTGTATCCTATCCTGATGGATTGTTTTTGGAAATGGACTTCCACCAGAAAAAAAGTAATCTTTTCTCTTGTTTTTACAGAGTGATGGTGAAGATTTTAATTACATCGTTGCATTTTTCCTCGGAACAGCAGCCTGCCTTTACCAGGTAGATTTTCTTCCATTTTTAAGAAATACTTTTCCATTATTTGTTTTAGGTATCAATTCTAATAATTGCTTGTGCTTTTTAAATAAATTTTTAGAGAGTCTGAGTTCTTTGCCTCTCTTTTAATTTGAGTCTCTATTAACTTTGTGACCTGTATCTCCGTTTTGGGTGGACATAGATCCCAGTGAACTTAGGGTTAGCCTTTCTGTGCCGGGGCTTCAGCGGTGGTATGTTATCTGCGTATGGCAGTAAAGACTACTTCTGGATTTTCTGGTGACTGATTATTCAGCTTCCAGATTCTGCTTATACTCTAGGCTGAGGATTTTGTACTTTTGGGGACGTCTTTGAATAGGGAATGGCACAACAAAAGCAAGATGTTAGGGTTTAATTTAGCGGTAATGAGTAAGATGGATTATAAGAGTGGAGAGACTGGAAGCAAGGAAGTTAGTGGGAAGGTGATTGATTCTATTACTATAGCCAAAACGTAATAAAAGCCTTAACTATGGTAATGGCAGTAGGGGTAGGAAAAAAATGGACATTGAGAAGGAAGACTCATTGTGACTTGAAGACAATAGATATGAGACTTAAGAAAAGAGATTTTGTACCTGGATGATACGGAGACTGGTACTCATTTCCAAGGCCAGAGGAGGTACAGATTTGTAGGGAAAGCTGGGGTAACCATGCCAGTTACCCAAACTCAAGAATGTCTTTCTTAAAACATGGTATTGTAAGCAAGGCCTTTTGACCTAACTTTTATAAGTGACACATTTCTCTGGCTCATATAGAAAAAACATTAGAAAGATTCAGATCTGCAAATAAAGGGCTGCCTAAAATTCAGTAGAAGTTTTTTGTTTTGTTTTGTTTTGTTTTGGAGACAGAGTGTCACTCTTTCACCTAGGCTAGAGTGTGGGGGCGTCAGCCTAGCTCACAGCAACTTCAAAATCCTGGGCTCAAGCGATCCTTCTACCTCAGCTTCCTGAGTAGCTGGGACTACAGGTGCGTATCACCATGCCCAACTAATTTTTTCTATGTTTAGTAGAGACAGGGTCTCACTCTTGCTCTGGCTGCTCTTGTGCTCATGACCTCAAGCAATCAATCCTCCCACCTCAGCCTCCCAGAGTGCTAGGATTATAGGCGTGAGCCACCCTGCCCTGGCCTTCAGTGGAAGTCTTTAGGGAAATATTCTGAATATGTGCATTTGACTTTTATGTAAAGACATTGGAAGTTTTAGTTTTAGTGGCCCATTTTTTTAAATCCCTTTATTTTTCTTAATTTATATTCAGAAATTTTGTCAAATTTGACAGACTTAATTATAATGAATGGTATTTTATGCAGGAAAT
Source organism: Propithecus coquereli (assembly GCF_000956105.1). Taxonomy (NCBI): domain Eukaryota; kingdom Metazoa; phylum Chordata; class Mammalia; order Primates; family Indriidae; genus Propithecus; species Propithecus coquereli. The sequence goes on from NW_012133858.1 coordinate 4,581,398, forward strand.
GTGAAAACTTGTGTTTGTTAATGTTACATGCTGCTTTAATTTTATGAAATATTCTTATATAGATTTTCTATTTTAATTTCTGCAATCCTATGACACAAGGCATATTATCTTATTTTTGAAAATTAGCTGAGGCAATTTCAGTACTGTCCTGAAATCACATAGCAAGAAAGTGGTAGATTCAGGACTTAACTCCGAGTCTTCTGATTTTTAAATGTTGTGTTCTTTCTACTATATCATGTTGTCTCTGGGCAAAATTCCTAATTTGTATAATTTTTATTATGTTAAAAAATTATAACTTTATAACTTTTATATGTGATCTTGTTTGATTCTAAAACAATGTGAGTATTAACTTTGAAATAATTTTACGAATAATCATTCATGTAAAATGCAAGTTTTGGTTGCTTTCCTTTGTCTTAAGTAATTATAAATGCTTAATGGCAGAATATATTGAGCTCTTACTCTGTGATGAGCCCTTTATGTTCATTGTAACATTGAATCCTCACAAAAATCCCCACACTAATTCTTTTACCATCGACGTTTTTCACTGAGACATAGATGGTTCTTATAGCTAGGTAGTGATTTAAACCCAGATCGATGTGACTCCAGAGCCAGTGCTCTTGGCCACTGGGCTGTAGATAGGCACACCTCGGCCTCGTTTCCCACAACAGCCTGAAGCAGTTCTAAGAGTTGCCTCATGGTGGAGCAGTGTCACTCAAGTATTCTTTTACTTGAGAGAAGTAAACCAATTCATGCTTTAAAAAAGAAAAGCAAAAAGCCATTTCCTTCGTGTTGACAGGCATGAAACTGCCTCCTTTCCAAATATGTTGAGCACAGTGATAATAACGCTGGGGTTTTTTACAGTAAAACTTACGTGATTACGTTTTACTGTATAGCATGCTCTATCTCCAGTTGCCAGGGTATTTTTTAATCCTCTTTAGATCAGACCTGAAAGGCCACTACTACATGGTTTATCACCTTTTTCTCCAGGACGTAGGTGCTTATGGAAGCACAGAGCTCAGTCAGATAGGATCATCTTGACAGGGAAGATTTCAAATAAGAAATTAAAGAGTCAGTGAAGAAACTAGAGACTCTTCCTTTTCCCTCAATGCTTTATTTTGAAAACTTTTAAACTTACAGAAAAGTTGAAAGACTAGTACACCTAGAGTCATCAATTGTTAACATTTTGCAGCACTTCCTTTATCTCATTCTCTCTTTATATGTGGGTGCGTATAGTGTGTATATACAGATAATCCCTGACTTAGAATTTTTTTACTTTACAATGATGCAAAAGTGATACACATTCAGTAGAAACCGTATTTAAAGTGCCTATATAACCATTCTGTTTTTCACTTTTAGTATAGTATTCAATAAATTACAGGAGCTATTGAATACTTTATTATAAAACAGGCATTGTGTTAGATGATTGATTTTGCTCAATTGTCGGCTAGTGTTCTGAGTACATTTAAAGTAGGCTAGGCTAAGCTATGATGTGCAGTAGGTTAGGTATATTAAATGCATTTTGACTTAAGATATTTTCAACTTATGATGGGTATACTAGGACATAACCCACTGTAAGTTGAGGAGCATCTGTAGTTGTTTATAAAGTAAGTTTCAGACAGATATGTATGTGTAAAGTTGTTTATCTCATTAAACTTTCTGAGATAATTTTAGATTCATGTGGAGTTGCAAGAGAGATCCTATGTACCCTTAACTTGGTTTTTCCCAGTGGTACCATCTTGCAAAACTGTAATACTGTATCACAACCAAGGTGTTCATATTGATGTAGTTAAAATACAGAACTTTCTTGTCACCACAAGCATCCCCCTCATGTTGCCTTTAGGTAGCCACATTCACTTCCCTCTGCCCTAACCCCTCCCTAATCTCTGACAATCACTAACATGTTCTCCATTTTTGTAATTTTCTCATTTTAAATATGTTATACAAATGGAATCATATAGTATATAACTGTCTTAATCAGTTTGGGTTGCTATATAACAAAATACCACAGACTGGGTGGCTTCAACAGCAGACATTTATTTCTCACAGTTCTGGAGGCTTCTAAGTCCAAGATCAAGGTGCTGGCTGATTGAGTTCTTGGTGAGGGCCCTCTTCCTGGCTTGCAGAAGGCTGCCTTTTCACTGTATCCTCCCACTGCAGAGAGAGAAAGCGCTGGTGTCTCTTCCTCTTCTTATAAGGTCACTGATCCCATCATGGGGGTTGTACCCTCATGGCCTTATCTAACCCTAACCACCTCCCAAAGGCTCCACCTCCTAATACGATCATGTTGGGGGTTAGGGCTTTCAACATATGAATTTGGGGGGAGTGAGGAACACGCACATTCAGTTCATAGAAGTAACCTTTTGTGATTGGCATTTTTTTTGTTCAGTGTAATTCTCTGGAGATTCAGCAAAACTGTTATATAATTAATGGTTTGTTCCTTTTTATTGCCAAGTACAATTCTGTCATAGGGATTTACTGCAGTTTGTTTAATCATTTACCCATTGAAGGATAATCTGAGCTGTTTCCAATTTTTGGCTATTATAAATGAAGCTGATATAAGCATTCATGTACAGGGTTTTTTTGTGAACATAAGTCTTCATTTTTCTGGGATAAATGCCTAGGAGTGCAATTGCCAGGTCATGTAGTAGTTGCGTGCTTAGTTTTATTAAGAAACTGACAAACTGTTTTCCAGAGTGGCTGTACTGTTTTACATTCCCACCAGCAATATGTGAGTGATTCAGTTTCTCTGCTTGCCAGCATTTGATACTGTCACTATTTTTATTTTAGTCATTCTGTTAAGTGTGTAGTGATAGCTCATTGTGGTTTTAATTTACATTTCCCTAATGGCTAATAATGTTAAACATCATTGCATGTGTTTGTCCATATATCCTATATATCCATCTATATATCTTCTTCACTGAAATGTCACTTTGTCTTTTGCTTATTTTATAATTGCATTTTTTGTTTTTTACTTTTTTGAGAGTTCTTTATACAGTTGGCCCTCCATGGGTTCCGCATCTATGGATTATACCAACTGTGGATAAAAAATATTTGGAAAAAAAAAAAGCCTCTGTCCTAAACATGTACAGACTTTTCTCCATGTCATTATTCCCTAAACAGTGCAATATAACAACTATTTACTTAGTACTTACATTGTATTAGGTATTATAAGTAATCTAGAGATTATTTAAAGTATACAAGAAGAGCTGGGCATGGTGGCTTATGCATGTAATCCTAGCACTCTGGAAGGCCAAGGCAGGAGGATTGCTTGAGGTCGGGAGTTCGAGACCAGCCTGAGCAAGAGCAAGACCTCGTCTCTACAAAAAATAGAAAAATAGCTGGGTGCGGTGTTGTGTGCCTGTAGTCCCAGCTACTTGGGAGGCTGAGGCAGGAGGATCGCTTGAGCCCAGGAATTTGAGGTCGCAGTGAGCTATGATGACACTACTGCACTCTAGCCTTGGAGACAGAGTGAGACTCTGTCTCAAAAAAATAAATAAATAAAATAAAGTATACAGGAGGCATAGGTTACATGTGTCAACTGAAGAGTGATGAGGTTCATAAATTTGGAAACAAGAGCTTTATTTTTCGTAAAGGGTTGTAGCCTGCAGGGTGGCCATTCTGACCGGTTGGGAAGCATAACCTCTGGCTAGAAGCCAGAAGCAGGTACTTCAAGGGAGGGACAATGGGGACAGGAATTTATGCTGAGCAGTTGGCCAAATATACACATTTAACAAGCTATGGGATGAGTCATGAATATTTATGGAAGGAGGAGAAACATGTACACATGCAATTGAACTTTATGCTACTTCATGGACTCCATGTTCAGAAAATGGTGGCATTAGCATGATCCAACGGTGGAGTTTTTGGCCCTCTGATGTCAAAAAGTGAAGCAAAGGACATTAAAGCCCTCTCTGTGCATCTTCTGTAGACTGGCCAGTAAGTGACAGACATCGTAATCTTTTACCTCAAAATACTTCAGCATGTATCTTCTAAGAACACAGACATCCTTCTACATACCCATGACATCATATCCCACCCAAGATATTTAACATTGATATAATATTATCTAATAGAGAATTCTTATTCAGATTACTTCTGTTGTCTCCAAAATGTTCCTTTATAACTTTTATATGTGATCTTGTTTGATTCTAAAACAATGTGAGTATTAACTTTGAAATAATTTTACGAATAATCATTCATGTAAAATGCA
>NW_012133858.1:4586017-4640705 GCF_000956105.1 Propithecus coquereli
GTTAAATATTTGGCAACAGTACTGTATAATATATATGTTGTATATCTCTTATTATATCAATCAGGAAACATGTAATAAGTTGATCATTTGGTGAAAGTGGTATCTATTAGATCTTCCCACTACAGAGATATCTTTTTTCCCTTTGTAATTAATAAGTAATTTGTGGGGTAGAGACCATTACTTTTAAAAGCCCTTGAAAAACATGAATTAAATATTATTTTTTTAAATGCCAGAGAAGCTAGCTTATTTTTACGGTAGAATTCCAATTAATACATGTACATAGTATGATGGAAATACAAAATTACCATTAGCCAAACACCACAGTAATAATTGTTGCGAACAAGAATCATCAATGAGTGCTAAAATTAGTGGGCAAAAGTATGATGAGATAAGGTATTTATGTAATTTCAAAATCTCCCTCCCAAGATACTTAATGATTACAAAGGGAATAATGGTAACTTCACAGTAGAGAAACCTGGCAGACACCTCCTTATGCAGTGACCAAAGTTAACATCACCAATAGTAACACACAGTGCATGTCACCCCTATAGTATTCTTGCCAAAATTGCATATCCTCATTTCATTCTTGACAAAACATCAGACACACCCAAGTTGAGGGACATTCTACAACATCACTGATTAATACTCTTCAAGACTGTCAAGATCATGACAAAAAAAGACTGAGCTGTTACAGATTGAAGTAGACATGACAACTAATTGCAGTACAGAATCCTGGATTAGATTCTGGACCAGAAAAAGGACCCTAGTGGGACAACTGGCAAAATTTGATTAAAGTCTGTAGATTAGTTAATAGTATTTAATCAATGTTAATTTTCTGGTTTGATGATTATACTATGGCTATATAAGGGGATAACATTAGGGGGAGCAGGGTGAAAAGTATGTGGGAACTCTTGTTATTTTTGCATCTTTTCTTTAAGTCTAAAACTATTTCAAAAGAAAAAGGGTTTTTTTCCTGGTTTTTCTTTTCAACCTTCTATTCCACTATCAAAGTCACTCAGATAAAATCAGTGTTTTCAATTCATATTGCTTGGGTTATAGTCTTCTGGTAAGTAAGCAAAGTGCTAATTTGTATAAGAACTAAGCCTGTTTAACAGAACATTCCCATGTTCTTTCTGCATTGTAACAAACACCCTAATGTCATTCCCATTCTGAGGACTGGATACAGTTTCACACAGAGACCTATGCTTCTCTCTTAAGACTTTGCTGTCACATATCATTCCTATAGTCATCAGTTTGTGAACTGTTTCTAGAAAACAGTTCATTCATTTAACAAATTTTATTGAGTACTTATTATGTACCAGGCACTGTTCTGGGCACTGGAGATAAATGTGTGAACAAAACAGTCAAAAATTCCACCCCTCATGAAACTTAGATTCTATCGAAAGACATCTATAGATGCCAAAATCATCTATAGATGACATCTATAGATGACAAAATCTATAGATGACAAAATCATTACATTTTTCAAGTATGTTTATAGTATGTTGTAGAGAAAAATAAAGCAGTAAAGGGTGAATGCCAGGTTTGGTGGGGAGAGCTTTCTTTATTATCTCGTCTAAAATAGCACTCACTGTCATTTTCCATTTCCTTTTCAAGATATAACTATTGATATTGTATATTAAAATATGTACATAATCTTTCTCCACTAAAATGTCAGCTCTGGCCAAGTGCCATGGCTCATGCCTGTAATCCCAGCACTTTGGGAGGTCAAGGCGGGACAATTGCTTGAGGCTAGGAGTTCTAGACCAGCCTGGGCAACATAGTGAGACCCCATTTCTACAAAAAAGTAGCTGGGCATGGTGGTGTACACCTGTACTCCTAGCTACTTGGGAGGTTGAGGCAGAAGGATCACTTCAGCATGGGGATTCAAGGTTACAGTGAGCTATGATTGTACCACTACACTCCAGCCTAGGTGACAGAATGAGACCCTGTCTCCAAAAAAAAAAAAAAAAAAAAATGTAAGCTCTGTGTAACGGCTTTATTCATTTTACTCACAACTGAAGAACAGTGCCTGACCCTCAATAAATATTCGTTGAATGAATCTTCCTCAAATGTTCACTCAGGTTCTATACCTAGCATAGTTCCTTGTACTCAGTGAGGGACTAGTAAAGTTTTGTTGATTTCATTAATACTCAGACTCAGGTTATGTAAGAGTCCATTTTGCTGAGTAGCTTGTGTGAGCTTTTTGTACTCTGCTGAGTGAGAATGGAACTCCCTCAAACTCTGGAACCACTTCTTAGTTGCCTGTTACTTTGGGGAATTTACCCAGCTTGTTTGCAAAGGAGTCACCCAATTGTACTTTCATTTAAAATATGACTCAAATGCTTTTCTTTTGAAAAATGAAAAACATAAAAGGAAAAATCTGTTTCCTTTTCAAGCTATGGAACTTTCATAGCTGAATGTCTTAGATATGCTATATTATCTTATCCCTAGATAAAAAAATACCCTATGCCATTCTCATATTTTATTCTCTGACCTGGTACAGTTTTTTTTTTGTATTAGAAACGTCTATTTCTTTTCCTGTAACTCTAATCATCTTTCATTTTTATATTTTGAACAGTGTTATTTACTTGTCTACTACACCGGCTGGCGGAATGTCAAATCTTTTTTGACTTTTGGCTTAATCTGTCTATGCAACATGTATCTCTATGAACTGCGCAACCTCTGGCAGCTTTTCTTTCATGTGACTGTGGGAGCGTTTGTTACACTACAGATCTGGCTAAGGCAAGCCCAGGGCAAGGCTCCTGATTATGATGTCTGACACCATCCTTCAGACATACTGCCTTGGCTTCAGGGGGAAAAGGAGGGAACATATCTTAACTGTCACTGTGATGAAGAAACTATTAACTACAAATGAGAAGCTCTGCTCTCTTTCTCTCCAACTTTCCTTTTTTAAAATCAGCATGGCGTGCCTGTGAGCATGCAAGACCTGCTAGGAAAACTCCTCTCAGAAGAATGTTGGCCATGAGATTATCATTCAGAGGAGGAGAAGGAAGAAACTTCTCTCTTCAGGGCTGGAACAGTGGAAGAACCGTCAGACGCCATTGGAAGACTTGGCCAGCAGCCCTAAATCCTTGCTGAAGAGTTCAGTCAAAAAATAGATATGGTACTTCCTCTGAGGACCAAGCACAGGAACTCTGCAACCTGAGTTTGCCTTTGTGAGGCATTAATATAGACCAAATATAATGATGCTACAGAAATCGGGAAGTCTACATTTTAAACAAATGACTGTGCTAAATACCAGATTATTTGCACATTTATGACGTCCAGGATGGTGTGGAATTGGTTCTTGTTACTTTTATATTTTTGCTTGAATCTTAACTCTAGAAATAACCTGATGTAGGAAAAGGCTGTGGTGAGCTCATCTCTGGAACATCACAAGTATTGCAAATACACTGACATGTTTCCTTTCTAGACTACGTTTGTCGTTTCTTTTAAAATCACTTAAAAAATGATGCATTAGACTATAGCTGTTCTTTCCCAAAACGAATCATTTGAATACTATTTATACTGTTATTTACTTAATATTTATCTTTTAAATTTTAAAATATTTTAAAAAGAAACAAATCCTACTCCAAATGGGAAATCAGTGTCAATTTACCATAAATAAAAGATAACCACAAAATAAATAAGATTAACACAAAAAATGTTAAGATATAGCTCGGTACTAATCCCTGCCAAGGCTCTGAATCTAAGAGGCCTGCTCTTTGTGACAGTGGAAGAGATGTTACCTAGCACCAAAATAAGGCTCTGTCTCTGGAATAGTCAGAGGACAATAGAAAATTGTAAAGGGAATGACATTCTTACTGTGATTCAGATACTGTTATTCTATGTTGTGCACCACCTAAAATCATCTTGTGTGCCATCAGTGATATAGGTCTTACACTATGGAAACACTTGACTGTACTAAGAGAATCAGAAGGTGACTTTGCTAGCAAATGTTATTATTTTATGGTTTTGATGGATTAAGCACCTAGTATCAGAGAGAACTTACTTGCTTTTTGATGACATTGTAAAAATTGTTCAGGCAGTTATGAATCAATAACATAGGAAGCACAGTTTGATTCCATTAGCAAAATCTATAACTCTCCTGGTTTTGGAAGTCATTCCATGAGTGATTTTCCTTTGTTTTTTTAAATAAAAGATTTCAAACAAGGAATTCATAGGTACTGAAATTTAATATCCACAAAAAAACAGTGGACCCCATTACATTGTAATTTATGTTTTGGGGCATATTTATTAAGTAGAAGAAGTAGTCTAGAGGGTAAAGTCTTTGAACTACCTTGTTTGCCTGAACCAGTATATGTGGATGTGTCTAGAACCATAAAGTCTTGCTTAACTGGAACCTTTGTACCCTCCTCTTAGGAGAATGAGGTAAAAGGAAGAAAATAAGCTTATGATATCAGGGATTTATTTAAAATAAGGAAATTATAGTTCACTCCAGTTTTCTGCCTCTAGCAAGGTTGCATAGAAATTATATATATTCTGAGAGATACCCCAAAGAATCACATGATCCTAAATCATCAAAACAGCATTGAATTATGTTTGGCATTTTGTATTTACTGAACCAAGAAAGTGAAGTGGTTCAATTTAGAAAGCTTTTCTAAACTAATGGTTAAAACAGATAATATTCTTATAAATAGTCAATTAATGGTGAAGTTGGAGCATTGTGGTTAATTGTGATTTTGCTATGTATTGAGTTTATAGTTCTTACCAGTTTGGTTCAGGAGCTACCTCCTTATTGAATTAATGAGTTACAATGTTTGATATTTGGATCCACTCAGCAAGAATGCTTAAAAACTCCTCACCAGCTATTTTTAAAGACTTACTTTGTTTTTGTCTTGTCTTTTCACTGGCTATTTTGGACAAGAGGATGTTTACATCTTAATGTAAAAAATGAAAACAGGTAAAAATAATGTTTTATGTATAGAAATACTTTCTTTCATTATTTGGTGCCTGCATCTCTGATTGTTTGTAGAGCTTCCCTTCCTGTATCATGTTGCCAAAGAAACCATGAATTTGGAAAGAGAATCTTTGGCCATGGGTGTAAAGAAGTCCTTCAACTCTTGAGAAAGAATCACTTAGGCCTCCAAGGCATATGATCTTACACTTATATTGCACTTTTACTTCTAAGAATAAGTCTGAGTTTACCTCATCATAGTGAGTTTTGTAGCATAGGGGAAGCATAGTTGCCCTCGTGTTAAGGGGAGGGAGGGAGGACGCAAAGGTGGTCAGATGTTAATGACTTAGCTAAGCACACTCTAGCACCTCCTAGGAAGAGGAGTTCCATTCTACTAGCATGGAACTAATGGAGGTGACCAAGATTATATTCAGGGGGTATGTCTGTAAAATCAAGGAATTGAGGGGTTCTGAAATCAGTGAGTCAAGTCCTGCTACTGATATATTTCATCTTAATTTAGGTAATTCTGAAATACCGCTTTTTGATTATGGTATACCATGAGAACAAAAATACCCTCTTGTATATACTAAAAGTAATTGTAATATTTGCTTTCTTTTGTTGGTATTTATACCTGGCCTCTTTCCCAAAAGAATTTGAAGCAGCATACCAAATGTTAACAAAATATGAACAGAAAGGGAAGAAAACAAGATCAATGAAAATAGAGGGGTTAATATATTGCCATTAGTGTGTGTAAAATTTGACTCTGGAGCTTTAGGGGCAGTTAAGGCAAAAAGAAGGGAAACAAGTTATGCATTGCTCTATCAGTAGGTCAAAAGCATACCAGTTCCTCAGGGGAGAGTCCTCCCTGATGAATTCTGATACAAATGTTCTCTCTTGAGGGTCCCATGAAGTGCTAACATGAACACAACTCTGCAGTGATGCACATTTGCATCTTACGATTGTGCCTTGGATCTTCAACTAGTACCAACTTTCAAAGGTTTCCATTCAAGGTTTTTGGGTGTATGTGTGTGGTTAATAAAGGACTTTGTTTTTGTAAGTAAGGATTCTTATCCTAAGCTAAAAACAAGTATCTATTAAAGCCTGAAAATCCATTTGAGACAAATGCCTTGAGACATGGAAAACCTTTACCCAATTTTGTAATTTTATAACATATAAAGTCAGTGTGCTGTCCCTGGATTAGCACATTTATTTTGCATTAAAGGTGGTGGTTTTCACAGTAGAATCTAGTCTGGAGAAATGCACGGCTTTGTTTCCATTGGGCTGTGCGTGGAATCCCATTAGACTCCTGCTTTGTCAAGGCTCCACTGAGACCAAAGATTTGTTATGAGACACTTAACCTCCGCATCAGAGGAGGCAGCTCTGTGCTCCTGAGGTTAGCTGCTCCCTAAAAAGGCAGTTGCTTGGCCTTTATTTCAAAAGGTTTACTAAGTAACCCAAGGACACACTCAGTCATTGGATTTCCAAGGGTGCTCACTTTGTATTTTAACCCTTTTGGTTCACTTTAAGAGTTAGAACTACCGTGTAGTGTGTGGTAAAAGAACAAATAAATTATTTCAAGAGCAGCCACACACAGACCAAATTGAACACTTAGCCTTACCACAAATCATAGGCCACTCTTCAGGGTCACATTTTTTGTCTATTGTCAAGACTTCTTACTACTTTTCTGCTTTATTATCTCTAGGGATAGGAAGTCTTGCTACCTAAAAATGCTGTGGTAAAGTAAAACCTGATTTGTGAGTTAAATTGGCTTTAGTAATATCCTCTCTAAAAGTTAATAAAATAGCCCCTCAAGTTCAAGGGTTATGAGCGAGTTTGTGTGTAAAGGCTGAGTCAGCAGAGAATGTAACTTTTCTAGCATTCATTATTCATTAGGTTAGAGGTGTCTAATCATCTTCATCAGTGTCCGGGGGCTGCTGTTGAGTATCCTGGAGATTCCAGCCTCCAGTCCAAGCATTGAGTTTATCAAACAGAAGCAGCATCTGTGGCTGCTCTTGCAACGTCTCTTTCTTGAGTGGCTGAGCTTTCTAGGTTACTTTATTTAGCAGATGAAATCATAATAAATGTCGAAATCCCGCGTGGTTGGAAGCCATGTGGTTTGCATCGGCCTGCTTGTGAACAGTGAGCGGTGGTGATGTGTGGGCACGTGGGTTTCTTCTGCATGGGCAGTGCTGGTGTGTGATCAATTGTCTCAGCACAGGGGCCTCTCGGAGAGAACAGGCGTAGTTCTCCAAGAGTTCCTGAAATCGGAACCTAGCTTTACAAATTGTTCCCTGTGTTTCCTTGGCAACAAACTGTATTTTCAGCCCAATGTTACCCACAGTTCACATTTGCCCTTTTCTCCTGCATCATGCAGCACAGCAATGCAAGCATCACCCTGCAGAAAGCACATTCAGGCTCCATCTGACAATAGGCACGGGACTCATACATTCCCTTTCCCCTTTGTTCCTCCTGGCAGCCCCTCCCCAGCTGAGCCTTGGGCATTTGCCTCCTTTGTGCCAATGTTTTCTTCCAGGCTAGTTTGCAAAGGACCTTGCCTAAAGGTGAACCTGCCACATTTCACCCTTGAGTGTGGAATTCCTTTGGTGCCTAGGGCTAATAAGAAGAATGCTTATTAGTGCATTTTGTGGGCCTGTGCTAGGTCCTTCTATATAGTTAATCCTTATGGCAGACTGGAGGGGGAGCACCCTCATTTTCACTTGAGGAAACTAAGACTCAGGTCAAGAACTTGTCCTTTGCGTGGTATCACACTGATTAGTGGTGGGCGTGGTGTTCAAACCTGAGGTTCAGGTTCAGATGATTTAAAAGTTGGTGCTCATTTTTCTGTGCCACAGTGCATCTCAGACAATTCTGAGAGATAGCGAGTGTGTGTTACAACAGCTGGGCTCTTACTGGTGTGGCAGGAGTGAGAACAGATGAAGCAGACACAGGGAAATGGCAGTGTATACTATGCGACAGGACCTGCGTCTGCTGCGTATGTCATCCTCACGGAAAGCAGTCACGAAGGCTTTCTATTTTATAGACAAGCATCCTGAGCCACGATCACAATCTAACTTGTGGTGTAACCAGGAACTCAATCCATTTCTTACTCAGAACTCGTGCTCTTAACCACCATGTAATTTTAAGCTAGATAACATGAAGGTATGTTTAAATATATAAGGCATATATATTCAGGCAATAAACGTTACTTTTTAAATAAAAGCAATCAGATCAGTGCTGATTCCTATACCATAGATGTCCTAGGCTGAATGAAATAGTTTCCTGAAATCCTGACATTGACAATAGCGACACAGGGCAGATGGCTGATAGAGGTATGGTGGCCCTTACGAGTACCTTAGACATTAGGACAAGGAAGTGTACATTTTAGTATTTGTACTAAAACTAACTCATGAGTTAATGATTCTTCATATAGAATGTTAAAGCATTATTGGTGATTCATGTGCTATAAACATTTGCTTTTCCTAGCAGAATGCCAGAATAGGTTGATTTTTGACTTGAAGTAATTTCACAGGAATTCTGCGTTAAGTGGTCCCTATATCCGAAAACATTAACCAAAAAATAGAAGGTAAGTTTTTGCAGTATAGAATAGTGATTAATAGTTTGGAGCCAGACTCCCTGGCTCTCCCTTCTACTAGCATTGTGACCTCAGCAAATCAACCTTTGTGCCTCAGTTTCCTCATATATAAAGTGGGGATAATAATAGTACCTTTGGCAAAGCAGTGTATGAGGATTAAGGGAGTCGATAAAAGTATAAAGCACTTAGAGCCTGGCATAGCAAGTCCTAGGAAAGCCTTTGCCACCACTTTGTTGTTACTGTTGTTACTGATACTTAAGAGGCAGTAAGAGTCTTTTAAATTGCAAATACACCTAAACGTGATAAATCATTGCACAAAGCTTTTCAGAGATCAGCACTTAAATGAGGATCCTGCTGAAATATCTAGTAGGTGGGGTCCTGCCCTGGCAGGTGCTTGTGTGCAGACTTCTGGGCCGGGCACTGGGGATGCATCCAGAGAGAAGAGGGCACTGAGGGACTCGTACTCGCCAAATGCCTGCTGCTTTGCGCACGGAACGCTACGTACCCAACAAAATCCTCCTGAGCTAAGTAAGCAGGATGAAGTTGTCCAGTGTCACACACCTGGAAGCGGTAGGCTGTCTCTCCAGTACCCTCTGCCCCCAGCTTCCAAGGCACTGGGGCACTGGCGAATGAGGGAGGTGCCCCTGGGAGCCTCACCCTGTCCAGTGTGGCACTAGCATCTCGGCCCCAACACACTTTCCTTTGAACATTCTAATCTACCAGGTGCTCTCCAGCCCTGACTCTGTTAGGGCCCCTGCGAGAGTCTGTGCGTGTTGATGGAAGGCGAGGGGTGGGAGCAGGCAGCTGGCAGATGTTGAAAGGCACTCTTAAATAGCACAAATCCAACATGGCTTTAAAAAGATTAATCTAAAGCCAAGTGCGCCCCTCCCAGAAAACTCCCATGTGACACAGTGGGGAAGCAAATTTTGCAGAATAGGAAAACTAGTTTCAGTGATGCTACCCAGAGATGCTGACCAGCCCAATTCCAGGTGGGTCCAAAGTAGACATGAGCCAAAGGAAAACAGGGTGACGAGGCCCCCCAAGGGATTCCAGCGAGAATTCTATTAATCTGTGGGCTTTACAGAGCAGCAGTATGTGCGGGGCCCTGGGGAGGGATGTGCTCTCGCCACCTGCAGGGTGAAGGGGCCTCAGCTCTGCTCACCAGAAGCATGGGCGGGTGAGGTCTGGGGCTGAGAAGCCAGTGGGGACAGGAGACCCTCAACGCTAGACAAATCTTTCTCTCTGTCATCTCTCTCCCCTCCCCGTGTCTTTCTGGATCCTCTGCTTGCTGTGTGAACCTGGATTGATCTCCACTCACCATCCCCACTCCGTGGGTCAGGGTTCTTGAAAGCAAAGGCTCCTGGCCATGCTGCTGCTCCTGGGGTGGTGTCTGGAGGTGCACAAAGCAAGGGCTGTTCCCAGCTTCGGTTTGAAGGTGATCTTCCCAGATCCCCGCAGCACAATGCTCTACCTCATTGTGTCTGGGCCTCTGGCTCTAAAATCTTAAAGTTAGATTGTGTTTACGTGTGTGCCATACACGTGGTCTGGCACTTGAAGATTGGCTAAAGAGTTGCACAAACATCGAAACCAGAGGATGCCAGAGGAGGAAGAGAGCTTGGAGAGCAGCCATTCCAGTGCCCTCATGTGGCTTCGCTCTTGTGTCTGTTTCGTGAAACAGGGACCCTGCAGGCAGGAAAGAAAGACTGGCAAGAGGACAGCCAATATCACATTCTCCCTCCTAAGACAGGGATGAAAAACCACCAAAGGGCTTTTGTGAAAATCTGGAAGGATAAGACAAGCCCACTTTAGTAATTGGATCTCAGTTCATCTATTGTTAACTTTGAGGAGTGGTGAGCCCCCTGTTCCTGCCAAGCTCCTCAGTACCCAGCCAGATGGGCGCTCTGGACAGAAGTGCCTGCGGGCTCGTGCCGCAGCTGCTGGTCTCCGGGTATCAGGGCAGCCTTGGGATACCCCAGTCCGTTCTTGAACTGCCTGGCGTCTGGGGGATGCACAATTGAGAGAAGGTGTGTGGAAGCTCTTTACACACTGTGAAGTTCATCCAGACAGAGGGGCGGTGGTATCTCTGGCCGGCCATGCCCTCCCCCTTGCCCACGCCCATAAATAATCCAATCCTTCCAACTCTCCTCCCGATACTTGTGCTAAGTGAGGGGCCTGTGGTGGGGCAGCTGCGACAGCACGGCCGAGCCTTGTCAGTTCCCTTCCCTCTGACGGTGAGCTGTACAGTATTTGTTCTCTTTATTGTTTTGATTTAGACAAATTCAAAAACAGCCGCTTTTCAGAGTGTGTTTGTCCCTGCCATTGTAGTTGTCTTGTTCAGGCGGCAGTGAGAATCCGCTCAGCACAACTTTTGAGCCTTGTATATCCCAATGCCTGAGGATGCTTTCCTGCCCTGCAGCCACATGGGCTCAGCCTCTCTTTCAGGCTCGGGAAGCTCGTGTCCTGCTGATGGACAACTCATGGCCATTGCACCCACGGAAAACACCACGTTTTATCATGGAAAAACCACAGCTCTGGCTGTCATTTAACTACATGCCGCTCATGTGTTTTTGCTTTTGGAAAAGTTCCGGGAATGTATTTGTAACTTCGAATGTCTTATAGTGACATGGCTACCTGGTGAACACTGAGCTTCAGCTTCTCCGATGCACCAAGATTCTCTGTGCCTTCCCGCTACAATCAAACCATCACCATGTTGGCTGAAGTCTGGCCTTGGTTCTAATGGTGTTTCCTGTAAGCAGTGGTGTTCCAAACTCTTCCCACGTATCAACAGCATCTTTTCAAATAAGTTTTGCTAATTATTAATAGCATTCTAGGTATGGATATGCTTTCGGAAAAAAGTAGAACCTCCTAAGGGAGAAACAGATACATTTTCTGGGATTAGCTTAATGGGCACAGGGGTGGGACGGGCTTACAAAGGTTGTGAGTTGCAGTCCTTTTTTGTCCTGGTGTGCACTCTGAGTGTGTGGGGGCGTCTCAAGGGGCCTGGTCTCTATAGCTGTAGCAGGGTGGGAGTTCTTTAGGCCCCTAAAGCTTGAATTTTCTCCTTATTTGTTTTCCTTTTCTAACTGATGCACACCAGCCTGAAAATTTCTCAGTTAAACTGCTACCCGTATAAAATTACATCTTTCACCACGCATGTTTGAGGTCCCAGTGATGTCCCTCTTCTTTGGAGCAGGAGGCCTGCCATGCCAGGACTGCTGTCTCTGCCCCCACATGGCCACTGGTGTAGTGAAGCGTGAAATCTTTTTCACCGCTTCCTTCATTTACGCCTGTTTTAAACCTGATTTGAGCAACCCTCTCTGGATTTATTTCCTGCACCCAAATATAACCCTGCGTTTGATGAGGGCAGTAGGCAGGAACTGCTGAAAAGGGTCCTCTGTCCTCTCTGCCACTTTCCCCTTCCTCTCAGGGGGAAGAGGAGTCCTGGGGCCTGCATGAATTTACCTGCTTGGGCTTTGATAGCAGACAGGCCTGCTTTGAAATTCGTCTCTGTTAATCACTAGCTGTGTTGCCTTAGGCAAATAACTCAACCTCTCTGGGCCTCAGGTTCTTCATCAGTGAAATGAGGTGGCCAGGAGAATTAAATGAGATGTTTGTATGGTGCTTATCCCAGTGTGGCGCACAGAGTGCCACCATTATCAGCTACGCAGGTCAAGTCAGCTCACCTCTGGCTGCAGCTCATCCCTTCCCTCCTCCTCCAGTTACCTGTGTACTACTGCTGTTTTCACCCTTCTTTCCCTTGGCATAGAAACATGTTTGGGTCACCTGTTTAAAGTGTCATTCCCTTGACCCTGGGTCTTTTCTGGTTCCATCTTTCCCTCCTGGTCCCTCCTCCTCACCTCTCCATCTCAGCCTCCTGCACTCTGGCACCTGCTCCTCAGTCCCGAGCGCTGACTCTCGATAACACCCCCAGTTCTCCCACTGGCCACCAGTGACTGCAGTCTTCAGCCAACACTTCTCTGCAGCACTGTGCTGTCCCCTGCGGCTCCCCTCCCCGACCCACCGAAGGCTGGGTGCACTATTCCTTAGACAAGGACCACGCCCCCTGGCCCAAGCTGCAAATCAGACCAAGACACATTACCAGTGAAAGTGTTTAATAGTTAAATTATTTAAATAGACTTTTCAATTTCCATGGGAAATCATAATCGTATCCGTTTTTGCAAGAGCAGGAATAAAAAGAGTGCACACTCCTTAGAGGGAACGAAGAGCTAGCACTGCACGCTGTCACCAGTCACTGCTGGGATGGGAAGGGCCCCCCTGAGGCCAGGGAGGCCCTGACCAATGGGGGAACGTGGGATGAGCTCAGCACACACACTTTACTCAGGTTGGAAGCAGAACGAAAACCCAACACCACTGGCGGGCGAGATGGAGGGGCAGGAAATGTGGGAACACCACCGTGGGAGAAAGCCGGCCTCCTGCAAGATGGCAACAGGGGCGATGCAGAACTCAAAGGATAGAGCCGCAAAAGCACGGGACACACTCAGGCTTGGCAGTTTTAGGTCCATACGCTTTGCTTCTCAGAGATGTGTTCAAACTGGGGTGGGAGCTGGTGTCGGGGGAGGGCAGGGTGGCGCAGGAGGACAGCAAAGTAACGTGTCAGCAGCTGGCACAGAGCTGCTGCCTCGCCGCCTTCAAGCTCCTCTTGGAGGTGAGAATAATTCTGCCCTGAGAAGCAATGAAAAGATCTGGGCATAGGCCCTAGGGATTCAGTTTGAATTCTGTGATAGCATACCATTTTCCAAATGCCTCCCTCGTAGTTTATTAAAAAAATAGTATTTTTTTCTCGGTATATTTAACTGCCTCTTCCCAACAAAACACAATTTCTGCTGGAGCTGGGCTCTCCCGTTCCTCCGGTTTGCAGGTAGAGGCAGGGCCACCCCCACCTCCCCAAACCTGAAGGCTGCACATCTCCAGGGAGAGCCACCTGCACTCCGGCCAACTAAGAAGGCCGAGGCCAGGGGGACCAGGCTTCCTCACACGCTTAGCCCGGCAGAGAACCCGGCCATCCCTGAGCTCTTGGGAGTCCACGGGAGCTGCTCTGTGCAGGCAGCAGAAATCTCAGGGAGTGGAAGGGCGAGTGATGCCACCAACGCACACTGCCGGCCTCGGGGTGAGGCTGCTTCCCTCAGTTCCAGCTCGGCCTGAAACGGGAAAGCAGCTTTTTGTTTTCTTCTTATCATTCCATTTACATTTGGGGGGGTGTGTGTGCGCGTGTGTATGTGTTAGAAAGACACGGGGTAATGTGTCCGTGCATCTTCCTACCCAATCTGGGCATATGGAACCCCAAAGGGACACATCCCCTGCTCTGGTTGCACCTGGGAAAACCAAAAACTGCCAAATCTGAAGTGAGGGAAATGCGTGCTGAAGGAGACCAGTTCCACGGCATGAGCACACGGACACGCACACCGGCACACACAGCAACAGACGTACAGTACGATGCGCACAAACACCCCGCTGTGCACAGCTGTTTTCTAATATAGAGAATTTACAAAATATAGAATTTGGCATATCTGTTAGATCTCCAAGGTTTTCAATAATACAAAATAAAAAATACAAAAGAGACAAGTAGGGCTCCCCACCCTCCCTTGTCTGTGACATCCTCGTTTGCTTGTGTGTCTCTTACACGTGCGGCATACAACTAGCATAGTCTAAAGAAGGGCACAGGGAACTTGTTTTGTTTTATTTAATAAATATTTTCTTTTCCTCAGAACCATCCCTCCTTGCTTGGCGTCCTTGCGCCTCCCCCTCGTAATCAGTTCCTTTTCCCTCAGGGGGCGCCGTCCGTGTGCCTGGCGGTGTGGGCAGAGGACCGGGAGGAGGACCGCAGTCCCTCCAGAGCCAGCACTGCTGCCCGAAAGCCCCTCCGCGGCGCAGGGGTGGCGGCCTGTCTGAACGGCAAGGGCTCCCATAGAAGAGCACCCCTCGGTGCCCGGCGCTGCCCCAGGCCAGGCTCGAGCCCACCTCCCCCAGCTCCCCCTCAGCCCCGCCGCCGCGCACACCCACAGACGCTCCGGCGGCTCCTTCCCACCCGTGCAGCAGCCCCTGTGAGAAAACTCGAGCTTCACACCGCGTCTGGCGCAGCCTTCCACAGCGGGAAGCATCTTTGGTCAGCTTGGTGCTCGCAGGACGCTGGCACCCCGGGCCTGGGACGGAGGCCACTGCCCACCGCAGAGGCAGAAGCTGCTCTGGAGTCAAAGTGGAGAATCCCGCCGGCGTGGCCTGGTGGGCTGCAGCGCGGGCTTCCTGCTGCGCCCGGCACCCAGAGAAGCCGTTCCCGTCCTCTGGCAGCCAGGCTGCCTGGCACAGTGGGCCGGCTGCTAGCTGAGCGGGGGCCCCGAGTTGAGGAAGTAGGTCATCATCTCGCCTTTGCCCTTCACCTTGACCACGCCCCGGCACTCCAGCTGGTATGTGTTGGCGGCCAGCACCTGGTACATGTCCGTGGTGACCTGAGGAGGCAAAGGAGAGAGGGCAAGCCATGGGCGACGCTGGCCCTGACCTGCTGTGGGGCCACCATTCTGGCCGCCCAGCCCTGCCTCGGGAGCGGGGCCGCCCCTCCACCGCGGCGCTCGGCTGTGGCGGTGCCCTGAGAACAGTGGCCGGTCCTGCGCGCGAGCTGCCCCGGTGCCACTCAACGCGGTCTGCCATCCCCGATGTCCTTGTCCTCGGGCCGGGCCGGAGTGAGGACAGGAGCAGAGAGGAAGTGTGAGGACCTTGCACTCTGATTACAACCTAACGCTGTCGCAGCCTATATCCAAGTATGTCGTCTGTGTGTTTTACAAAAGGATCCCTCCAGGACAGATCAGAAAGATTTTTAAAAACTGACTTTTCACCAGAGGTAGTTTGAGAACTGCTGCTACTGTTATTATCCTTGGGCTCAAAAAATCTAAGTCACTTGCCTGAGGTTACATCGTCAATAAATGGTAGAGCCTGGATTCAGTTCCAGGTCTGGTCACCTGGCTCCACTCTGGCTTTCGGAGCAAAGCAGAGAACGCCTCGGCGGCTGCGTCCATTACACTACACCCCTGCTGGATGACGGAGACGTGGGCGTGACGGGCACAGGGCGGGGCAGCACAGCCACATGCCCCCAGGGTGGTCCAAGAGCCGTTCCTGGGCACTGCCAGGCTCCCCGGCCCCCACCATGCTGCAGCCCCGCCGGTGAGCACGAGGCCGGGGGCGGGGTGGGCGTGCCGGGCGGGCCCTGCTGTTACTAACTGCGGTTCGGTGAGGTGCTGGGTCACTGGGGTGCTGACAGAGTCCCTTACCCAGGAAACACATGCCCCTCTCTCCCAGCGCTCCTTGGGACCCCAGTTCCCATCTCGCCGTGCCCCCCCCCCCACGACGCAGGGATGGAGGCGAGAAAAGGCCACGTGGCCAGGCCTGACAGCCAGCATCCACAGCAGCCAGGCCGTGCCAGGGCAGCCCCTTTGTTCAGAGGCCCTGCAGTGGGGAGAAGTTAGGGACATTTAAGTGGTGTCAGTGTTGGCAAAAGGCCTTAAAAATTGCACAGTCAGCGCTTGTGAAGCTTGGGAAGCTGACTTCCCACAGCCCAGTCCAGGGCCTCGGTTGTCAGACTGGAGCAAAGAGGATCAAGGAATGCCTGAGAAAAACCAAGAGAAGCAGCTCAGGAGCAGAGGGCTGGGAGTCACAGTGCCAGCTGACAAAGGGAGGAGAGAGAAGTCTCTGTGTCTCTGGCTGGGCCCCTGGGGGCCGGCAGCCTCCTCTGGTTCTCTGAACCTGGCTGAGAGCTGTGAGCTCCAGGGGTGAGGCCTGCTTCCTGCGGGCGCCTGTGCGTCCTCTGCGTGCAGGGGAGCGCTGTGGCTTCCACTTGGCACGCAGAGCTTGGCGCTGGCAAGCCCTCCAGCCCACCTCCCCCAACTGCTTCTGTGCCCAGTAGAGGGCTCTGCACAGGCCTGAAGCTCTGTCCAAGGTCTTGAGGGCCTGAAACACAATCGTGTGCTCCCAGCTTCCAAGATACCAGCGCCAACTGGCCCATCACCCTGGGACCTGGCTGCAGAAGTTCTCACTAGGAACTGTGAGTGGCCTGCCCTGAAGACTCCTCAGCATCAGACAGAGCCCCCCCTACCACTTGGGTGATGTGGGCGGAGGCTCCTGCACTCACCTGGATGCGGTCGGGCACGCCGGTGCTGTCCATGCGGCTGGCCACGTTCACCGTGTTGCCCCAGATGTCGTATTGAGGCTTGCGCGCCCCGATCACCCCAGCCACCACGGGGCCGATGTTGAGCCCTGCAGGGGACAGGAGTCAGCCACACTCACCAGCTTAAGACCAAGGCTGCCTTGCTTGCCTTCGCCGTCTTCCTGCTCTCAACAGCCACAGGGCCTCCCTCTGCCTCTTCGCCTGAAGCCACCCAGGGTCCTCCAGGCCTGGGGCCATGCTCACCTGCAGCCTCGCACTTCTCTGCTCGTGCCAAATGCTTGCTGATTCGAGACACGTCCACCGCTCCTGTGTCCTCGCCACCCAGCCAATGCTCAGCGCCACCAGCCTACTGCCAGGAGCACCCTCCTCAAGGTCTCCCATGACCTTCCGCATAATCAGTTGCCTTTTCCTAATCGTCCTTCTCTCCACATGCCAGAACTTGCCATCTCTCTGTTCCTCGTTCCTTTGTTGCTTCCTCCACCATTCTCATTCTTGGAACCTAGCTTCTAACTCATCGCCCTGCATGGGTCTCCTCTCTCCAAGTCATACTGCTCTGGGGCCTCGAGCCAGGATGGGGACACCGCAGTCTCCATGCTCCAGTCACCATTTGAGCTCTCCGTCTCTCTCCTAGCACTGCGGCTCTCGTCTGTCCACCTTCTCGAGGCCACCCACGGCAGCACAGAGCCACCTGCCTCTGAGCCTTGCTGCACCGGTCCTCCCTCCAGTGGTGTCCTCCCACCTCCTCCACAGGCTAAATCCTGCCCTCACGCAGCTGGCTCAAGTGACGCTCTCTGGACACTCTCCGTCCTGCCTCCGAGTCCCAGGGTGTTCCCTCCCAGTATGGAAACTGTCTCCTCCTGGTCCGTGTGAAGCCTCACTGCTGCCCATTTCCTGTGTGTGCAGAGCGGACTAGAAACACAGCAGAAGCTCCAAAATACGCCCCGCGGGGCTTCTCACTTAGTCAGCAATGTCATCGGTCCTTAAAACTTCCCTCCACAACCCTCCTCTTTAGTCCTGCCAGCCACAGGCAGCTTTTACCCACATGTCATCGCCGGGCGGGACTGTCCCCCTCACCGACTGGACTGAGCTCTGAGGGCTTCCACCCCTTCCCCAAAGCCAAGCCTGCCCGGCGGATGTTCCTGCATCTGTCGGGAGGGATCTGCCACACAGGGCTCGACTGCCCGCCCCGCTCCTGATGCTCCTCTTGGGAGATGCCAGTGCTCAGTCCCCAGTCCTGGTTCAATAAAGGAGTCGAGGCAGTTTACAAACATACACGCTGCGAGAGAAACACAAACCAGCGTAGGTGGACAAGATGGGGAGAAAGCAAAGCAGGAGTAGCGACGGTACACGAAGCCAAGAGTGAAGCCGACAGAGACTCAGCCTGCAGCTAGTGCAAGCAGCCTCCCAGCAGGCTCTGCCCTGGGGCTGCCGGCAGCCAGGGCAGGATGCAAACCCGGGCAAGTCCACCGAGCGTTGTGCCCACACACACACCGAGCCAGCTCGCTCAGGGAAAGCCCGGTTCCTGACACTCCGGCCAGAACAACGTGTCTCCTGAGGACATTAATCATCACAACAGTGGTTCTTAGTAACCCAATATTTTGTTTTAATGTGCTAATTTTGGGAATTGAAATGCTGGTATTTTTGTTGGTGAACTACTGTTACTTTTTTTATTTGAAATCTGAATCATTTATGGCTAGACACATACCAGGGATTTGATAATGCATTAAAATCTGAGTAGAACTAGGTCTGCTCCTTCAGAAAGCATTCCTTACCTACACGACGCTCAAGAGGAGGAAGAGAAGGACCCCCGACCAAGCAATTTCCACTGCAAAAGTAACTCATACTCCGCAACACGGCACAGCCTTGGTAAGACATATTCTAAGGACAAATGAACTACAGAAATACTGCGGGCTTTCTGGAGCAACAAATTCAGAGCTGTGATTCTGAAATCATTCTATGGACACAGCAGGGTGGAGAAACGGGAGCGTATATACGTGGGTTTTCACTGAACTATTCTTTCAACTCTTCCGCAGAGTTGAAACTTGTCAAAATAAAGGTTGGGGTAATAAAACAACAAAATTAAATACAAAAAAGAAAAATACATAGTTTTTGTTTCAAGGATTTTTCTGAACAAGTAGCATATGGCCCTATTTTGACACGGATCCGGGGCCTCCCTCCCAGGCACCACAGGTGTCCACAGAGCTCCCTCAGAGCCACCCAGCGAGGGCAACGCACACGCACTTGACAAAGGGATCCAGGGAAGATCCGCAGACTTGATCTCTCACCACACTTTCTCCATTTCTTTCCCCAGTTTGTGTGGATTAGAAAAGGTTTCGTAGCAGCTAAAAGATTTGCTCACCCTTGAAACTCCACAATAACCCCTTTGACCCACTTTGTTTTTCAAGGTTACGCTTTTGAAAAAGCTGAAATATAATCATGTCATAGTCACTATTACAGGATTCCTTTCATGTTTACTTCTTAAAACTATTTCACTTTATTTTGCTAAAACTTTTGCAGAATATATGTTCAATGTTTTTGTAAATTTGCAAATGTAATGACTGTAACATGTTTATACATTTTGTATTTAAAATGTATCAAGTATTTGATTTTGCTGCTTTTCATTTTTACTGAATGGATTTGGAATCCTTGTAAATAAAACACTGCTATTAGGTCAGTAATACTTGAAATAAATGGACTGTCATCTTCCCGATGTGGCGGCCACCGAAGGCCCTGAGCCCTGGGCACAGAGCATCCCCCCAAAAGCCTTTCAGGCAGGCACAGCCCGGGTCTAACCAGGGCTTCCCAGCGCAGCAGTGAGGTGGGATCTCCGAGGTGTCCCGCCCGTGCTGCTGCACGGAACAGGCGGAGGAGGCACGGCCGGGCTCCAGGAGGACTCCACTGTGAGTGGCCGGTGCCTGTGCCCTGCCCCGCTCTGCACAGAGGAACACACTGTGACGTCAGCCTCTGCTGCCTTCTCCACTGGCCCAGACAGCAGCTGCAGGACAGGGGATGGGGAGCCCCTCCAAGCCCTCGCCCCAGCTGCACCCTGGGCCCTGCTCACCAATCTTCATCTGGAAGTTGTTGAAGGAGTGCTCGTTGATGTATTTCATCTGATCCATCAGCCGCATGGCGAAGTCGGCCAGGGCTTTGATGTGGGTCTTGCCCACCTTGTCATAGGTGGAGTCGTTGAGGCCGGAGGCCGCCATATAGGTGCTGCCGATGGTCTTGATCTTTTCCAGCTGCCGGAACCGATCCTCGCTGATAATCTGGGCAGGAGGAGGCCAAACCCGGGTCACTCCCAAGTCTGGAACACTGGGGTCCACGGGGAGGGACATAGGATGTCCAGGGAAGTACAGTAGCATGGCCCCTCACGTGTCCCCCTCCCACAGAAGGGGCTCGTCTCCATTGTCATCAGTGTGAAGCTCCGGACAGAGCCAGAACTCCTACATATCCATCTGCTGTACAGCAACTGTCACTAGTCACCTCTGGCCCCCAACGGGGACTGGATGGCTGTCTCCCCTTCACTGGCTCACTTGCCCTCCTGCCCGGGGAAACTCCTCATCTTTGTCCAGCGGGACACCCTTTTCCTGCCTCCCAGCCCTGCCAGAAGCCTTCCCAGACCCATGTCAACTAACACCAATCCCCACTGACCCAGGAGGCTTGTGGGCTGCTCCCGACACTGCCCGGCCCCAGCTCCAGCCTCCTGCTCTCCAAGCCTGGGCCTGGGTCCCTGCTGGGGCTGCCCCCTCACATTCGTGACTCGGCAAGCTCCGGGAGCTGAGACTGCCCTGTTGGGCTCAGCAATCTGGTGCCTGCATGCGCCCAGTGCTCCACAGGGCGTGGGACCCGCATCTTTGTCCTGGCTCCTCCCTTAGCCTGGGGACTTCTCCTGGCTTTGGCTCTTTCAAACCCTGGGTACAGGCACTGAGCTATCCCAGGCCCTGGGGCCTGTCTACTCTAGATGGCATGAGAGGAATGGTTGGTGACAGAGGTGGCTGGTGAGCCAGCCAGGCAGGAGCCCAGAGGCTCAAGTTCAAACAACCTGGGCTGAAACTCCAGCTCTGTCACTTACTGGCAGTGACCTTGGGCGAGATACTCAAGATCGCTGGGCCTCAGTTTCCTCATCTGTCACAGGATGACCGGAGAGCCCATGTGTGCCAGGTGCCTGTTACAGCACGCTCCTGTCATCACTGCTCTTATTTGGATCTCTCCACGTCCCTCCCATGCCAGGGACCCGTGGCCTGCCCCACGCCCCGCCGTGCACCTCATCAAAGTCGGCGATGATCTCGTTCAGCAGCCGAAGACACTCGACACCCTCGTTGTTGGCCTCCAGCTCCACGTAGAACTCGGAGAAGTTGGCGATGGAGGCGAACATGACGGCCACGCACTCGCAGGACTGGTAGTACAGCTCGTCATTGCGCCGCTCCCGGGCCAGGAAATGGGCGGCCACGTCCTTGGGCAGGATGTTGTGCAGCAGCCGCCGGTTGTAGGCCTGCAGCTCCTCCATCTCCTCCTTCTCCTCTGTGGCCTGGGAGACAGACAGCGCGGGTCACGTGGATGCCAATTCCAGCCCAGGGTGTCAGCAGTGCTGGGGGCTCTCCCCTCTCCACTGCCTCTGCTTCCAGGTTGTCAGAGCGCTGCTTCGACAGTCAGAAAAGACAGGCGTTTACAAGCGCCTAACGCTCCCGCCTGCCTCTTCGGGAGTGCAGCACGTGAGGGTGCCGACCCTGGGGGAGGGAAGCCCCGAGTCGGAGCAGGTCCCGGAGCAGAGGCTGAAAGGACCCCGTCTGCCCAAGACTAGAACTCGGCCGGGAGCAAAAGGGACGGTTCATAACCACACGCCAAATAGCCCTCCAGCTTCCCAAATGCTCCACACGTTTCATTTTCCTCCTGACATCAGGAGATTCAATGAGAAAAGCCGCTCGGCAAGGGGTACTTTGATTGACTGACCCTATGGGGAAAAACAGCTCAAAGCCCTGCCAGTCTCTTTGCCTCCCGTGAGGACAGACTGCTCCAGAGCCCACACGGCTGAAGCAGAAAGGCAGTCGCGCCCTGAGGCGTGGCAGGCGACCACCCAACAGGAGTGTCTGGGACTCCACCCTCTAATCCCGGGTGGAGTCAGCTGGCTGCTGCACCCTCCATGGCAGACCTAATGGCTCCCTTACCTGGGAGTGACCGTGTTGGAAAAGCAGGCAGGAAAGGTATTAGCAGGGCCATTTAGAAGACCTAGCCAGCCAGAAAGGTAGACATCTTTCTATTTGGGTGCAACTAGAATCTCCAACAGGGCTATGACTGCCTCCCAGGGCCCTTGCTCTCCCTGACGGCAGTGGCTTTCCATGGGCATGGAGCTGGCACCCCTTCCGGAGGCTACAGGACCTGGGTCCAGTAGGGAGGGAGAGTGGCCAGGGCAGAAGCTCTGGGACCCCAAGGCTCAGTGCCCAAGCCCTGCCCCTGAGGTGAGAAGATCCCCTGACTATCTGCCATGGCCTGGTGGACTCCTCAGCCACTGAAAACCTGGCTTCGAGGACCGGGGTCATGCCCAAGGAAGTCCTAGACCCTAAGAGGCCCTGCTGTCCACCCACCACCCGCAGGTGCTGGCATGTGCCCTCTTCCTGCCCATCCTTCCAGCCTGGGTGACCTATGCTCCTGTGAGGTGGGACCCTTTGCCCAGGCCCTTCTCTGTGAATAAGGCCACCACTCCTAGCTCTGGACAGGTGTGCCCAAGCGAGGAGCTGGAGTGGGATCCCGGTACTTCTCACGGACTGTCCCATGGAGGAGCCCCGCAATCAGTCCATCCGCCTCTGGAAATGAGCTGGACTGCAGATAGTCCTGCTCCTACCACTGCTGAGACACAAGCCTGGGGGCCCGGGGAGCCTGGTAGCACTCCAGCTCCTTTCATCTGCACAGCAGGTGGCAGAGACGGGATGGTGCCCTTCCCAGAGAGCATCTGCCCAACGTGTTAGGCAGAGTAGAGGCAGAGGCCAGGCCAGGGCCGCTGGGGCAGAGCTACCACTGGGGCAGAGGCCAATCCCCTGGGCCCAGCCAGGAGCTCCTGCCACATCGGGAACTTCGCCCCAACACAAGGGGGCGGCTGCCAACAAGACCGTTTGTAGGGCTGGGCCCTGGCGGGACAGGAAGATTTGGATCTGTAGCCTCTCGGTGGTCCCAATAAGGTCAATGCTAAGGGAGGGGACAGAATGGGCTCTCCTAAGAACTGAGATCCTGTGGTTAGGGCAGGAGAGGGCCTGGGGGGTCAGGGGGTCAGGGTGTGCTCCTTGTGCAGACACTTCGGGAAAGCTGAGGAGGCCAGGCTCCCCACCTCCCTGTCAGCACCACACCCACCCCCCAGGACTGCAACTGCGAAGGGGAGGCTGGGCAAGCATAGCCGTGAGGCAGGGCCTGTCACATACCCATCGAAAGGGCTTTCCGGTTTGTGTTTATTGGCATTTACTGGACATTGTCCCCCTTCTCCCAAAGCCCAGGAGAAGGATGGGAGAATGAGGAGCCTGCTAGCTTCAGTGGAGAGAGGTTGCACGGGCTGGCAGGTAGAGACAGGCTCACCCACACGGTCTCTCTCACGCACACGCATGTGCATGAACACAGGCCAGGAGGGAGAGGCGCGGGGCTCAGTCGCTTCCCTCCCTGAGGCATGAGGTGGGGAGCCCTCATGCCTGAGGAGGCAAAGTGAGAAGGGCAGGGGGCCTCAGGCAGTGAGGAGGGGAGAGAGGATGGTGGGGCGGAGAAGGGGGCCGGGGAGTCGGAAGATTGGTGCCACTGAGCAGATAATACATATTAGAAAGATAATGGGAAGTAAGCTTCCCACTGCCAGAGATGACACTTGCAAGCACGGAAAAGCGAAGGCTAGAAAGAAGCCTGAGGTATTGGATTAAAATGGGAGGTACTGGTATGAACTCATGTTTAAAATATATATATACACACACACACACAGATACTGGAGTAGGATTAGATTTGGGTGTACACATATGTCTATGCCTGTGTACACACACATATACTTCCTAGCTTTGCCCGTGGAGAGGACCTAGAAGCAGTGAGCACACCGAGTGCTAAGATCTTGGTCTCTAAGCACCATTCCCCACTACGAAGAATGAAGCTCTTTGGAGAAAGCGCTGAGTCTTGGGCTGCAGCAGAGAAAGCATAATAAGCCCGAGATACTTGTGCCAGAAAGTCAGGAAGTACTCAAAGAATGATGGACACAGTCAAATGCCACAGAAGCCAACCTGAAATGCACACTGGCCAGACAGAGGTCAATTTGAGCATTAGAATAATAGTGAGGGTAGCAGATTGCAACCCACAGGATCAAACAGGAGTCGGTGAGTCCCTGCTGATGCAGGTAAGTGAATGGATTAGCAAATCGAAGGGGGCACAGGGGGAGCTCTCCTTGCAGTGGAAAGCCAGCCACCACGTATAGAAGGCATGACGGTCATAGCACCACTAGCCGACACGTCCACAGTGGGGGCTGAGACAAGCAGGAGTCACCAATGCACGCAAAGGCTGGGGGGTAGAGACTTGCTGAGGATCAGAAAATTGGGGTAATATCAGACTATCTTTCCACAAATGCTAGTCAGATACAAAGGGACAAAGGGGCCTTGACAGTGGAGAAATCTGGCAGACCCCAGCTCGAGCAGGTGACCAGGCTGACACCACCAGCGGTGGGGTGGGTCCACATGGTGAGTCTCCAGCCTGAGGCAGCAGGAAGTGCGCGCTCCGTTTCCGCGGGGCTCCTCCAGGAAGGCAGGGCTTGAAGGCCAGAGAGTAAAAGGCTCTAAGACTGGCAAGGACTGAGAGACAAGGAAAGACAGAGGGACTGCTCCAGGCTGGAACTGAGGAGACGTGACCGCCAAGCATGGCGTCGGGATGGCCGGCAGCATGTGAACGGGGCCAGCTGCCCCCATGACGGTGCACGGGGAGGGAGCAGGGGGTGCCCTGCAGTGTTCGGGGGTGATGGGGCATCACATCAGAACCAGAGAACCAGAGAGGGTGAGGAAGCAACTACAGAAAGACGGGCTGCGGAAGGAGGGTGAGGGGGCTGCCGGAGTTCCTTACTGTAGGTTTGAAATTATCTTTAAAAACGTTACCAGAAAAAGAGATAAAAGTGAGGGGACTAAAGGCATGAGAGGGAGGAGGTCGGAGAGTAAAGGTAACAACATGGAAACAAGAAGTGGAAACAAGCGGTTTCTGGGGCCAGCCAGGAGAGGAACGCCGGGAACACAGTGCCCGGGGCTGGCTGGCACAGGAGGGAGGTTTGGCGCTGGGCTGCCGGAGGCCTCTGACCCAGGGAAAGGAGGAGGTCTGGTCACGTCCCCTACACGCTCCTTCCCGCAGCAAAGGAGGGGCCTGAGGCTGTGGCTGTTCCTGGCCTGGAAGTTTCAGAAGGCGCTGAACTGGAAAGGCGGCGTCCCCACCCGCACGGGGAGGAGCTCCCTGGCTGGGCAGAGAGAAAGCTGCTGCCTCCAGGCACTGCTGTGGGGAAGCCTCTGGTGACAGTCTCTGTTTGACCCAGTGCACTGCGGGGGGTGGGGGTGAGGGGCTGAGTAGCAGGCTCGCTCTTCCGGAGGGCTCTGCAACACAGCTGAGTTGCACAACAGCAAACATCTTGGGTTCCTGCAGGCTGTGGAGGACGGTGTGTGCAGCAGAGAAGTGGAGGGACATGGGCTCCAGGTCCCTAATAGAGCTGGAGCCTCCCAGGGACTTGCCCAAAGCAGAGGAGTACGAGAGAGAAGGGAGAAGCCTGCGAGGTGCAGGCACATACTGGATGTTCCCCGAGGTCACCGCACAGAATGCTGTGGCAATCCCCCTGGTTCCCCCAACCGCAGGACACCCCCAGTGTAGACCTCCAAGCTCAAGTCCAGCCAGACCCCATGCAAAATACCTAACAGAAGGGGCAACCAGATGCTCCATCCTCACTAGCATCCAGTGAAAATCCGGGGCCTCCTACCCGAGCCCAAAGACTTCATGTCACCAGGAGGTCGGGATGGAGGTGTAAGCGAGTTGTGTATGAGCTGTGGCGGTCTCGAGATAGGGGCCGAGCCAGGCTCAGCCTTGCAAGGGGCTCGGCTGGAACAGAAGTCTGAGGCAGCCCACGTGAAGATGGGGCTTTCTCCTGCTGCGTGCCCTTGGGCACCTCTCCCAGCTCTTCAGAGGTGGTCCAGCAGGTGACAAGGGGCCACAGGGCTGCTGCTAGCACACAGAGCACCCTCTCCCTGACCTGTATGCATCCCTTCCTCCAGGGGAACACAATGCACAGGGAATGGGGTGGGCGGCCGGGGAGCCCATGCCAGCTGGATCTCAGCACCACCTGCGCACCGGCACGGTCAGAGCTGCAGGCCCCTGGCCACCCCACCGCCTCTGTCTGCTCCCTCGATCCATCTCTCTGGAGGAGTCTTCGAGCCAAGTTCCAGTGGGTCAGCCCTGCTCAGAAGCCTTTGGTGCCAGCCCCCCACACCTGGCCAGGCTCCTGCCCTCCACTTACCTCCTCCCCGACCCTCCTGGACTCCTTCCTGCCCCCACCACAAACTAGGCCTGCCTGCGCCTCCCCTCTGTCCCTGCCTGTGGACACACACAGTAAGTGCCCAGTATTTGTTGGCTCCAAAGCACACCTCCTGGGCCCATCAGAGTCCCAGTACTGTTGTAGGTGGATTTGTCTGGAATAAGCCCCAGGGATTTCCCTCTTGGCCCCAGAGAGCAGAGAGCAGATCTGCTAGGATGTGGCCTGAGCAGGACACCGTGTCAGCGTGAGACTAAGGCCCAGCCCAGCCCAGCCCAGGTGACCATGAGCTTGTCCACTTGATCACTGGCTCCTCAGTGCCTCCCCCACCCAGCTCCAGCCCCAGGGCCACCCACCTGCAGTTTCCAGAGGAAGTCGAGGCGGGCGGTGGACTCCACCTGCTGGGCGTGCAGGTACAGGGCCAGCACAAAGACTGAGATGATGATGGGTGTCACCACCTTCAGCGCCACCTTGGTCGCGTGCTCAGGGCTGCAGGTGGGAGGCAGACAGGCCTGAGACCGCCTTGGCCCCTCACAGCAGGCTCTCAGGACCCCGGTCCTTTTCCTTCCTCCCACTACAGCTTCCCTTCCTCTTCGTCCTCCTGCTCAAACTTCACCTAAGGTGTGCCTCCTCCGGGAAGCCTTCCGAGATGGCAGCCCACCTCAGCCACTGCTCATGCCTGCGCACAGGCCGCCATTGCTCCTCTCCTGATGCCTTTCAGCCCAGTCAGCAGACAAGACAAGGGCAGTGGGCACAGTGACAAGGGAGCCAGGTGGGCCCACTGATCCTGTCTCTGGGCAACCTTGGGCAAGTCTCTTAACCTCTCTGAACTTTAGTTTCCTAATCTGTAAAATGGGTCAATAATACCCACATTTCAGGATTGTGGCAAGGATGAAAGATACTGTATGCAAAATGCTTAATGTGGTACCTGACAAACAGCAGGCACTTTAAAACTGGTAGCTACTATTGCCTAATCATATTTTTGTTAACGTTATTAATCAATACTTTTAACAAATCCAGCTGTTCCAAACCCTGCTCCTTGTGCCAGCAAAGAGCCCAAACCTCGAAGGCTGCATAGTGAGTCCCTGCCCAGGCAGCAGCCCCATACCCTGCAGGCATCCGGAGGGGCAGCGGGCACCAGCCCCACTCTCCTGTGCCTGGGGTCCCTGCACATGCTCCTGGGGAGGAGCCTGAGGCTCTGTGCTTTAAAATGAGGCCTGTGGAGTGATCTTAGAGTTTACAGATCACTGTGGGGTGGCGGGGATCGTGAGGAAAACAAGGGTGTCCACCCCGTTAGGTCACCTTGCTGCCCCAGGAGGGAGGGTCTCCTTGCCCCAAGAGCCTCCTCCACACCACCCACCCCGCCAGCGAGGACCCACTCCTGGGTACCGGCTGCCTTCTGCCATCTGCTCAGAGGGCGGAAGAGGGCCTTGCACAGGGCTTGCACTCACCACTGGGAGGTCCCGTTGTTGTTGAAGTCTCTGTGAACAGAGTGGGAAGACTCTCAGGGCCCTGCCGCTGCAGAAGGCAGCCTCTGTCCCTGCTCTGCCCCCCAGCTCTGCCGCCTCACTGCTTTGCCCCTGGGCTCCAAATCCCCCACCCTTCCATATCCAGGTCACTCTCAGGACGGGAGCCTTGCAGAAAGCCCCGCCCCATCAGCCCCTGGTCACTATGACCACAAATTGCCCAGCTCTTACCTGGGATCCCTCTGCCTGCCCCAAGCACGTCCACCTGGGCAGAAGCCCGCCCCCCTCTCGCACCCCAGCCCTTGCTGCCATCCAGAGGGAGCAGAGGAGGAACCCTAAACCTGCTCCATCGGCAGTGGCAGCTGCTGGCCACATGTGGCTGAGCCTTAAAACGTGGCTAGTGCAAGTTAAATTGTGCTGTGTGTATAATATACACACAGCACAATTTGAATAATTCATGTGAAAAAGGGTAAAGTATTTCATCAATAATTTTATACTGATTACATATTAAAATGATCATATTTTGGATATATGGTATCATTTAAATAAAAGTAAAATTAATTACACTTTTTGCTTTTTTAATACAGCTACTAGAAAATTTTTAATTATTTACGTGTGTGCATTATTTATCTATTGGACGGTGCTGCCCTAGAGCCGAACCAGGGTCTCCCAGTGCAGAAATGAGCCCCGTTCTTTGCTGCCAAGTCAGCAGGGGGAGAGGACAGGCTGGGCTGGGGGAGGAGCAGCAGGAAGAGGGCAAAGGTCCCAGCTCCAGCCCTGATCCCTGGGTAGGAAGGCCCTCCTCCTCCTCCCCCTTCTTGCAGGACTCAGCCTGTACCATTCCTGTGGTAGTGTCTTTCTGGTCATCTGCCTACAGCCCCACACAACTGCCAAGTTCTTCCTTGAATCTGACTTAGATCTTTCATGACACTTTCATTTTCTCTAGTGACATTTCCCTTCACAAGAAAGGAATATTTCTGATGGGTTACCTGTTGTCTGTTGTATACACGATTGTACCTCCACTGCCTAGCTCAGTGGCTGGCACTTCATAGGCCCTTAATAAATATTTGTGAATGAATGAATCAGTGAAAAAAATGGATGGACAGATGAACAGACCCCTTCCTCCAACTCAGAGAAAGCAGTTTGCTGTTACTGCATTTTCTCAGGGGACATAGACTTGTCACTCATATGTTTTTGCACTTCTTGGTGTATGTGTAGGGGTGGTGATGGGAAGAAAAGGGTACTTCATATCAGGCACTTTATATATGTTTACTACTGTGGGTATTATTCCCACTTTACTGGAAAAAAATAATGAGGCTCAGAGGAATAAGCAAATGTGTGCCCAACACTGAGATTCAAGCTCAATTTGACCCAAAGCTTGAGCTCTTTCCCCTCCTGGAGCCACCTCCCTTGAAATCTGACATCTGTCACTAGATGACCAGGCTGACTGTAGGCCAGACGGCCTTGGGTGAGACCTTCACGTCCACCATCTGTGGGATGTGCGACCTCACCTCTGCCACCACAGCCTGGAGCCTCTGAGCAGTGCACAAACACCCAACCTCATGTGCAGGGCCCGCCTGCTCTACTGGGTTGCTAGGAGGATGAAAAGGGATAATATATATGCAAGTGCCTGGCTCAAGGCAGGACACAGAGCCTGCAGACGGCCGAGGCCATCCCTCTGCTCACACAGACCTTGCTACTCAGTTCTGTTGAGCCTCAACCCCTCTGGGCCAGAGGTGTCACAGGCAGCTGGCGTTGGGTGAGGACGGCCCATCCGAGCCCGCCTGGGGAAGTGAGGGATGTGAGGTCAGGAGTGAGTGGCAAACCGGACGCAGAAAGACAGTGGGGCCGGAGGCCACCCCGCCGCTGGGGAAGGGGGGAAGGCCAAGAAATAAGACCCTGTCATGCTCTGCCCAGGGGTCAGGGCTGGGGAGGAGCAAGACACTCTCGTTCCAAGTTCCCTGCAGCACCAGGGCCCCAGCCTCCTGCTCCTCCAGCCTCCCTGTGATGCCCCGCACCCAGGAGGGCGTGAGGGAGGTGCCACGTACATGGAGTTGGCGGTGACCAGCAGGTCAGCATTGTCGAAGAGCGTGACACCAGGCACCTCAACGACGAGCACGTAGATGAGCTCGATGGCCAGCATGAGCACCAGCTTCCCGATGCAGCTGATCTGCAGGAACACGGAGCAGGCCAGCAGGCTGAGCAGCACGCTGTAGGTGAAGTACTGCGGGCAGAGGGCAGAGGTCAGCCCCCGCCCCCGCCCCCGGCCCTGCTGACCGAAACTCCACCACAAGAACCAGGAGACGACCCGGTCTGGCCAGTGTGGGAAGTGAGAGCGGGCTCCAGGCTCAGGCTGCCCTGGGCCCCATCGCTAACCGACCGCGGGCGGCTGTGCGCCTCGGGCCATTCACTCAACCCCTCTAAGCCTCGGTGTCCCCATCTGCAGGGCTCGCTGTGATAAACACATGTGATGAAGCCGCTGGCGCAGTGCCCGGCACCTGTAATAACCGTGGGGGCACAGGCCTGCGGCCCCTGACCTGCAACCTTGACATTCAAAGCTCGAAAAACCAAAAGTGTTTTCATAACTCACGTGGGGGCTGCACCTGGACCGACCTTACTTGGTGGCAAAGCCTGCCTAAGTGATGGGATGCCGCTCACCACCTTTCTCCTACTTCTGGTGAGGAGTCATACGTTTTGCCGCATACATGTTACTGCGTTTCATTACCAGGTGCTGCCCAGACTCCACTGGGGGTGTGAGGCAACCTTTTAAAATCTGAAAAATTCCAAAGTCCAAAATACATGTGGCCCCAAAGGCTTCAGATGAGGGATTGAGGCCCCGCACTATTTACTCTGGGGAAGGCCCTTCTGGTCTCGGAGCCTCAGTTTCCTTCTTAGACACTGAGGGGCCAAACCACGTGATTTCAGAGGTCCCCTTCTGCTCTCTTGTACCCTGACGCTAATCCTAGACGTGTCAGCATCTATTATTTGGTTCTTCCTTTTAAATTTAGCACCATTATTTCCGAGTCAGGCTTCAGGACCCTTACTATTCGCACGCTGTCTCTGTCTTGGGCTGGGGAACAAATAGTGGTGGCTGGCAGTGGGGTGGCCCCCAGGTTGACCCTCTGCCTCCCCAGGCCTTCTGGAGCCAAGGCAGGGACTGTGAGGGTCTCCTTGGGTTGGGATTCGGGCAGCCCCAAGTTACCACCGGGCATGGGAGTGGAGGAAGACATGCCCAGAGTCCTAGCAACCTGTCCTCAGGAGAGAGGACGGTGATCCCCAAAGAGCCAGCCTGGATTCCCATTCAGACCCTGGGCCCAGACAACCAGGAGGCCAAGGCTTAATGCTGGGGTCCCCCAAGGACTTGGGGTCTGTGAGGAGTTGCTGAACCAGGAAGAACACTCAGAGGGTGGTGAGCCTGAGAGCTCTGCAGGCAGCAGGGCCTGGAGTCGGCAGGCCTGAACTGGCAGGGCTGCTGAGGGCTGAAGGCTGGGACCAAGCCTCTCCCATAATGTGTCAGAACATGGCCACCGCTGCCCTCTCCCCACCATGCCTCAGCTTCTCCTGGGGAGCAACCTCCGAGGGGCAAGTACAAGACCAAAAATAGCCTCTGCTCCTCAGCACACAGCCCTCAGGAAGCGGAAACACTGCTCCCATGGGCTCTCAGCTGGATGTGAGAGGAACAGGGCAGGGGAGGGGAGGATGGGTGCAGCATGGCTGCCTACAGGAGCCGGAGAGCTTGTCGTGGGCCCTGGGAGGAGGGCACAGGCCTGCCTAGGTGAGTGGCCGAGGCTTTCCTCGCCCTGTCTGCACAGGGAGCTGCACCAGGCTCCTTCCCAGGGTTGGGGAGGAAGGCCAGCGCCGTGGCAACCACTGCACCCCTCAGCTGCGTCCTGAACCTTTGTTGTGAGTCACGGGAACTTTGGGAATTGGACGAAAGCATGGACCTTCTTCCCAGGAGGGGCAGGAACTGCCACC
This sequence comes from Propithecus coquereli, assembly GCF_000956105.1. Taxonomy (NCBI): domain Eukaryota; kingdom Metazoa; phylum Chordata; class Mammalia; order Primates; family Indriidae; genus Propithecus; species Propithecus coquereli. The sequence continues at coordinate 4,617,650 of NW_012133858.1, forward strand.
ATCCTACAGATCTCACCTGAGCGCCAAGCAGGGAGCCGGGGCTGTGGGAATGGCCCACGCACAGAGCGGACGCCGGGGCTGCAAGCCTGGTCCTGCAGGCTCCCTGACAGATGTGGCAACGTGAATGAAGCACCTTGCACAACATAGGTGCTTAATACATGCCACTCTCCAAATAAGGGTTCTTGGTGTTATTTTTCAAACCCAAATGCCTGGGGGCACAGAATTTCCTTTTGGGCTGCTGAAAATGTTCTAAAATTAGATGACCATAGATGATGGCCATAGAGATTTGTTACTACACTAAAATCTACTGAATTGTACACTGTGAAGCGGTGAAGTTCATGGTGGTGCTGGTTTGGGATTGGGCTCCCTTTGCTCCCCTTCCAGCTCTCTGGCCCCAACAGCTAGGGGGCTCAGGCAGGTTCTCCTGAGGTGGGGCTGGGTCTGCTGCAGAAGCTGAGGGTCCAGAAAGTTCCACCCTCAGGTCAGGAGCATGAACTCTGGAGCCAGACAACTTGCATGAGAGCTCTGGCTCTGCTGCTTACTAGCTCTGTGAACTTGGGCAAATTCCTTAATCTCTCTGTGCACCAAGTTGCACAGAGATAACATAGTATCTAGTCACGGGGTTGTTGTGAGGATTTAAGGAGAAAAGGCATGTGACACACTCAGCCGAAGTGGCGGATGGGCAGTACAGAAACAATAGGTACACTGTCATCACTGTTGTTGTTATACTGGGGAGGCTGCCCCTGTCCTCCAGCGTCTGGCAGAAGGGAGTGAGAAACTGGGGGGAGAAGAACCCTAGAACGCAGTGAGCTGTGGGCCCCTGGCTGTCGCTTCGAATGTCCCGAGCAGCTGAGGGCAGAGTGGGGCAGGGCAGGAGGCTGTCCACCGCCGCCACCCCCGGCCCCTGCAGGCCCAGTACCTCGGGGAAGTTGCAGTTGGGCCAGGCGCTGCCACAGAAGCCCTGCTCGTCACCCAGGCTATAGTTGACGGCTGACTCCACCACGTGGCACGCGTTGACCTGGCTCGCGCTGACGTTGTGCTCCTCCGCCAGGCAGCCCAGCAGGTCCTTGGAGTTGCACATGAACTAGGGGCAAGGGAGGAGGGCAGGGAGGAGAGGCTCAGCTCCCGGAGCCGGGCAGGGCAGCCCATCCCACCCACAGGCAGCAGGGAGCCCATCCTCTGTCTTAAGTGCAGCCTGACACTGATGGAGGACAGAACCCGGCAGAGGCTGAGGACCAGGCAAGGTTTGCCCAGCCGCTCTGGCAGGAAGAGCCCGGGCTGGAAGAAGGGTGCAGCTGGCATGCCCTCCTGAGGCGGGGCTCTTAAACACACGTGGGGCCTTCCCCTGAGCTCTTTCTGGCTCCTCCAGCCTCAAGAGTGAAGAGCTAAAAACCTGTGTGAGATGCCTTGAGTCAAATGTGATCTCAGACCTGAGGTGAGACACGAATAGGGATTTCCAGGTAAGTTCTCCCAGCCTGTGCCTGTCAGGTATACGGTCCCACTGGGTTTGGCCCCATGGGGCTGGGGAGGCACTGGGAAGACGCAGAGCCACCCACCATGTTGACAAAAGCCGACAGGAACACCAGGATGATGGTGAACACCCCAACCAGAGTGCTGTTCATCTTGGACCGTACGATCTTCCTGGAGAGGGTCTGCAGCGGGGAGGGGAAGAGCTGCGGGTGATAGGGAGGGAGAGACGTAAGAGCACTCAGCGAGGACGCCACACATCACCTGAGAGGAGCTCAGTGGACCCACCTGTGTCTCTTTCCAGCACAGTCCGGGTGCTCCCCAGGGTGCGCTCCCAGCCTGCACCACGGCTTCCAGGCCAATAGCAGCACAGACTGCAGCTGGCCAGGTGTGGGTCCACCTGGGACCCACAGGTGAGAGAGGCAGGACGAAAGGAAAGATGCTATCTTGACCCGACAGGGAAGCAAATGAAAAAGGACATTTAGCTGCTGGGTGAGTCTGGACCCTGGGGAGTTATAATCAGGGAGGGGCCCAGAACTTTCTTGGGGAGGGCTGGGAAGGCTTCTGGGAAGGAGTGGGCAGCTGTGGGCCTGAGGATTAGGAGAGGATCTGGCATCTGGAGGTAGGGGCTGGGCTTGGTGAGGAGGGACAGAGCAGCGGGCAGCAGGAGGGAGGCAGGCTAGACACGTGCACTTAGCGAGCTCTTCCCTCAGCACGAAGCCCCATGGACCTGCCATTCCCCCATCCAGCCCTTCCTATATATTCCTCAACTAGACAAACCACATGTCTACTCAAAGACCCACTGCAGTTTTGGAAATGACCAAGTTCCTAAGTCCCATTTCTGCCACCGAATCTGATGCAGTTGGCCTTGCACACCATAGCCTCCTCATCTCCCATGCCACCTGGGCTAAAAAGGAAGTCGACAGACACAGAAGCGAAGCAGTGGACGCACACTTCCCCACCCTGCCCCCCCCCACCAACTCTTCTTGGCGAGGCCACCTGCTGAAGCCCCCGAGGGCACAGAGAAAGCACTGGGCCAGAGTCGGGAAGCCTGGGTTCTTGGCTTGGCTTTTCCTGTGTGATCCTGAGCAAGCCACACCCGCTCTCCGAAGGCTGCCATCTGTGGGGCTCTCGGGGCAGCCCTGGCTTTCATGGGGAGGGAAGCAGGTGAAGGCCTCTCCCCGATCACGGGCCCTGAGCGGCCCTGCACGTTCCTATTGAGTGTGCCAGACCACAGGGTGAACCCACGCCCTGATACCAAGAATTTCTGTAGCTGGTCACACAGACATCTGAGTAGGTCAAGTGGCCACAGCGTGACCACCATGCCTATGCCCCGTGTGGAGGGGACCTGGCTTGTGCGCTGCAGGGTTTCCTGTTAGCTCACCAGGGGCTGGGCCCTTGGCCCAGTGTTCCTCAGCTGCAACCCAAACCCACCCCACATGCAAAATCCATGTGGGGCCCTCACGTGGCCCCTGTGGAGCTCCAGGGGAAGAGGAACTAACACAAATAAGCCAATGCTCATGTGCTGGCGGTGCCATGAGTACTAAAGTGTTTTTGTCTCTGACCCAGGACTCTTGTGTCTTCTGCCAGCATCCATGAAACAGCAACAAGCTAACTCACTCGCTTATAAGTAGGGTAAAATCGAACCTTAGACCCTTCAGGGTTTGTGACAAAAAGCAAGCGCCCTGCTCACCCCTCGGTCTTGGGTTTGGGCCGTGTGTGTAGGGAGGCAGTATATCTTTCCCACGCCAGGATCTCCTCCACCCTTCCAGCAAGGCCACTTCCTATTCGGCACAAGGGAAGAGGGGACCACAGGGAAGGACAGAGCACAGGAAGGGCCGCAGCAGTGGCAGAGGCCTGGCAGCTGTACAGGCTAGAGGCTGAGGGGTGGAGACCTTGGGCTCCATGTCCCCAGCAGGGGGGCCTCCCAGGTGTGTTCCTGCGCCATCAAGCCAGTGGCATTGTTCTCAAAAAGCACTTCCCTCTGGGATAAGAAAGACACGTGGCTGGATGTAGTGGCTCACACCCGTAATCCCAGCACCCTGGGAGGCTGAGGCAGGAGGATTGCTTGAGGTCAGGAGTTCAAGAACAGCCTGAGCAAGAGTGAGACCCTGTCTCCAAAAATAAAGAAATAAAAAGAATTTTTGTGCTTCAAATAACACCATCAAGAAAGTAAAAAAAGGTATTAGTCAGGATATGGAGAAATTGGAACCCTTGTGCATTGCTGGTAGGAATGTAAAATGATGCAGCTGCTATGGAAAACAGTATTGATGATTCCTCAAAAAAATTAAACATAGTATTATTATATGATCCAGTAATTCCATTTCTGGGTATATATCCCCAAAGAGCTGAAAACAGGGACATGCACAGGTATTTGTATACCCATGTTCACAGCAACACTATTCCTAACAGCCCAAAAGTGGAAATTATTCAAATATCCATCAATTGATGAGTAGATAAACAAAATGTGGTATATCCCCATGACAGACTACTATTCGACAATAAAGAATAAAGTGCTGCTACATGCTACAACATGGGTGAACCTTGAAACTATTATGCTCAGTGAAAGAAACCAGTCTCAAAAGGCACGTGTTGTATGATTTTATCTGTGTGAGATGTCCGCAATGTGCAAATCCACACAGACAAAGTAGATTTGTGGTTGCTGGGGCCATGGTGATCAGAGAATGAGAAGTGACTGATAAGGGGCATGGGGCTTCTTTTTGGGATGATGACAATGTTCTAGAATTAGATTGTGGCAATAGTTGTGCAATTTTGTGACTATACTAAAAACTAGTGAATTGACAAGTTCATCGACCTTTAGGAAGGTGAATTTTATGGTACGTAAATTAGATCTTGATAAAGCTCTTGTTTTTAAAAATCCTGCTCAGCCTCTTACTAGCCGTGTGATCCTGGGGACATCATTAGATGCTCTGAGCTTTAGTCTCCTTATCGGTAAATAGGGAACATTTATCTCCCACAGTGGACACGAAGACTCAGTAAAGTGATGCACTTGAAAGTGCTCTGTAAGCTGTTAAATGCAACAGAAAAGTTAGTTAATATTTGCATTTTAAAGAGCTATTTTGCCAATAAGAATGAAGTCCTTGTTTCCCATTTAGAGAAATTTTTGGTTTCACAGCTGGGGAAAGAGTTTTGGCACAAGCATAAGGATCTTACTCTGAAATGGTATGACATATGGTTTCAAATCTTTGGCTGCTTAAAATGTTGCCATTCCACACACCCCTCACCCCACCCCCAGCCCCCGCCATGTTGCAACTGTTTCGGTTCCGATCACCCCATCCACTCGGTGAAGGGCTTCCTTCATCATTGTGGAACCACCAATGTAATGACTGATTTGGGCAAAGGTTAGGATACCTGCTAAAACTTTCTTTACAAAAGGTGGTTAAGGAACAGGATATGCACACAGGCTTCTTGGTGAATATGTGACTGGGAGCCCCACGGGACCATCCAGAGGCTAGGAGAAGAATGGCAGGCTGCTGTTTTTTTAAAAAGATTAACGTTAGATGTAGCTCTAACATCTATCTAATGAATGACTGAGTCTTTTTTTTTTTTTTTTTGAGACAGAGTCTCACTCTTTTGCCCGGGCTAGAGTGAGTGCCGTGGCGTCAGCCTAGCTCACAGCAATCTCAAACTCCTGGGCTCAAGTGATCCTCCTGCCTCAGCCTCCCGGTAGCTGGGACTACAGGCATGCGCCACCATGCCCGGCTAATTTTTTCTATATATTTTTAGCTGTCCAATTAATTTCTTTCTAATTTTAGTAGAGATGGGGTCTCGCTCTTGCTCAGGCTGGTTTCGAACTCCTGAGCTCAAACAATCTGCCTGCCTCGGCCTCCCAGAGAGCTAGGATTACAGGCGTGAGCCACCGCGCCCGGCCTATGACTGAGTCTTTATGCATTGACTTGCTACAAGCCGACTTCCCTTGACACCTTTAAAAAGACTTGCTATTGACTTTAAACTCTCAGTAGAAACCCGGGATTTGTTGCTCTTTTGAAGTCTCCAGAAGAGTCACCATCTTGCCTTGGTATCTATCGGTTTATACAGTGTCTCATCTTCTGTAATCGGAAAGTCCATCTGTTTGTCGACCCTAATCCCAAAGTCACCAACCCCAGTGTGGACCTGAAAACTCTTTACCAGCGGCAGAGTCTCTTCCTGGGGCTACACTATAGCTGAGATCAGATCCCGGGGAGCATTTTTCTAGCAGAATAATTGTGTCTGTGTCAACCCATTGCTTAACGCCTGCTCATAATCATGGCTCAGAAAAAAAATCAATTTTAAAATATAAGTTCAGAACCAGTACATTCCCAATCTGATTAATTCAAATCAATTCAACATGAAAAATGGGAGCAGGGACATATTAATAAAACATGACTGGGGTGTGGGAGCTTAGATCCTGGCTTCTCTGGGCATCTCCAGGCAAATCGATGACCTCCCTGGGGCTCTGTGATGTGGGGCCAGGGTAGTGCAGAGATGTAAGAAGGTGATGAAATCACATGGCAAAAAATATAAGAAAACAGTCTCTTTGACAAGGAGCTAATAAAGGAAGCGGTAGCTGAGAGCAGTGGCTCACTCCTGTCATCCCAGTACTTGGGAGGCCGAGGTGGGAGGATCACTTGAGTGCAGGAGTTTGAGACCAGCCTGGACAACACAGCAAAATCCCATCTCTACAAAAAATTAGAAAAATTAGCTGGGCATGGTGGTGTATACCTGTAGTCCCAGCTACTTAGGAGCCTGAGGCGGGAGGAGTTTGAGGCTACAGTGAGCTATGATCGCACTACTGCATTCCAGCCCAGGTGACAGAGCGAGACTTTGTCTCTAATAAAACAAAAACAAAACCAAACCACAGAGGGCAAACAAGGCAGGTAGAAGGGATCCACACCACTGCTCTCATCACCTGGCCCTTCAGGACTCAACTGGACATATTAACAAAGGCAGCATACTGGAGGGGAAGGACCACGGGTTCTGAAGTCAAGACCCACCTGCATTTCAATCCTAGCTATAACCACTTCCTAGCTCTATCCAGGGAAAATTGCCTCACCTCTCTGGGCCTCAGTTTCCTCATCTGCAAAGCAGATGCAATAGAAGCCACCTTAGAGGCTCAGGAAACACAGCTGTCTGAGTCAGAAGTCACAGGGGGAACCTATGATATGCCTCCTGGAATGAAGAGGTCTCCATCCCCTAAATGAACATGTGTATGGCAACAACACATCCTTTCCCAGAGAAAGGAAAGGTGCCCCTGAGCATGTAGGTGGAAAGGTGAGCATGGGATCCTAAAGTCCTCAAAGGAGAGAAGACACCTAGGAGGTGAGGGGTGTTGGTGGCACAGTAAGACCCTACTTTACAAACTGTGGACCAGGAGTCTGGTTGGAGTGGTAGAAAGGACAGCCAGCAAGGTGGGACTTAGCTGCACTCCAGCTGCAGGGAAAGGAGAGGCTCTTCTGGTGACTGCGCAGAGCAGATGAGGCCTGGAAGAAGCTCTGGCCACAGATCGCAGGGGCTCAGGCCATTGGGTCCCGGGGGTCAGTGGAATGCAGACCTAGAGGCAGCCAGCAGGCTGGAGGATGAGGGAGATTTACACACACACACACACACACACACACACACACACACACACTCTGCCATGGAGCTGAGCACTCCCACTGGGCCCATCTGTACCCAAGTCCCAAACTGCCGGGAAGGAGAGTGTGGCCTTCTGAGTAAGGATGAGCTTATGAGCCACAGTAAAGGCCAGGAGCCTGGACCAGAGTGGGGGAAAGGAGAGAGCCACACTCTGCTATCCATTTGGGTGGTGGGATGCCCCACAGGATGATGAAGCAGGAGCTACACGGAGCCCGATGACCCAGTCAGAGCTGGCCAAGGAGGGCAGGGCCTGCATTCAGGAGACGTGAGTGAGCTCACCATCCTTGGAGGTGACCACGCACAGGCTGGCCCAGCCCTTGCAGGGTTCTCGTGGAGGATTCCAGTCTCAGGTGGGTGGCTGGGCTCCCTCACTGCAGGGGTCCCTTCCAGCCTGAGATTCTCTGAGTCTGCAGACAGTGTGTGATGTTGGGGAGGGATTTAACATGGTTTTGTCTGAGAAAAGCGGTTCTGGGGCCCAGGTCGGCACAGATGCCAAGGGAAGGGAGGGGTGATATGAGCAGGTGCACAGACTTGCCCTCTAAGACGGCATCATCCAAAGGAGGCACTCAGGGGAATGGTTCTTAAGGCACCTGAGGGACAGTGACAGCTCCGGGAGGCAGCCAACGCCCGGGAAGCGAGACCAGGACTTCAGGACAAGATGAAGACCAAGGCTCCAAATCAGCCTCACGAGAAGCCTAGGGGTGCGTGTGAACTGCACACGCTGGGTCAGGAAAAGACGACGCAGGCCTGAATAGAAAGGCAACCAGAGGACTTGGTAAGAAGGGAGAAACCACAACGGACCACGGAAACTTCTCCCTGGCAGACACGGAAGACGACTAACTCAGTCTACACTGTCTGCACGTTTCTCTCTTCAAAAAGGTTAAAATATGGACAGTTTGAGGAAGTAAGTCCAAGTCGTTTGGGGAAAATGGAAAGTAAAGGAACTAGAGGAGGAAACCGACACCGCTTGGCTTTGGATCAGCGGAGTCCACGCTGTGGAGTAATTTAGGAATCGTCGTATCTCACTGGAAAGCCACAGCCATGACTTCCGAGAGACTGGAAATAAGACGGAACATTTCTGAGCTCCGAGTTCTGTTTTCAAAGGGAAACCAGAATGACACGGAAAAGTGCAGTCTGGTCAGCTTCACAGCAGTCCCTCAAAAGGTGGTACAATTTACTTAGTCAACCCACCTTCGGTGTGTGCTGGAGCTCAGTGACAGGCGATGTCCCCAGCAGGGGAGCGGGCAGGGTAACAATCCCTGCCACACACGCGCCAAAGGGGAGAATACGGGAGAATCCCCCTTTCACGTCTTAGTGCGCAAACAGCTTAATCTGTATCACAAAAGAAGAAAGAATAACTAAAGGGAAAAGGATTTCATTTTACGAGCAACGTTCCAGATTGCGCCGTGCTGTCCAGAAGGCGGGTGACACCAGAGAAGATGGCTAATCACGCGGAGAGGGAAGGAGGCGGCGAGGACCCGAGGGCGGGTATTGGAGTCTATTGGACGTGTTGACTGCAGGCCCAGAGCAGCAGGCTCCAGGCCTAACATGCCAGGCAGCATTCTTCTTCCTAAACGGAGTCTTACTGCAGCCCTCTATCTGTGAGATGGAAAAAGCAGGCTCCCCCGGGTGAAGGATGGGGGGCGGAGTGGGGTGTGGAGTGGAGAGGGGCAGTGCGTGGACGGGGGTGGAGAGGTAGGTGTTCCCTCCACCGGCCTCCCTCTGAGGAACCGGAGGCCTCCTCAGAATGGAGGCAGGAAAATCCCCTGGTGAGATAAGGGAGTTGAGAGCGGGCTTACTGAACTTGGCATTGACAGCAAAGTAGGTAGATTCTACGACACGAAAGGAAGCAGGGACGATTTCATAACTAATCTGGAACAGTGGAAACAAGAACTCAACGAGACCGAAATACTAACTCAAATAGCCAGTGCCATGGGGTGCAGGCAGGAGAGGGGGCCCGTCCTCCGCCTCCTCCCGGACTGACCACCGGGTACGCGTGCAAATCAGGGAACTCCTGGACTGACCACCGGGCATGCGTGCAAATCAGGGAACTCAAGAGGAAGTGATCAGTGTAGCTCAGGTTCGCCCAAGCCGCTGACAGAAAAGAGAGGAAATTTAGGTTCCAGTTAGAAAACAGTAGACTACATATAGCTTCGATCCTAATTTGAATGGGCTAATGAATTGCCTGAAACAAAGAAACAAAAAATGACTTTGTCTCAGTTCACAGCTTTATCTTAAAGAATTAAGAACTCTAGAGTTCAGCGAAAAAACTTTTAAGAGGGCATTTTAGCTAGGGTGTGCTTTTTTCTTATTGTGGCAAAATATATAACAAAATTTGCCATTTTAGCCATTTTTAAGTGTACCATTCCACGGTATTAATCACATTCACAGTGTCATGCAACCATCATTGCCATCTATAGGGTGTCCCAAATTTTACAGAGGAAAAACTTTGTAAAATTTTGTAATGAGTATTTTGTAAACAAAGGTACATTTAGCTACAATTTCCCATTTTTCCCTATGTATGGTGACTTTTGGGACACCCTGTATTTCCAAAAACCTTTCATCACCCCAAGCAGAAACTCTGTGCCCTTTAAGCAATAACTCCCCCATTCTCCCTCCTGCCAGTCACTGGGAACTGCCAAGCCACTTTTTGTCTCTATGAATTTGCCTGTTCTAGATATTTCATATAAGTGGCGTCATACAATATGCGACATTTTGTGTCTGGCTTCTTTCCCTCAGCATAATGTTTTCCAGGGTCATCTATGTTGTAGCATGTAACAGCACCTCATTCCTGCTTATGGCTGAATCACGTTTGATTGTGATTATAAACTATGTTTTGTTTATTCATCTGCTGATGGGCACTTGGGCTGTTCCCACCTCTCGGCTGCTGTGCATGTAGCTTGTCCTTTCACAGCCACGGGATGAAGCGGGTCTGCCCACCCTGGATAAAGCAGGCTAGGGGAGCCTTCACACAGCACGACCAAGAGGCAGGAGGTGGCTGAGTATGGGTGGGAAGGAGGCTAGCCTCCAGGAAGCGGTGCTGGTGGACTGACAGGAACGAGGGTCAACCCACGATGCTCCGTAGCAACTGGCTGGGCACACGGCTTCACTTGCGCTTCCCACACGGACTTGCCCTGTAACCTTGGCTGGCCCTGCCCCTCTCTGGGTGTCCACTCTGTACCTGCCAGTATGAGGGTGACCCACACCCGGTGACTCCTAAGGCCCCTGCCAGTTCTGACAATCGGTCCACCAAGACCTTGACCATGAGGTGACTGGGCAGTCACCAGACTAATGAAGGAGCCTGTGTGGAGAGTGGAGAGAGAAAGGGGATTTTGGAGGTGACAGAGGTCCCCTCCGTCCAGAAGAACCTGGTGCTCACTGCAGAGTGTGTGGGGAGCGATGCTGGGCCTGGCCCTCCCCACCCTGAGGGCTCAGCTCCAGTGAGCGTGGGGAGGCCCCAAAGGCTCGGCCGCGGCTGGAGAGGGCACAGGCTGGCCCTGACGGGAATTCTTAAACCGCTGGGGAAGGAAATGAGGACAGGGCTTGGTGCGCAAGGCAAAAGGCACCTGAGTGGTTTTTACAACAGACCAGAATGGCCGGCGCCAGGCCCACTGAGGGACGCAGCCTGGACGGGGGACATGGCATGCCTAAGAGAGGGCGTGGGAGAAAAACACAGAACAGGGAGCCGTGCTCCTGTTCCCGGACTTATGGGGCCGACGTGAGGCAGCTGTGCAGCCCTACCCGAAACACTGAACCACCCTGGGGCTTCGCTGCTCATCCATATGCACAGTGGCTCAAAATTCTTCATCTCTGAGATCCCCTCCAGGGAAAATTCCAGAGCACATGGGAGCACTGAAGTGGGTGTAGAGAGAGATCTCTTCTGCACTCATTTTCTCAGCAAATATTCACTGACCACTGCTCTGTGGCAGGCTTTGTGACAGGTGCCCTTCCTGCATCCTACCTGATACTGAGGGGACGGACAGAAGCAGCGGTGACAGTATCGTGTGGTTGCAAAGATTTGCGAGGGCAAATTAAGGCGTCCAGTAAGAACAAGGCTCCCAGTGACAAACTACCCGCCTCCAGGCTACTTTGTGCCAATGCCGATCCAGAGGTATGACCAGCATCATACCCCCGCCCCCATGCCAAGCACAATACTCGAGGCTCCTGGGTATCTCGCGGCCCCTATCAGGGCTGCGCAGGCGTCAGCTGGACTCACCTTCACGCAGGAATAGATCACAGACACAAACACCACCAAGGTCAGCAGCAGGAAACAGGTCAGGTAGAAGCTCAGCATGAACACGGAGCTGGGGAAGAGATGAGGTGAGGAAGAAGTCAGTTCCTGGTGGCAGGGCTACAGCTTCCCCAGCATCTTCCTGGCAAGCAGGCAGCAGGTTCCCAGTGTCTGTCCTCACTGCTCCAGAGTGCTGGGCTCTGCAAGCCCCTGGGCGGGAACCTGAAGTTGCTCCACTTCCCCTGAGCCCACTGCCCCGTCTCTTCCACTGACTCACTGAGAAGGGCTCATGCAGCCTTGCAGACGGATTTAGGAGTCCTCTCCATAGCTGTCTGGCTCCTACCCTTCCCACCTTCCTGTCATCTTCCAGTGGGGACAGCAGCTAAACACAAGGAGCTAAATGGAGAACCAGGTGACACCTGGTCGATATTTTGCGTAATTCTTAGCTATTCACAGACACGCTTCATTTAGCTTGGAAGAAGCATTTTCAAAACCACCTGGTTATTCCCTTCAAGTCGTCACTCATGATTTCATGAGTAACTGCGAAAGCTGAAACGGATTTGATAAATGGCCTTCATTTATGAAAATGTCACGTCAGCAGCCCGGCCAGCCACTCTTTGAGAAGCAGGGATGATGTGTCTCTTCAGAAGTCCCCAAATCCTGCCCCCTCCCACTACCAGACCCCACAATGCCTGCTCAGTCTTTGCTCCCCTATTCGTAGGCAGTTCCACAAGAAACACGTGAGGATCTCCCTCTGCCCCTCCACTAGGATGCAGGTCACAAGTGATCCATCTTAACAGCCACCATGAGTGGGAACCCTGGGAGGAAAGAGCTGCACATGACTTCCTGTCCAGAACTTCCTATTGGCCCTCCTAGGGCAGGGGCTGGCCGAGGTACAGCACACGCCACCAGCCACCAGGTAGCCTTTCAAGGGAGCAAGAGTGGTCTGAAGATGCCAGGTGTTGTTAGCGAGTTAAAACCCAGCTAAGGACTTGAGAAGGCAGGCGAACATCTCTAGGGAGGATTCCAACGGCACCATTTTTGTTCCGGGCTTCCATTGGAAGCTGGCACTTAGCTGCCTCCAACGAATGGAACAAGGGGAAAGGATTCTCTTCAGAGGAAGAGGAAGACCTTTAACGTGGCTTTTAAGGCTTCCCCAGAGAGGGATGACTGGAGAATGGCCTCTGTCAATGTCTAAGCCACTTGGAGCTGTGGCCAGCAGAGGGAATGAAGCTGTTGCAGACAGAGCGGGTAACTGGGATGACCCAGTCCCCAAGCCATGCTGCAGAGACAGACATGTGCACTCAAGCTTGGGGACTACCAACTGCAATGGGACAAAATACCCAGGTGGCTTACTGACACCTGTGGCTCTGTGTCAGTACAGAAAGATGGGGTTTGATGCCAATAAGGATCCCAATCCCACCAGCTCTGCACAGCCTCAGTGCAAGGGCAGTGGGCTGAGCTGCACCACCAGGGCAGAGCCAGCTGTCAGTGTCTGGCTTCTCCTGGCATCCTGACAGTGACAGCAGATATAAATGTAAGGGGCAACTTTTCATCTTTTTAATAGGCATAATTAAAAATAAAAGGCATTAAGTAGTAAGACATGTTGACATCATGTACCTCCTGACATGGCACACTAAGAAGGGCACGTCATCACTTCTGTGGGAACCTTGACAAAATGCATACAACCCACTCATGGGAAAACATCAGACACACCCAAATCGATACACTCTTGTACAAGTCAATTGTCCAGTACTCATCGAACGCGTCAAGGTCATGAAAGACAAGCAAAGGCTGAGGAACTATCACAGATTAGAGGTGGAATAAGGAGATACACCAGCTAGGTGCAACATGGGATCTGGACTGGCTCCTGGAACAGAAAAAATGACATTGGGGGCAAACTGGCAATCAGAGTAAGGTCTGTGTATTCGTTAGTAGTGTTACTCCAGTGTTAACCTCCTGGTTTTGAGCATTGTATTGTGGTTATGTAAGTTGTCAACATTAGGGGAAACTGGATAGAGGATGTATAGAAACTCTCTCTACTACTTCTGTCACGTCTCCATAATTCTACAATTATTTCAAAATGAAAACTAGAAGGTGGTGGTTGTGGGGACTCTTTAGATTAAGCAAGACTCCAAGACAGAATCAAATGCATCCAGCGGTCTTGAGTTGATCCTGGCTATGACTAAATTAAAAGTAAAAGACATTTTTGGGGACAATTTGGGAAATTTAAATATGGACTGGATGTTAGATGAAAGGAATTGATGTTAATTTTGTTTAGTGTATAAGGTATTGCGGTTAAGGAGGAAAATGTCCTTAAAACAGGTGTATAATGAGGTTTTGGAGGCAAAATGTCCTTGTGTCTAAATTTACTTTTTAAAAATCAGAGTAAAAATAGATGAAACAAACATTGCAAAATATTAACAATTGTTATATCTAGGGTATTAGTGTTGACTATATTAATAAATTTACTTTTCTATGTGTTTGATTAATTACATAATAAAAAGTAAAAATGCGTATTTCCATATACACCTACAAATGTATACACACACGCACACAAGGCAACTATGCTTCTCTTCCAGGCACGACTACCGTGAATGACTCTTTAACAAACACTTCATTTCCAAAAGCCTCACTGCCTACTTCAGAATAGTTTCACAGAAGCCACAAGCTCTCCTGATGACACAGCCAGTCCTCAGAAGAGTTCTGAAGCACCTCTTTATTGAAAGGCCTTCAGAACCTGAAATCCGTTCTTTGAAATATCCAGAGCAGTGGAAAACCTTCATCTTTTGAAGCCGTATTGATTTTTCTTTTCCCCACAAGAACCAAAGGTCACACAGAAACCAGGCTGGTGAACACTTCGGGCAACTCGATTGGGCAGTGGTGTGTGGCTCAAATGGGATGAAGTGATGGACTGATGAGGAGTCTCTTGTGCAGCTGAGCACACCCCCTGAGACGTCTTCCGCCCCTGAGCGAGCCCGTGACCCCCCTGGCCCGGAGAAGTCAGACCACTGGCTTCCTGGGCCCACTGAGGACACGTTCACAAACCTGTCTCCCTGTCAGAGCAAGCACAGCCCAGACCCCCTTCTCTGCTCTTCCAAGTGACCACCCCCTCCCGCCCCTGGTAGCCCAGGACAGATGGGGACACTCACTGGGGCACGATGGTGATCTGGACAAAGCAGATGAAGAGGAAGACGAGCGAGGCACAGGCCACGTAGGCACCAAATCGGTCATCCACCTGCTTGGAGTACTGAGAGGAGATGGGTGGGGTAAGTGGGGGCAGAGGCACCCAGCTTGGTTCCAGCCAGGCAATCCCAGACACACGTGGGCAGCTGCTGTGGTCTGTGCTCCCAGGACAGGAAGGCCGAGCACCAGGGCCAGACTCAGATCACAAGAAACCAGCCCAGATCACCATAAGATGGTGCCTGGGGGGAGGGCAGTTGAGAGGGACTCAGGTTGTGTTAAGCCAGAAACTTTCTGCAGGCCAGGTCACCTTCAGAGTAATTCACAATGACATGGCTACACATTGCTGGGTGCCCCCCACAGGCTGGGCAACATCCTGCTTGTCTAAGGCATCACCGGGACCCTCACGACAGCCTGGGAAGGGGACAGGATCGCTATTTTCTCTCCTTCAGAGATGAGCAAGTTGGGCTCAGAGTGGTCCCCTGACGTCCAAAATCACATCCAAGGCCCACCTCCCAGCCCTAGCTCCTCCCATGACACCAACCAGCCGCACTAATGGAGGTCGGGCTGGCACAGTCACCCGGAGAGTAACACCTAAAGCAGGTCCGTTTACTGCGGGTAGCGTAATACTGTCCTTTCCATGGTTGTGCCCAGCTACTTAGGTTTGCCTCTTGTAAAGCTGACATGAGCCCATTTTAACCGAACACTGGGGAGACCTTGCCACGTGGTGCAAAGAGAACTGTCAGACCAGGGTCTGGCTCCGGCTCTCTCCCTACCTTACTGGGCAGCCAAGAGAAAGTCACCCAACCACTCTGGGCTTTAGCTCTGTCATTCACAATCTAAGGAAATGGGACAGGGTGATCTCGACTATCCCTTCCGACCTTAATACCTTGGTTCCAGGGTGCCAAGAGCGGCTGGGTGGCCCACTGATAAGATAAGGATAATAACAATAATAACAAACAGCAACAAAGATGTACTGAACATCTACTATGGCAGACACTATTTTATGTGTTTTACACATATGGACTCATTTAAACCTCACTATGATCCTATGAGGAAAGTATTTTAAATGTCCTCATCTTCCAGATAAGGAAACTGAGGCACAGAGAGGTTAAGATTGTCCCTTCCAACCAAGAAAGTCTCCTTAGAACCCCTGGGTAGTGCATCATCGGAGCTGGGGAAACTGAGGTGGCAAGAGGAGGCTCCCTCCGCTGCTGGTGACAGAGGAGGGAGTGTCCTGTTTCCTCGTCCCCCTCCGCCTGGTCCAGTGTCTGCCGGGGCCTCCTTCCCACCCTGGGTGCTGTACCTTCTTCTCTAAGTCAGGCTCCCTGAAGGTCAGGAGGAACTTGCGGACATGCTCAGATCGCAGCCTGTCAATGCTCCTGGCGTCAATGGCGCGGCCCAGAAACTCGTCCACTTCATCCTCAGGGTTGGCACTTTCCTGGGCATTCCTGGGGAGCAGGAGGCACAGACACAGGCTGACCACCAGGGCGCGGTCAGAGGGCTGGCTCTGTGCATCCACCCGGAATCACCGGAGAGGCCTGGCAGCCGCCCACGATCAGCCCAAAGCAGGGCAGGGAGCCGGGGCTGAGACCAGGTCAGCCGGAAGCCCAGGCCTGCGCCCTGAACAGCTGCGCAGACCCGCTGGCCGGAAAGCCTCACTGACCACCCTGACTCTATTAATATATCATATTATTAAGTTATAATAACGATGTGAATTATCATCGAAGGTTTAACCGCCTTTTCCCCTACACTGCCAGCCTCTGCTCTTCACTCCCCAGCTGGGCCGTCACCCTCTCAGGCCGGGATGGGAGGGCGCGACTTCGCCGCAGGACCACGTCTCTGGGCTTCTCTAACCCAGCTCAGCGCACGCCTGGGAAGCAGCTTCCTGGTCTTTGGGTGCTGAACTTAAAAACTCTGTTTCTCAGGGCAGAGCCCAGCCCCTGAGTGGAATTTCTGACAGTCCTGAGAACCGGGGAGTGAAGGAGGAAGAGGGGGGCACTCCCTCAGGGCACTGGACGGGTCAGGCACTGCTGACCACCGTGCAAGGTCTGCGTGTTCCTGAGGGAGCCACACGCGTGTGTGCACGTGTGCGTGCGTGTGCGGTGGAGCTATGCGGAGGCCCCGCCCTTCCGCCCTGGCCTGGCGGCTGGCGAGGGGGGCTCCATTCCCCCTCTGCTAAGACTGCGTGTGGGGTCATTTTCCATGGGGCGTGGGGAAACTGAGGGATCAGGCAGACCCCCTGGAGATATCCCCCAGACTGGGGAGCAGGAATAAAGAGGCATATTACTCACTTGTCCTTGGGGTCTTCGAAGCCCTGAAAGAGAAGGGTAGACAGAAAGAGAGGACTGTGAGGACAGAGAGGACTGAAGGCATGGGGGCTTCGGAGAGCAGGGGCTGCGAGGGGGCGCGGCCCATCTCTCTAAGCCCACCGGGACACCCCTCCCTTCACTTGGTGAGTGCCGCCGGGCTCTCCCTGAGAGACAGCTCTGCGCTGGCTGCTGGGTGCACTGTGATTTCATCCCTCCACGGCACAGTCCCTGTGTCTCAGCTGGCGGTCCCTGTGCTCACTCCTTCCCGCTTCCCCCAAACCTCTCCTGCCCTCTGGGCCCTGGGCTCGGAGGGTCCCCTCCCGATTCTGCCTCTTACACAGACGGAAATCAGAAATCCCCCACACGTGGACACACTCACCTGCCCCCACACACACAGAGCATACATAAAATCTACAGTTCACAAGTTCTGCACTTAAAAAATTAAATTCCAGTTACCTGCAATAGCTCTTTTGGTATCTGAGAATCAACATGTTCTTGTAAGGGCGAGAGCTGGTTGGGGACTCAGGAGGAGGCACCGGCTGCCATGGGTTTGACTACTGTTCTGTCGCTCCTGTCCACGGGGCAGAGGTGAGCGTGGAAAGGGCCCTTACCGACGCACACTCCAAGTGCTATTTAATCTATGAACTCCACGGAGGGAGAGACACGTGTGGGGGTTTGAGCAGCGGTGGGGGTGCAACCGGGGGCCAGTGCAGGTGACAAGCAGCCCCAAGACAACAAGGTTCAGAAGAGGCTCAGGTTGCCAGGACAACGACCGGATGGCGCCCATCTCTGAGGCCCAGCGAGGAGCGCTCTGCTGGGCAGATGGAGTCCGGCAAATGCTGGGTGAACCCAAAATCCAAATGAACACACGTGTCTTCATTCCCAGTGAGGACATGGTTTAAAAATACAAAGAAAGGGATTTATGTTCTCCATGAGCCAGAGCCACTAGGCGCTGAAACAGACTTGGGGCCTGAGTGGCATTGAGGTGCTCTGTCTCTGTTCTGCTCCCAGCCGAGGGCTCCTAGAGTCACAGCAGCCTCTGCCAAGGATCAGCTATGGGCGCTGAGGTCCTCCCAGACTGCCTGCATCCGGCCCAGGAAGGCCTGGCAGCATCTGCCCAGGCAAGCCGGATGCTTCTCTTCATCCTCCAAGGATCACCAGGCCCTCCCCACCCCCCACCTCAGCTGCAAACCAGCCCCACTTCCCCACCCCAGCCTTGGCTGGAGGAGGGGGTGTCACTCCACTGAGTGCTCCCTCTGGAGGGCAGGCCCATGCTCGACTCTCCCAGGGTCCCTCGGAGCACGGCATGGCCGGGCAGCTGCGGGCTGGACGAGCGGGCTCTCTTTCGATTGATCGCCCATTGAATTCCACCCGTGGGCCAGTAATTTTACTCTGGGATTGAGAACAACTGTGCTATACTACACATATGCTGGTCCCTACAGCCCAAAAATGAACCTGAAATGTTTCTAATAAACCTGTTTTTTACTTTTTCCAGTGCTCCTTTGGTCATCTGCTGAGGCTGGTGTTGGGGACCCATTTTTTACTTTCGCACTGAGCAGGGAGCCATGTCCGTTCTAACCATACCGCTTGCCATGCTGGTGTGGACAGCTCAGCATCAGGTGGGGCTGGTGAATTGATAACAGGTCAGAAGACACTTTGGTCCACAAACCACAGCAGCGGAGTATTGAGGACACAGTCCAGCAGACTGGGCTCACATCCCACCACCTACTGACTGGTTCTAGGACAACTACTTCTTACCTCTCCCAGCCTGTGTCCCCTCACCGCAGCACTTGGGCTCCGTCCTGCAGTCCGTTCCTAGGCTTGGTTACATGAGCTAAAGTGCACACAGGAGTCTTTCCCCTGGCAACCTTTTCATTAATAAATAACCTTAAAGACCTTACGACACTTGTACCTAAACACAAACCAGCACAGCTCATCGCTGCATTTTAAAAGCTGAGTGAAAGTTGGAAAAAGATGTAAGTAAACTGCTAACTACAGGTTCATTCCTTTCCAACTGCTCTTGGTCACTGCTCTATCGAATTCCCCCTCACCTACCCCACCTTTAGTGGACTGTTTTTCATAAAACTTACCCCGTACTGGCAAGTCAGGGTACGAGCTCTCCTGTGCATCTGTCCTAAAGATTTCAGGCAAGTTTAATACCAAAAGCCAGTGGCCTGTGTGGCAGCTGCTGGAATCTCTCTCCATCCCCAACCTAGAGACTCCCACTGGCCAGGCTGGGGTGGGGCCGGGAGGCTGTCCTTTGGTGCCAGACCCCTCAGGGGACACCAGGCCCACCAGGACGGGGAGCCCCTGCTCCCACAGGCTGTCGCCTTCCCTGCTGGGCACAGCAATTACCACCACAGGAGCCTTCCCGACAGCCTCCTTCTCCCTGAGACTGCCCTTCCCTGTTATAGCCCTGACTGCTAATTCTCCCAAGCTTCCTTGTCCTAACGATGAATAATATGCCCACCAAACCACACTTATAGTCCAAACTGCCTCTCTAAGACTCTGAAATAACTAAAGATGCAACCTGTACCAAATATCACTAAAAAATACCTTTCCAAGGATTAGAAATGGAAACCGCCCGGCCCTTTCCTGCTTGCAGATTGCTGCCTGCTGGCTCCCTCACCTCTCTGCCTCCCTCCCCTCCTCCCGCTGCTGTCCTGCTCGCAGTCCTCCCCTCCTCCTCACTGTCCCCTTGACCATGGAGGTCGAGGGGGCAGAGTCTGCAGGGGACGACCACAGGGAGGGTTGGCCAACTGCTCTTTGCTTAGAGGAGGGCTCTCAGGAGAGGAGACTGGTGGCCAGAGCCCTTGGTGGCACTGACCAGGTCTGCGGATGTCCCAGTCCGGAGCCCTGGGGCAGGAGGGCCTCGTCCACTCTGCTCCCTCGCTACGCGGGTGTCCGCAGATGCCGCTTTACTGCGTTCTAAACGGAGGTCTTGACTCTATTAATTTTCCTCCTGTACATTTTCCTTAAACCCGTGTCATCTGCTACTTTTTGGCTAGGAAGGTGCAGAGTGGCTGGGTCCCCAGCCTGTGCCCTCCTTTAGGACCCTGCTCTTGTCTGGGGACTGGGCTACACTCCCATGCAGTCTGTCCCTGAGCCCTTCTGGGGCAACGTCAACCCCATCTGTTCCACAGACCTCACACCTGGGGCCCCACCTTCTCCAAAGAGTGGCCACACACCCCATTCCCGGCACCGTCCCTCCTCTGCACCCCCAGTGGGCGACTCCCACCTGGGAACTAGGTGCCCTTGAGCTGAGCAGTGTGCCCGAGAGACAGAAGCCACACTCTCAGACAGAAAGAAAGAAAACATTGCGGTAACCTGGCTTCTTGTTGTCTCTCCTCCTCTTCTTCCCACCCCCTGAACCCATCTTTCTGTCGTTGCTGCTAGAGCCCAGGCAGAGCCCCCTGAATTAGCCTGCCCCTGGTGTGTGCAGCAGTGGCTGGGCGCCTGTTCCCCAAGGCAGGCAGGGTCCCTTGAGGTGAGGTTGACATCCCAACCATGGCCTCCTCCACTTGTTCAGCCTGCACGCTCCTCGTGGAAGGCTGGAGTTCACGGGGGTGTTTCTCAGCAGGGAGGGCAAGGGCACCACCACCTGGCACTTGCCCAAAAGTACTAGGATGGTTTCTGATGGTTTGACAACAGAGCCAAAGGTGTGGTTTTAATGGCCCGAGAAATACAGTAGGTGCTGGCAGGGGGTCTGGAAGCTGGTGTCCACCCAGCTCCCCAGGGTTCCACCAGACAGTGAGTGCCAGGACACAGCTGGGGGGCTCTGGCTGGACCCTGAGCGTCACCAGCTGGGCCTGCTTTCAGACTGCACCAGCAAGCTCTGCCTAGAGGGACGGAGGGAGGAAGGGGCATCGCCACTCTGTTCCAAAGCCAAATGAGGCATGCCACCAGACGGTGGGAGAACCTGAGGACAGAAGTCAGATGCTTCGACTCCTAGTCCAAAGCTGGGGTGAACCCCACTTCCGCTTCCTTCCATGGCTTCCTTCCATGGCTTCCTTCCAGATTCCCGCGGGCAATATGAGGGGCCTGACCCAGCCCTCACACCCACGGGAGGCCCTGGTCCTGAGAATGTTGCCTGTACACTGCCCTGCCAGCCACTCACCATCCGCTTCATCTCCTTGGACACCTGGTTGCCACCCAGGTGGTTGTAGAAGGGGCGCTCGGCCCCCCAGTGTGGCGGGTTGTGCCCGATGGAGTTGGTTCTCTGGCGGTTCATCTTGGCGATCATGGCCTTCTCTTCTTTCTGGGAGACCAACACAGAGATGTCAGCCTGCAAGCAGGGACATGGAAGGAGCCCAAACAGGGAGCACCTTATTTCTCCCAGGGACACGGTACCTGGCCAGGTTAGGAGCTAAGGCAGCTGCCCCCTTCCCTCTGCACAGTCCTGGAGCCCAGCTGTCTGCCGAGATCCTAGAGCTCTCTCAGGCAAGCATTCTAGATCCCTCCAAAGTGCCTAAGGCCATCCCTGGCTGGCCCGAGGGGAGCAGCAAATACGAGAGTTGGTCTCGTGAGAAAGCAAAGGGAACACTGCCATTGTACAAGTTCTTCCTACAAGTCTGACCACAGATGCTACCGCTGGTGCCTCAGAACCAGTGCTCACGGCCTTCCCTCCCATGGATGGCCTCGGTTCCCGGAGGCCTGTGCTTCCTCTGCTCCCCCTGGGGGTGGGAGGGCCAGAGGGGCTGAGCCTCACCTCTGCTCTCCCAGGCAGCCAGGCCAGCTCATGCCTGAGCCTCCCAACTCGGTCTCTGTTAA
The DNA here is from genome assembly GCF_000956105.1 of Propithecus coquereli. Classification (NCBI taxonomy): domain Eukaryota; kingdom Metazoa; phylum Chordata; class Mammalia; order Primates; family Indriidae; genus Propithecus; species Propithecus coquereli. The sequence continues at coordinate 4,639,247 of NW_012133858.1, forward strand.
CCTGTGGTGCCACAACAGGCTCTGCTCTCCCTACAGCCTCAGGGGTGGGCAAAGCCTGAGTCTGAAGGTGCCCAGGGGGTGACAGAAGGAGAGGAGACCTGGGATTCCAACTTCTGCTCAACTTCTCCAAAACAGGCACGTTCCAGCAGAGAGGGCAGCAGGGCAGGCCCCTGCCGCCCAGAGGGCAGCTTCCCAGGAGGTCTGGGTGAGTGAAGTTACAGATTCTAGGGCTGACACACACTGTACGTACGATGTACGAATGCGCAAATGGAGATTCAGTCAGCTGCCTGTGAGCCAACACATTCCCCAGCACCTCTGTCTGTCTGTCCATCCTTCCAAATGAGTGCAAGAGGTGGGGGGTTGGAGAGGCACTGGAAGGCCTGAGGCGGCCTCCCTCCAACTCCTTCCTCATCAGGTAAGGTGATGGGGGCACTCAGCCTGCTTCAGCTGACACTGCTAGGGGCTGTCACTCTCTCTGCTTCCATTTCATCCTCTGCGGGCCACTTGCCAGGCTGGAGGAGCAAGAGCAAGGGGGCCCAGGGTGGAGGGCAGGAGGGTGGGCTGGAGGCCTTGCGAGCCAGGGGCTGGGAGGACGAAAAGGGCCTGGGAGGATTTTCTAGCCGAATAACCAGCAAATGTCTACAAATGCATCAGGCCATGAAGGGCTCTCCCCAAAGTGCCCTGAAGAATCTTCCCATCCCTCTTCCTGGTGTCTGTGGAGGGGTCTGATACAGCTCCTGCAAAGGGCCCAGGATCCGTCTCCCGGGTGTGCAGGAAAAGGTGAACTTCTGCTGTCCCTCTCGGCATGGGCACCTGCCCCAAACAGCACTGCCCCCCTTTAAAAATCTACTTTTGTTGTCATCCAAGATTTTCTCTGAACTCTTCTCATAGCTTGATTTTGTCTCTAGTCTTATTTCTTAGGAAGAGAAATGAGGAAGCTCCTCCCTATCAAAGGGCACTGACCAACAGACACACTCCATGGAAAGACTCACAAGTAAAAGGCATTTTAATTTAGGGAGAAATATAAAATGTTCTTATCATTCACTTTAAAAATTTAGAACATGGAACATGACACTATTAAAAATAGAACACTGAAGTCTGCTAATAATTCAGTTTTATATTTCAGCAAGTGTGGGCTGAGACAAAGGGGAAGAAAGAGGCTAGAAAGGGAAAGGGGGGAAAGAGAGAGGTTCGAGAAACAAAGATACACAGGTGCATGCAGAGACAGACACTGATATACAGATACGTATCAGAGAGAGACAGAGAGAGAAATAACGGCAAACATCCACCTAGGAAAAGGAAAAGGAGAGAGATGGAGGTAAAATACACAGTATTGGCCGGGTGAGGTGGCTCACGCCTGTAATACTAGCACTCTAGGAGGCCGAGGTGGGAGGATTGCTTGAGCTCAGGAGTTCGAGACCAGCCTGAGCAAGAGCAAGACCCCCGTCTCTACTAAAAA